>NW_012137969.1:3271329-3273105 GCF_000956105.1 Propithecus coquereli
AGTAGTCAAGGCTGTGTAGTATTAGTGGCAGGATAGACATATAGATCAATGGAATAGAACAGAGAACACAGAAATAGACCCACACAAATATGCCTGGTGGATTTGTGACAAAGTGGAAAAGCAATCCAATAGAGGAAAAAGAAATTTTAAACAAATGGTGCTGGAGCAATTGGACATCAGAGCTAAAAAATTTAACCTCAACCTAAATGTCACAAAATTAACTCAAAATAGATAACTGACTTAAATGTAAAATGTAATACTACAAAAAAAATTTTTTAAAAGCATGGGAAAAAATCTTTAAGATCTAGGACTAAGCAGAAACTTCTTAGACTTGAAACCAAAAGCAGAATCTATAAAAGACAAAGCTGACAAATTGGACTTCATCAAAATTAACAACTTCTGCTCTACAAAGTATCCTATGAAGAGAACTGAAAGACAAGCTACTGAGATGAAGATTTGCAAGCCACGTGTCTCACAAAAGACTATCGTCTAAAATGTATAAAGAACTTTCAAAACTCAACAATAAAAAGCAACTCAATTAGAAAATGGGAAGGAGACATTTCACCAAAGAGGATGTACAGATGGAAAATTAAGCAAACGAAAAGAAGTTTAATATCATTAGCTATTAGGGAAATACAAATGAAAACCACAATGATACATCACTACACATCTATCAGAATGGCTTAAATTTGAAAAAAACCAACCCAGCGATAACATCCAATGCTGGTGAGGATGTGAGGACCCTGGATCGCTCATACATTGCTGGTGGGCATGTAAAATGTGCAACCTAGAAAACAGTTGGGCAGTTTTAAAACTAGTAAAAATGCAAGTACTATACAACTTAGCAGTTGTGCTCCTGGGTATTTATCCCAGAGAAATGAAAACTTATGTGCACACAAACACCTGTACACAAACATTCATTGCGTCTTTATTCCTGATAGCCCAAAACTTGAAACAACCCAGATGTCCTTTGATGAGTGAAAAGTTGAACACACTGTGGTAATCCATACATGGAATACCACCCAACAATAAGAAGAAACGACTATTGATACACATGACAACCTGGATGGATCTCCAGAGAGTTGTGCTAAGTGAAAAAGAGCAAACCCCCAAAATATTACATACTGTATAATCCCATTTATATAACATTCTCAAATAGACAGAATTACAGAGAAGGAGAACAGATTAGGGGTTGCCAGGGGTTAGGATAGAAGGGGCCGTTGAAAGAGTGAGTGTGACTATGTAAAGGGAGGTAGCCCAAGGGAGATCTTCATAATGATGGAATAGTTTTTGTGTCTTGATTCAGTGATGTTTATAAAAATCTACACATGTGGTAACATGGCATAGAACTATCCATACATTGTATCAATGTCAGTTTCCCGATTTAGATTTTGTACTATGGTTATGTAAGATGACACCATTGGGGAAGATGGGTGAATGGTACATGGAACGTCTGTGTGCTGTCTTCGCAATTTCCTGTGAATCTATGATAATTTTGAAAAAGAAAGCAAAAATTCTCAACAAAGCACATTATGTTGATGGGAAAATCCAGACACAAGAAAATGCTGTGTAATTGCAATTTTATGAAACTTGAGAAAAGACAAGTCTAATCTATAGTCATAACAAGCAGATTTGGGGCATCTCAGGGCTATGATTTGGGGTTGGATTGTTTGGGAAGAGGCAGTGGAATATTTGTTCAATTAATATATCTTGATTTTGGTAGTAGTTACATGGTCATATAAATTTTCCAAAATGTACACATAAAATGAATGCTTC
>NW_012137969.1:3273155-3276109 GCF_000956105.1 Propithecus coquereli
ACGCCTGTAATCCCAGCACTTTAGTAAACTGAGGCGGGGAGGACCGCTTGAGGCCAGGAATTCAAGACCAGCCTGTTCAGCTTAGTGAAACCCCTGTCTCTACAGAAAATTTTTAAAAATTAGCCAGGCATGGTGGTCTGTGCCTATAGTCCGACCTATTCAGGAAGCTGAGGCAGGATGACTGCTTGAGCCCAGGAGTTTGAGGCTAAGGTGACCTATGATTGTACCACTGCACTCCAGCCCTCCAGCCAGGGTGACAGAGACCCTGTCTCAAAAAAAAAAAAAAAAAAAACAGTGACAGTTACAACAGCCATCTTGGACCCAGAAGTAGGAGTCACATATCAATGTTGGCAGAGCCAAGCCATCAACCATCATCCCTGGTTGGCTTCACGAGAGAATTAATAATACTTTCCTCTCATCATTGCACTATCACAGGAGATGGGAAAAAGCGTCCGTTTCATGTAGACTGCCGATTTTGGAGACTCTGTTTCATCACTTTATCCCGTGCATTACTGCATGCACTCCACTTGTCAGCAGAGCAGGAGAGTGCCCGCTTCCCCATGCTTTCCCGTGACATTGAATATCGTCAAACGCATTAAATGTTAGGAAAAGAATAGCCTGTCGCTGTGGTTTTAATTTGCATATGCCTGACCATTAGTAAGTGTTATAGATTAAATTGTATGTATAGATTAAATTGTATGCCCCTCAAATTCATATGTCGAAGCACTAGCCCTCAATGTGACTGTATTTGGAGACAGGGCCTTTAAGGAGGTAATTAAGGTAAATGAGGTCATAAGGCTGAGGCTCTGATCTGATGGGACTGGTGTTGTTCTCAGAAGAGGGAAAGAAACTAGAGCTCTCTATCTGTCTCTCCATTTTTGCACAGAGGAAAGGCCACATGAGGACATGCCAAGAAGCCAGGCATCTATGAACTAGGAAGCGAGGTCTCACCAGAAACCAACTGTGATGGCATTTTGGTCTTGGACTTCCAGCCTCCAGAACAGTAAGAAAATAAATTTCTCTGAATTAACCTGGTGGCTCACCTGCCACCAGCTGCTCCTAAGGCTTACAGCCACTCATCTTCCACGTTCCTCAGCCCCCTAAGCTGCTGCAGTCGCCTGTGTGCACCCCTTCATTTCATTCCTCCTTTCTTCCGCTTCTCTGTCTCCCTTGTCATAGAGCTGTCCTAAAACATTCGTATACCTACGCCTGTTACCTGCCCTGACTCTCTGAGTTCTGACAGAGCTCCCGACCATGGTCAGTGTGTTGTAGAAAGAAGACTGTGGCTGGCCTTCGTCTCTGGGTCCTGGAGGGAACCTCTAAATCCTTGCCATTTCCTGGATTATAGGAGTGTCTGTGACTCACGGTGGGCCCTCAGACCCCACATGAGTTTATGCTGACCAGGCGACTTGGCGTGGGGGCAGCAGAAAGACCAACCACGTGATTAGAGGGTTGTGACTTTGAGCCCCATAGTATCAGTCCCACCTCCAGGAAGGAGAGGGGGCTGGAGATGGAGTTCAACCTCATGGCCAGTGACGGAATCATCGTGCCCACATAGTAACCCCCAGTACAAACTCTGGACGCTGAAACCCAGGTGAGCTCCCTGGCTGGTGATGCATGTGGCTATGCCGAGAGGATGGCACATCCTGAGGACATGGAAACTTTGCATCTGGGACCTCCCAGACCTCACATTATGCATCTCTTTTTTTTTTTTAACTGGTGCTGGTTTGTGTCCTTTTTGCTGAAATAAAACTGTAACTCTAAGTATCCTGCTTTGCTGGATTCTGAGTCGTTCTAGAGGATCAGCAAACCTGAGAGGGCCATGCAAACCCCTAACCTTGTAGCCAGTTGGTCTGAAGTGCATGTAGCCTGGGGACCCCCGAGCTTGCAGCCGGCATCTGAAGTGAGGGCAGCCCAGTGGGGCCTCTGACATCTGACCTAACTCCAGGTAGTTGGCGTCACAACTGCCTTGCACAGGGCTTGTGTTTAATGGCTTCTACCTTCATAGGAGCTTTCCTCTCTCCAGTTGCTCCACTCCCTTAACTGCCTTCACTCTCTACTGCATGCATCAGACTTTAAGCTCATTGTATACTTCAGCCCTTCCCAGACCCTTAAAATCCCTCCCACTTTTTTTCTATCCCCATTCACATCTCCTCAGTGGCTCTTTCTCCTCAGAAGCTTATTGCCCTGTTGTTTGCCTCTTGTTAGTTTTGTTTTGCTTCTGGCTGCTCCATAGCTTCCAGCTGCTCCTGTCCTCAGCTGCTCCCAGATGCTCTGATGCTCCCATCTAAGATGCTTTTCCGCAGTAACCCAGTATCCCTGGTGTTAGCTCTTTCCTCTCTCTGCCTACCTTATTTGCAGTGTTAGCTCTTCCTATCTTCTCCTCTTATCAGAAATTGCTTCGTTACCCTCATTTCTTTTTAGTTGTTTTTATTTCATCACATGCTGTAGATATTCCTTTTTATTACATTAAACTGGAATTTGAGGTTGGGAAAGGACTCCTATTATGATGAAAATAGCAAACGCTACCTGAGCCCGCATGTTCCCTGGCTTTGGACCATTTTCAGGAATGTGTCTCTTGCTCAGACCCCTTTCCTTTATTTAACATCTTGGATTGTTATCCAGGCACCTGCAGAGTTTTCTTCCTTTGTACACTTCCTGGGCTTTTCCCCTCAATATCTTCCCCTTGTTCTCTAGCTTAGGGGATCTGCCTCCTCTTCTAATTCAGGATTGTTTTTCAGAGTTAATAACCTGAACTTAAGGGGGAAGAGTTGTGATTGTGTAAGAGGAGAAACTGGTCCAGAAGTAGTAAATCAGGGGAAAGCAAAAATTCGAGAGTGGTCTGATCCTAGCAATTTGTTTGGAAGCAAATTTGGATAAAAATATAGTTAGTTGTAATTTCTCTTTTGTCATTGAACATGCAGACTGTTCCATCTCATATCCTATTGTTAAAC
>NW_012137969.1:3277849-3278342 GCF_000956105.1 Propithecus coquereli
GATAGGATTTAACCAAAGTGCTAGTGGTATGCAGCCGTTGGAAGATCGGGGAAGGCATCGCTAGAGCTGTGGTGTTTGAACTGACTTTAAGGCTGAATAGTTTTCTTCAGATCCGTACGTGTGGAAGACACTCAGACAGAAAACACCGTGTAAAAACAGAGGGAAGGGCATTTGGGAGGAGCAGGAAACACAGTAGTGAAATACAGAGATGGTGAGCAGGTTTGGCTGTGGCGAGGTTGTCAAAAGGGTGGAATTCAAACTGAGAACCTCGGCCTTGATGGAGACAGTTGTTAGCCGATGGGTTAAGAAGGCCGTGGGGGGTTAGGCGTGTGTTTTGGAGGGATGTGCAGGCAACACATGCAAAGCACATTGGCTCCGGGAGAGAAGCTTGTGAGAAACACCAGCGGGGAGCATTTTGCGAAGTCTCTGTGTTGTGAAGGGGGCCTGAGTTGTGGCATCTGTCACGGGAATCCAGAGGAGGAAGATGGACACT
>NW_012137969.1:3278888-3281084 GCF_000956105.1 Propithecus coquereli
TCATCGTAGGAGGAGTTTATGTTTCCTTTCATTTTGTTTAGTTTTTTTAAGTGACATTTGGGTGTTTTGTTTTTACAAAGAACAGTGGAAGAGCACTCAGTATAATCCCATCATTTTTTACACATAATAAACAGTACAGAAAGGTCAAAAGTAGATGAGAGGTTAGAATCCTGCCTCTCCCCCTCCCAGGGTCATGAATATTGATTGATGGGACGAGGCAAAGTACTCACAGCGCTATGAAGAAATGAATGCGTCGGTATTGCCAGGAGAAGAGGCCAGCCCGGCCAAAGTAGGCTATGACCATAAAGAGGTGATACTGATGGGGAGAGAGTAAATGCAGTAATAGAGGAGTCCCTTGCGGAAGAGGAAGAACATGGGAACAAGGGAGTGGGAGGCAGGGGCAGGGGTTGCTGCTCAGAGAAGAGACACCCATGTTGGGTGACTGTGCTCATTTGGTGTCGGGGGGATGTGTCTGAAGGTTGGTTACAAATCAGAGAGGTCAGAGGAAGAGAGGTCCATGGTGCTCCCAGGATGGCGAGCTCTGCGGGATCTCTGGAGGGAAGGTGTTCTGCACAGCTGGTGTCAGGAGGGCCTTTGGTGAGCTGCAACAAAGGACAGTCCCAGAGAACTTAGAGAAGGGGCCAGGAGCTCAGACTGGCGATGACCAATGAGGCAACGTCCAGGACAAGACTATGCCGAGGGCTCAGATGCCAAAGGACCCCACCTGAGCAGGGCCAGGAGTTCACTCTGCAGGAGACATCCAGGCCACAGAAGGGAGATGCTGACAAGTCCTACAAGGCTCAGGACTGTGGGAGCATCCGGTGGGAGTGACGCAGAGGGAGAGACAAGTGGAACTGTGGGTTAGAAAGCCCCGCCCTCCCCCAGGCTCTGTGTTGGAGCAGAACCACATTACTTTGTCAGATATCCTCAGATTTTTGTCCCAGGCCGGGAAGTTTCTAATGACCCGATCCTCTGTGAAAAGAGAGCATGCGTTAGGTTGAGAAGTGGGACAGAGTTGCCATGGTGGGAGCAACTCTGAGCAAAGAGGAGAACTGTGCCTCCCTTGGAGAAGGTTCTGGATTGTGGCCAAGGATTAGGTGAGTGGAGAGAGGAGAGAGAACATTCGCTGGGCAAGGGACAGAGGCTCGTGCCCTGAGATTCCCCTGAGGAGTGACCGAGGGAGGGGCTGGGTGTCAGTGGCATAGGTGCACGAGGAAGATCCTGGATGCCCCTCATCAGACACGAGTGTACCACTCCAGAAGTCACGGAGTGACTCGGGCCGTTGCCCACTGGATAGTCACGTCAGGGCACAAACACAGCCTTGTGCTGCCCCTCTACAGATGCCAACACTTAAATCCCCCAAAAGCAACAAAAACCAAGAAAGTTCAAAGGGTGCAGCTGAAACCGAGCTTTCTTATCCCAAGTGCAGACCTTCTTCAAGTCTACCCTAATCCTCTACCACCTTCTAAGTGTCCCTGCTGAGTGGCCCATACTGCAGCCTCCAGGGATGGAGGAGAGCTCACTCACTAGCAGGGCATTCTTTTCCACTGGAAAAGTGTAGTTATTAGAAGTTTCTTCCTTTTTCAAAAGGATAGGATTGGAGGTTGCTATCTGGAGTAGTCTCCTCCTACCAAGCAGCCTGGTGAAGACCTCACGGTGTTCTGGAAGCACTGACGACACTCATTGCTTCTTCAGTCTCATCTTGAGCTGATGCAGTGACTCCACGATCCAGATGTCCTTAGGCTCAGGGACCACCAGCTCCTCCTCCAACTCCTCATCCTTCGATTCGGATGACCACTCCCTCTTCCTTTTCTGGCCAGGAGACTGAGGCAGGGGGCTGGTATCTACCCAAGGGGCTGAGTAAAGAAACCAGGCTACAGTGTCAAGCTCTGTCTTTGGAATTCAGCCACTGATCACCTAACCGCCCCCTGTCTCCAAACCAAACCTCTCTTTCACCCTCTCTAGCCCCACAGACTGAGGCCTTCTCCAAGCCATCTCTCCGTCTCTCTACTTTGTTTACATCCATCCACCCCACATCTGCCTGGCCACTATTGCATCTCTCTGTCCTCAAACTCTTCCTCATTGTAGAGAATTACTTCTATTGGGGAAGAAAAGGAAGGCTTCCCTTGAATCCCTCTTCCCTTGTCTTAGACTCACCTCCCAGCCCCATTGCCTTGCTCCCCAGCTTTTCCTTCC
>NW_012137969.1:3281359-3286740 GCF_000956105.1 Propithecus coquereli
TCTCCCAAACTTTTTCTTCCCTCCCACAGAACCCAGACCCTGTTCTTCCCAAAGCCTTCTGGGCTCTGGTTGACACCAAGCCTGTTATCTCTTCTCCAAGCTGGGGAGAAGTCAGATGTAGAGACCAGCTCTGCGAAGATGCTGTTGTCCACTGGGCTGCCAGGCACCCACAGAGTCAGGTCCTTCTAAGCAGGAAGGTTGGAAGCCTCTGATGTCATCAGTCCTTCAAACCTGGCAACATGTTTGAAAGAAAACACAAGTAACTTCCAGACTGACATGCACACTTGTCTGGAAATCTGGGGTAAACGGTACCTCCTGCCACTTACCTCTGACCATTGTCCAAGGTCAACTGTCCTTGGGGTCTCCAGATCCCTGTTTCCCCCTCTCCAGCAGAAGCCGTATTCTCTCCACTCTAAACTTAAAGAAGCATATTGGGCTCTTCTCCCTCTGTGCTGCCCCACCTCAGCATACAGTTGAGTGGCATTAAGGACAGTCACAATGTTGTGCAACCACTACCACCATCCATCTCCAGAACTTCAGCCCCAGCAGAAACTCTGTTCCTATGAAAGGCCAACTCCCCATATCCCTCTCCCCAGCCCCTGGCAACTGCCATTCTACTTTCTGTCTCTATGGATTTGACTACTCTAGGGACCTCATTTGCCCCACATACTGTGGGATCATACAGTATTTGCCCTTTTGTGTCTGGCTTATTTCACTTAGTGTAATGTCCTCAAGGTTCTACCATGTTGTAGGATGTGCCAGAATTTCCGTCTTTGTTTTAATACTGAATAATAGCCCATTGTGTATATACCACCTTTTTTTCATCCACTCATCCATCTGTTGACATTTGGGTTGTTTCCACATCTTGGCTCTAAGTCTTACTTTTATCCATTGGTGGAACTTATTGACAAGAAGCACATCTGTTATTGAGGCTGTGCCTAAAGGTTTATTTTGTATTTTTGTTAATGAACCCACAAGGGGGAGGGAGGGTTCAATGTTGCCCACGGCACAGAAAGCCAATAACTGAGAGAGCAAGGATTTCTCAAGCTATCACCTCCTTTGCCAACCTGTCTATGGTATAGACAAGGGTCCCATGGTCTGTGCCTGAGGGGTTACAACATTTCTTAATGAGATAATCTAAATAGGGTGGTGCAGAAAAGACTGTAATAGTCGAATTTTTATAATTGGTTGTCAATTTAGAGAGACCGATTGCCCAGTAGAAAGGACACTTATGAGAGTATGTGTCCCTACTGTCACCTTGTACACAACGTCTGTTAAGGGGCTGGGTGAGAAAGAAACATGGGACCTCTGAGTATGGAGTTATTAGTTGTACCTTGTAGGTGATGCGAGAGACAGGCTTCTGTAAGTTCAGCATACAGGAGGGTACATTAGTGAAATTGCATACAGGGACAACTGTACGGTCAGAATGGTCTTGCGCTGAAGGAGGTGTAGGATGACAGACCCAGCAGCTAGACAGGTTGGCAGAGGAGGTGATAGCTTGAGAAATCCTAACTAAAGAATCGTCTCACCAGGCAAGCAAAAATTCCCAAGGAACAAATAAGATGCATAGGGTATATAATTTCATGTTACTTACCTCTTTCGCAGGAGAGTAAATTTAGGTCCTCTAAGGGCTCACAAACCCACTGCCCCTTCAGTCTCTCAGAAGGTGGTGAATCCTGCAGGCGTGGGGTCTCTGGTAGGGGTGCCTCTTTTATCCGAGTGTGATGAATCTGCAGCTTGACTCCTGCGAGTTTAACAGATGAGTGAGTTGTCAGGAGAGCTTCAAACAGGCCGATGCACTGTAGCTGTGGTTTATCTTCAGGATGCTGATTTCTCCAGGTTTGCACCGTGTCTCCTGGCTTTATGGAATGAAGGGGCACATCCATCGGAAACTAAAGTGTGGGAAGCAAACTTAGAAATAGGACTTAGCATGTTACCAAGCTGTTTTACATACAAGCAAGCTTCCATCTCTGGGGCAGACGAGCATTGACTGAGCCCTGGCTGGAAGCTCTTAGGCACGGTCTCCCATATAAAATTTCAAAGGGGCTAAGAGCCAGCTTCCTTCTAGGGGCCACCCGAATTCTCAACAGGGCAAGAGATAACACCTTGTCCCAAGTTAAACTCGTCTCTTGACAAATTTTGGGGAGAGCCTTTTTTAAAGTTCTGGTCATCCGTTCAGTTTTCTCTGAAGACTGGGGGTCTCCATGATGAATGCATTTTCCAATTGATTTCTAAAATTCTTGATATTTCTTGGGTGATTTCGGCAACAAAGCCTGCTCCATATCACTTGGGAGAGTTGATGGAAGTCTAAACTTAGGAATAATTTCCTTTAAAAGGGCTTTAGTGACTTCTGATGCCCATTCAGTCCTGGTGGGGTAAGTTTCAACCCATCCTGAAAAAGTGTCAACAAAGACCAGCAAATATCGAAAGTTTCCAGGGACTTGCCGCGTCGTGGTAAAGTATGCCTGCCAGTCTTCTCCTGGGAAACTCCCTCTCCATTGCGTTCCTTCCTTTAGGGGTGGATGTAAGGTTCCGGAAAGCTTTGGGTTATTTTTCAAGCACATAGGGCAGCTTTGAACTACTGTCTGAATAGTTCTCTGTGAGTTGGGCCCAGCTATATGAGGCTGTATCCATTGCAAGGTGGCATCTCGTCCAAAATGGGTGCTTTAATGAATCTGCTCAAGCTCTGGTCTGACAAGAGTTTCAGGAAGGAGAACCTTCCCTTCCATGTTTGTGAGCCAATTTTGATCATTATACTTTGAAAATCCCCATTCTTTAGCTCTTTCTAGATCTTTTTCAGAATGTTGGGGATCATGTTTATGTAATTGTAGAGAGAGAATTAGAGTCAATTGACAATTTGTTAGGCTGCCCTTTTTGCCATTAAATCTGACGTAGTATTTCCTTTTGTAATATGAGTGTCTGTTTTCTGATGTCCCTGGCAGGGCATGATGGCTCTCTCCTTAGGCAGTAAAACTGTTTTTAATAATTCAAGAATCTGAGGCCTATATTTAATTTCTTTATTTTCAGAAGTAAGATATCCTCGCTCCTTCCAAAGAGCTCCATGAGCATGCGCCACCATAAAGGCATATTTAGAATCTGTATATATTGCTATGCTTATTTTTCCCATGATGTGGGGCTCTGGTCAATGCAATCAATTCCGCCTTTTGGGCGGACATCCCTGTGGTTAGGACTTGTGCCTCAATTACCTGCTGGCTGGTAACCAAAGCACACCTGGCTTTGCATTGTCCATGCTACATGAAGCTGCCCTCATGTGTGAAGAACTCCTTATCCGGGTCTGCCAAGGGCTGATACGTCAAATCCGGGCAGCTAGAATATACTTGGTCATGATTTGAATGCAATCATGAACTGGGGAGTGAGAGTCCATAGGCAACAAGGTGGTGGAATTCAAGGTGGACACTGCCTTTAAAGTTACATTAGGATTATCTAACAGAGTAGCTTGATATTTGCCCAACCATCCAGCCATTGACCAATAGCGCCCCTTCTGTTCTAGTAGGAGTAACACATAATGTGCAGTGTGAACAGTTACCAGCTGTCCAAGCATAAACTTTTCAGCTTCTTGTAAAATATCACAAGTGTGGCAGCAACTGCTCTTAGACAAGTGGGCCATCTTTTCACTACTACATCTAAAAGAAAAGGCCATGGGACACTTATGAGCTCCCACAGGTTGGGTTAATACCCCCAGTGCAATTCCTTGTCTCCCTTGGATGAACGATTCGAAAGGCTTGTGCACATCTGGGAGGCCCAGTGCAGGGGCAGTCATCAGTTTTTCTTTAATAGTTAAAAAAGCCTTTTGACATTCTCCTGTCCATGTAAGGGGCTCTTTTTCCTGTCCTTTCAAGGCTTCATAGAGAGGTTTGGCTATTAGGCCAAAGCTAGGAATCCAAATCCGACAGAGCCCTACCATACCCAGGAATCCTGGCAGCTGCTTGCAAGTGGTGGGGACTGCTACCCGGTGACAGCCCCCTCCGGTCTGGAAGGAGGTTTTGAATCACTGAGATGATTCAAATCCCACGTATTTGATAATGGGCAATGAGATTTGGGCCTTTTTCTGGGATGTTTTATATCCTTTGTCAGCTAAGAAATTCAATACAATTATAGCATGTTGCCTTGATTCAGCTTTAGTCTTGCTTGCAACGAAAATGTCATCTACGTATTGTAAAATTACTTCCTTTTCTAGAATTATTTTTCTTACATCTCTGGCTAGAATTTCTCCAAAGATGGTTGGAGAATTTTTAAGTCCCTAGGGGAGGACAGTCCAACAGTATTAACATTTGGTTTTAGTCCTTAAATCAGCCCATTCGAAAGCAAAGCGTTCTTGTGATTCAGGAGCAAGGGGAGTGCAAAGAAGGCATCTGTTACGTCTGTCACTGAATACCAAGCAAAATTGCCAGACAGAGTGGCGAGAAGAGTATAAAGATTAGGCACCACAGGACGAATGTCTTCCACTATTTGGTTTATTGCTCTCAGATCCTGAACAAATGGATATTCCTGAGTTCCAGGTTTTTGAACTGGCAAAATGGGAGTGTTATAAGGAAAATGACAAGGCCAGAGAAGTCTATATTTTAAAAAGGCCATAACTAGGGGTTGAAGGCCCTCCCTAGCTTGAAGCTTTAATGGATACTGCTTGAGTCAAGGGGGAGAAATTCCTGGTTTTCCCTTGACATGAACAGGATCCACATGTGCCCTTCCAGGTTGTCCGGTAGCCCCTACCGGGGTTGGCTTGTTTGAGGACTTCAGAGGGTAGCTCTTGAGGGACAGCCAAGGGAGTGAGCAGAGTTGCTTGCAAGACACAGGCATGTTCTGGGGAACTGCAGTATGTGTTTGTTTATTCTGAAATGTCACTGGAATCTGCAGTTTAGAGAGAAGGTCTCTACCCAGCAATGGGAGAGGGCACTCAGGCATGTACAGAAAGCTGTGTGTGAGGCAGGAATTCCCAATAGCACAATCCAGTGGCTGGAGAAAATATTTCTGGGAGGGTTCTCTGGATACCCTGGTCGCCGGCATTGAGTCTTTAGTAAGCTTAGCCAATTTAAAGTTTAAAACTGAATAGGTTGCACCGGTATCCGTCAGGAAATGAGTCAGATTTTCTCCCAATTTTATGGTTACCCTGGGCTCCTGGTGGGAGGAATGAATCACAGGCTGTAATTCCCACAGATTATGGGGAGCCCTAAGGACCTGTCATTCCATATCTTCTGCATTCAGCCCCATCCATTGTACAGCAGGTTCCTGTCACTCTTTTGTTGTAACTTAGGACAATTCTTTCTCCAAGGACCCTTCTCTTTGCAGTAGGCACATTGGTCCTTTTTTTTTCCTAACATGAGTTCCTTTGGGATCATTGGTCCTTTTTTTTTTTTTTTTTT
>NW_012137969.1:3287945-3290100 GCF_000956105.1 Propithecus coquereli
ATTTATTTCTCTTGTAGGGACCTGTCTCAAAGGAAATTGCCCTGCTGGGAAGCAGGGAGGATCCCGACCATTGTGTACCCTGCTGGGTGTGTGAAGGAGAGACCATGTGCCCGTGCTTCCCATGACTATTCTCAGAGAAGGATGAAAGTGAGAGATAGATAGCTGGAAAAGCCAGCGGGGGTGAAGAAAGGGGTCCAGAGCCATAAGGTGGGGCAGGAGAGTTAGGAGAGGGATCTCTGAAAGAAATTGGAGCTGTAGTGGGAGCCGCCACCGCAGCCGAAGCTCCCTTCAGTGCCCCAGTCCCAGCCTGAGCCTGAGCTGGCACAGCCACAGCTGGAGCTGCTGCCACGGCTGCCCAAAGGTCTTCTTCAACATGGCGATGCCTTCTGATGGCAAGATGGGCTTCTTAGAGCTGCCTGGTTGTTCTCCAACTTTCTTTTTTCTTTTCTTTCTTTCTTTCTTTTTTTTTTCTTTTTGAGACAGAGTCTTGCTCTGTTGCCCGGGCTAGAGTGAGTGCCGTGGCGTCAGCCTAGCTCACAGCAACCGCAAACTCCTGGGCTGAAGTGATCCTCCTGCCTCAGCCTCCCAAGTAGCTGGGACTACAGGCAGGTGCCACCACACCCAGCTAATTTTTTCTATTTTTAGTAGAGACAGGGTCTCACTCTTGCTCAGGCTGGTCTCAAACTCCTAAGCTTGAGCCATCCTCCTGCCTCGGCCTCCCAGTGTGCTAGGATTACAGGCGTGAGCCACCGCACCCGGCCAAGAATTGAATTCTTATTTCCCACAGTCACACACATAAACACACACACAGCACATGGACTGCAGCTCCAATAAATAAGCCTAGGGCATGCCAAATACAGTCGGAGGTCCTACTCTCCCAAATGAATGATTGAGGCTTCCAACCCAAATGGGACTTCCCCTGAAATTCCCAAATGGTTGAGACCTCTAGCCCAAGCAGGAACTCCCAAGAAATGCCCCAAATGGAGAGAGAAGTTTTTAGGTCCTACTCTCCCAAATGGCTGAGGCTCCCAACCCAAGTGGCAATTCCAGAGAAGCTCCCCAAATGGAGAGAGGAGTTTCTCTGCTGCGTTACCTTCAAACAGCACTCACCTGTCTGGATGCAAATGCCAAAATCCAAAGGTCAAAGGTCCATTCTTCCCTGACAATCAGGGATGTGTTTGGGGCTGGTGACAGCAAAGTCAGTGGGAGAAACCAAAACCATCCTCCAGCAGAAACTCAGCCAAGCAGCTGCTAGAGAGGCTTTAAAGTCTCTCCCCGTTCCACGGCCACCAAGCCACAAGCAACAGATCCAGGACGAGCCCCCAAATTGTTAATGAACCCACAAGCGGGGGTTCGGTGTTGCTGCCGCACAGAAAGCCAATTCCTGAGACAACAAGGATTGTCAAGGAAGAAAGGATTTGTTTCAGAAGATGTGTCTGCTGGGAGGGGGAGGTATGAACTGCCTCAAATCTCATCTATAAAAAAAATACTTAGATAAGTTGATGTTTAAGGGTCCTTTCCATGTTAACATATCCAAGGCAGCGAGAGAGCTGCTCTAGCAAATTCGACATAACCAGGTTTACCAGTGTTGTGGCTTGAAGTGTGTGCCTCCCATGCCCCCCAAGTCATGAAGTCCTAAGCCCCCACCTCAGAATGCGACCTTATTTGGAGTAGGATCTTCACAGAGGTGATCAAGTGAAAGTGAGGTCATTAGGGCTGGTCTTTATTTACTGTGACTGGTGTCTTTATGAAAAGCGAAAACTGGGACACGGAGACACACACGGAGGGAAGAGGATGTGAAGGGACAGGGAGGAGATGCCGTCTCAGCCCACGGAGAGAGGCCTGGAGCAGATTCTCCCTCACGACCCTGAGAAGGAACCAGCTCTTCATCTAGGATTTCTAGTCTCCCAAACGGAAAATTCGTTTCTCTTGTTTGAGCGATCTAGTCTGTGGCACTTTGTTACAGCTGCTCTGCGACACCGGGATTTTAAGTAAGGAGGATCCAGATTGGACAGTCACTTTTCCTGACACTCTGGCTTCCCCCTCCTTGAGGAAAGAAGGTGCATCCTGAGGAAATTAAAAGAATTACGTGTTCTATTTGATTAGATTAGAAGCTTCAGGGCAGGTGCCATGGCTCATGTCTATAATCCTAGCA
>NW_012137969.1:3290235-3290797 GCF_000956105.1 Propithecus coquereli
GGGGACCTCCTAGAGTTTTCTGTCAGAACTATTGCCAAAAGTTTTGCCTGTTGTCTCATTTCATACACTTTTCTCTTTTTGCTTTTCTTTAGTCTGTTCACGGCTTATAAAGACCTTACAAGCCACTTCAACCAAATGAGATATGGGCAAAGTGAGAAGCCCCTCTAACTTCTGTCACTTCTGCCGGATGTCAGGCACACTCTGGCCAGCAAAGGTCATGTGAATTATCCTTGAATTATCAGGACTTCTGGATCTATATCAGCATATTTCCGATATGCTTCCATAATCCTTTCTAGGAAAGCTGATGGATTGTCATCTGGTTCCTGTCTTATTTCCTGAACCTTATTCAGGCTTTTAATTTTGGGGACCCCTTTCCTAAGCCTAACTAGAATGAAGTCTAGAAAATGTTGAATCTTACTTTCATCTCCATTATTTGGGTCCCAGTTGGGGTCATGCATTGGGGTGGCTAAATTAGCTCCAGTTCTCACCTGGTTATTTGGGTGTTCTGCGTGCACTCAGTCACCTTCTTCTCAAGCCATTTCCAGGACAATGTGATGCTCCT
>NW_012137969.1:3291837-3307407 GCF_000956105.1 Propithecus coquereli
CTCCCAAGAAATGCCCCAAATGGAGAGAGAAGTTTTTAGGTCCTACTCTCCCAAATGGCTGAGGCTCCCAACCCAAGTGGCAATTCCAGAGAAGCTCCCCAAATGGAGAGAGGAGTTTCTCTGCTGCGTTACCTTCAAACAGCACTCACCTGTCTGGATGCAAATGCCAAAATCCAAAGGTCAAAGGTCCATTCTTCCCTGACAATCAGGGATGTGTTTGGGGCTGGTGACAGCAAAGTCAGTGGGAGAAACCAAAACCATCCTCCAGCAGAAACTCAGCCAAGCAGCTGCTAGAGAGGCTTTAAAGTCTCTCCCCGTTCCACGGCCACCAAGCCACAAGCAACAGATCCAGGACGAGCCCCCAAATTGTTAATGAACCCACAAGCGGGGGTTCGGTGTTGCTGCCGCACAGAAAGCCAATTCCTGAGACAACAAGGATTGTCAAGGAAGAAAGGATTTGTTTCAGAAGATGTGTCTGCTGGGAGGGGGAGGTATGAACTGCCTCAAATCTCATCTATAAAAAAAATACTTAGATAAGTTGATGTTTAAGGGTCCTTTCCATGTTAACATATCCAAGGCAGCGAGAGAGCTGCTCTAGCAAATTCGACATAACCAGGTTTACCAGTGTTGTGGCTTGAAGTGTGTGCCTCCCATGCCCCCCAAGTCATGAAGTCCTAAGCCCCCACCTCAGAATGCGACCTTATTTGGAGTAGGATCTTCACAGAGGTGATCAAGTGAAAGTGAGGTCATTAGGGCTGGTCTTTATTTACTGTGACTGGTGTCTTTATGAAAAGCGAAAACTGGGACACGGAGACACACACGGAGGGAAGAGGATGTGAAGGGACAGGGAGGAGATGCCGTCTCAGCCCAGGGAGAGAGGCCTGGAGCAGATTCTCCCTCACGACCCTGAGAAGGAACCAGCTCTTCATCTAGGATTTCTAGTCTCCCAAACGGAAAATTCGTTTCTCTTGTTTGAGCGATCTAGTCTGTGGCACTTTGTTACAGCTGCTCTGCGACACCGGGATTTTAAGTAAGGAGGATCCAGATTGGACAGTCACTTTTCCTGACACTCTGGCTTCCCCCTCCTTGAGGAAAGAAGGTGCATCCTGAGGAAATTAAAAGAATTACGTGTTCTATTTGATTAGATTAGAAGCTTCAGGGCAGGTGCCATGGCTCATGTCTATAATCCTAGCATTTTGGGGGGCCAAGGTGGGAAGATCTGTTGAGGCCAGGAGTTCAACACCAGCCTGAGCAACACAGTGAGACCCCATCTCCATAAAAAATAAGAAAAATTAGCCAGGTATGGTGGTGCACACCTGTAGTCCCAGCTACTCGGGAGGCTGAGGCAGGAGGATCGCTTGAGCCCAGGAGTTTGAGGCTGCAGTGATTTATGATGATGCTACTGCACTCTAGCCCAGGGAACAAAGACCTTGTCTCAAAAGAAAGAAAAAAAAAAGCAAGCTTTGGCTTGCTTCTCTGACTTTAAGTAAGAGGAGAATGATTTACAAATCTGGAAGATGTGTGCCAGTTGTCTTAAAAAACTGACACCTTATAGAGAACAAAATAAACAGAAGAAAACACAGGCAACTGCTTACAGGATTAAAGGGCGGGAAAAGCTTCTTTAAGTACAATGTCAAAACAATTAAGGAAATAAAAAGTATAAGAAGAAACAGAAAGATTTGAATACACACATGCAAAGTCTATACAACAGAAAGAAAAAGGTAAAAAATTAAGTTAAAAAGACAGATGACAAATTGGGAAGAATAATTGTATTTTATATAAAAAAGAAAGCTTTATATTCTAAATACTGACAAATGCAGAGATCTTCAAGAATCCAAACCAAAAGGTGGACTTTTGCTGCTTCTGGCAAAGGTGGAATCACAGGACCTAGATGTGCCATCCCAACTTAAATAGGTTTAGAAAGATGAAAAAAATATATGAAATGACAGTTTTTAGGCAATTGGAGCCCTGAGAGGGAGGCCAGCCCTGAGTCTGCAGGCCGCTGTGCAGGAGGGAACCTAGGGGAGCCAGCAGTAGCAGTGTCCCTGGGTGGAAGGGACAGAGTTGGGTGTTTGGGGAGGCCTGGCAGCTGGAGGTCACAGAGCAGAGAACCAGAGAGGAATGGGGTACAGAGGGTACCCCAGTCTTTCTCTGAGCATGGTCTACACAGTGTGAGGTGAGAACTGAGGGCTGGGGACCCAGGCGGTATGCTGTGCCCATCTTCACCGGGTGGCTTCCATCCTGTACCTGGTGATAGCAGAAAAGCACATAGAGAAATGCCTCCTGGAGGCTGGAGGTGTGGTCACTTTTGATGCCAGAGAGGATTCTTGCCCTCCGCACAGGAAGGAATTCAAGTGCAGGGGCAGGAGTGAGAGAAGGGCTCAGACTCGGGGAATGAGCAAAAGCAGAGAGGTTCATTGAAAGCAGTGTACTCTCTTGCAGAAAGGAGACAAGCGTAGTGATCCAGAGAGGAACTTTGCCACCCCAGGGTTAGGATCTGGTCTTTTATGTTAAATCTTCATGCTGTGCTAAACTGGGGGTGGAACGTTCATGGATTTTCTGGGAAAGGGCTGGGGAGTTCCTAGAGCTGGGAACCCTCCACTTTCATGACCTTATAGGGTAACATCTGTGGTTGCCATGGCATTTGTAAGCTGTCACAGCACTGGTGGGTGTGATTTTTACTATGTTAATGAGGGTAGTTCATTTAGGGACACTGTCACCTTAACTGTGCACGGGCCCCAATTAAAGAAATTCCCCCTTTTACTTTAGATAAAGATGTTACCGCTAAAGTAAAATAACTAAAGGGTCCGTGTTGGTTACATCTATCTTAGCTAAACATGTTCACATTTTTGTGACTTTCTTATCCTGGTGGCCTTCTCCCTCTGACCCCTGCCCTCACTGCCTGCAGGGTGACTGACTCCTGTCTTACTGCCACTGCATTCGCACTTTCATTCCGTCGGTGAGAATTCAGGTGCAGAACGTGCTTAATAGCAGCAAGAGCGGGAAGGGCAGTTCCTGGAGAAGCGCGCGTTTTGTCCGGGATTAGTTTAATGCAGCACATCAGCTGGGGGCTCAAGAGAAATCAGGATGGGTTATGTGCTCATTCATTTGATGAACCAGTACTTGTTACTCAGGACTAGTATCTAGACAGCTGTGGCACACAGTGACAAATTGCATAATCAAATGACGCACGTGGTTACCTTGAGCAGAATGTCTATTTAATTCAAGGCTTTGTTACTGTTTCAGAGCAGTAGGAAAGCCGTGGGGAATTCAAGGACTGATGTTGTGACAGCATCTTGTAAACACACGGAATAGCACATGGTAGGAAATCCCCAAATTCTCAACCCAGGCATGCTTTAAAACTCTTTGTGCTGAAATAATCTTTTTTTCCCTTCAGCTGTAGAGCTGAACAAGTTGACAGGAAATTTCACGTTATATTAAACAGAAACTGGTATAATTTGGGCCATTTATTAATAACCGGAGTTATCTCAATAATCAAAAGGGATATGTTGAAACATATACAAGATCTTTCCTACCTGCCAAACACAAACAACTGTCGATCCTGCCACACCAGATGAATTGGCCTCTGGTCTTTTTTTTTCTGGTTGGGATGACCTTGCCTTGCTGGTAGATTTTGTAACTGCGGTCCTTGAGGCTCACTGACCCTGAACTATGTCTACCCGACACGATCTGCGAGAATATAATCAAATCAGAGCCCAGCACGGAGGTGCGAGGAGATGGGGGAAGAGTTAATCATTCAGCTAATCCGGAATGAGAAATTTTATACACCAAAGGAATTGGACAACTTTACTAACTTAGTAACTTAGAGAAAAAAATATTTTAGAGGCATGTATAGATAGATTCTGAAGACATTTGAGCAAGAAGGAAAGAACTCAATTTCAAGTCAGACTGCGTTAGGAATATGGATGCATTGACCAGAGATTCTGAATACAAAATGCTACATCCTTCAGAAGAGGGATTCTCACCCTTGTTTTGGTGGACCGACTGAAACTTGGAACAAAGGAGGGAGGGATTGAATTATATTAAGCTGCCAAATGTGCTTTGGCCTTTGTAGAAAGACTTACTGTACTGAAACTCGTGTGTTCATGGCCAGATTACTTGATTTTTTTTCCTAGACCTTGGTTTCCTCATCTTTAAAATGAGGATAACAGCAGTATCTATCCTACAATTTTCTGTGAGGCTTACGTGGGTCAGATGGAACTAAGTGACTAATTCCTGTCAGTGCCTCAGGACTAGAAAGCGTGAGTTTAACTTTTAGGGCAGCGCACAGTGATTAATTTCTGGCATGAGAAGGAGAAACCACTCTCCTCCCTCTGGCACAGCAACCACCAGGATTCCAGGTCATGGCTGTTCAGTTAGCCTGCGTCCCTCAGAGACAAGATGAATAGGCTTCCCGAACATCTGTCGTGGACATACAAGGTGCACAGGACTACACCTTTGTTGTTTTAAGCTATTGAGATTTTTGAGTTGTTTCCATAGCATAACCTAGTGTATTCTGATTTTATATGATTATATAAAATTACCCAAAGATTTTGACATTTAGAAATGCTGGATTTTTTAAGTGTTACCTGTCAATCTACCCAAAATATTTTCCCCGAGATTGCCTAGACAATATCTGCTTTAAAGGGCAAATTTATGCAAAACAGTATCATATAAGTTGTCAAAATGAGAAACATTGGCATGAGTTCATTTTCCACTTTTTATTCTTCACTGGGTTAGCTATTGGAGTTGCACGTGCTCAACTATGTATGTCTGGTGTGTGTCTCATTCGTTCTGAGTGTTCACAGATGCTGAGCACTTTTTCAGCCTGGTAAACAATATGGTATTTCTCTTGGTTTCTCCTTTACACAGCACATGGACAGAATATGGAACTACATTTGTTGCATCTCTTTGAAGAAAGTGGCTGAGGCAGTTGTGTGGTTAGAAGAAACCGATGATTCGAGAGAGATAAAACAAAATTTTGCAGAGGTTATAGATTATAACCAGTCCACTTCCTAACTTTATTTAAACCTAAGTAAAATTCATCTTTTTTTCCCCAGTAAGCAAACCCAGACAGTTTTATAATTTAGGTTTAGGAGACTATATCATGGAAATTTCACAAATCTATGTGAAGTCAGAACTAAGATTATTGTCATTCAACAGACACAATCTGTTATGATATTAATGAGTTCCTTTGGGGGAAATTTGGCAAGGCATACTAAAGATGATCTGAAATACAAACACTAATAGTGAGGGAATTTCTGCAATAAAAAGAGGAGAAACGATCATGGCCAGGTGTAGTGGCTCACGCCTGTAATCCTAGCACTCTGGGAGGCCGAGGCAGAAGGATTGTTGAGGCCAGGAGTTGGAGATCAGCCTGGGCAAGAGCAAGACCCCTGCTCTCTACAAAAAATAGAAAAATTAGCTGGGTGTGGTGTGCGCATCTGTAGTCCCAGCTACTCAGGAGGCTGAGGCAGGAGGATCACTTGAGCCCAGTAGTTTGAGGTTGCAGTGAGCTATGATGACACTGTTGCACTCTAGCCTGGGTGACAGAGCGAGATCCTGTCTCAAAACAAAACAAAACAATTCTTTCAACATTGCTCCTGTGGAAAAAATGGCAGAGGCCAATTTACCTCATAGCCTAGTGGTTCAAATTCTGTGCTTTCACCTCAGCAGCCTACGTTAGATTTTCAGGCAGAGAATGAGCTTTTTCTGGTTTGGTATTTGTATAACTTGTGCCCTTTGTTGATTCTTTTCCCTTCAGTGTACAGCTTTTGATTCTGCGAGGACATACAGGGCTTTTAGACATTTATGTGTAAATGTTCAGCCTAGAAGATATGGCTGGACAGAAATGTGGGGCAGATCTGGCTTATGGCTAGTGAAACTTACCTTTCTTTGAACCATTTTTGTGACCTTTTTTTGGATCTCATAAAAACTGTTTTCCACCTCTTTGGAGACACCTCTAGCTTCCTTGATTAAGTTATAACCTGGGTTAAGACTTACGGGTTTCACTTAGAAGGGGACTTTAGTTAAAAACTTTGAAAGCAAAAAATGTCAGCTGCTTGTCCCAGCTAGAGTCGGCTCCATTTACCTTCACCCCTCTCTGCTTCTTCCTCTTGGCCGATCACCGAGCTTTGGCCAAGCAAAGGCGGCCAGTTGCTCAAACTGTGTAAGGCTGATGCTGAACTGTATTGTCCATGAATATTCTGTAACCATGTGGCAGCGCTGGAGCATTCCTGAACTTGTGCTGGTTTGGCTGCCCAATTTGCGAATTGTTCTTTGCTCAGTTAAACTCTGTTAAATTTAATTTGTCAGAAGTGAATTCCAAAATAGAGCTCTCAGAGACCCCCGGGAGCATCGGGTGAACAAGCGAGGCACCCCCCACTGTTGTGCCCACTGCTCTGTCAAAGCAACTGGGGCCAGTGGGTAAGGTCGCTCTCGGATTCTGAAGCTCCACAGATTTGTGTTTTGAGCTCTCCGAGTTGGTTTGGGCAAATATGGATCCTAACTGGTTTGAAAGTTGCAATAGAAACTGTACTGGGTCTCAGATCAGATTGGATCTGATAATTAACTGGTTTAGATCCAGTTAGAGGCCTCAGATGTCCGACTGGGTTGGGCAGAAACTAGCAGTAAATGACAACATGTCAGGGGGTGCCAACTCCAGCTTTCAGGAATTCGCGGATTTCCGTGTTCTATCCCTTTGTTCCTTTTTCCTGCACGCTTGGGTGGGAAAAATCATTGCCTGAGTTGATCTTGAAGATCTGAGAGCCAAAGCCAAGACTCAAGGTCAAAATGTGATCCTCAATTTCTGAAGAACTGAGTACTCTACTTTCTGCCTACACCTACCTGTACACATGTGAGTATTTGACCACAGAAGCACTAAACGCTTACAGAAAAATGTTCCAAATGGACAAATTTAAGAAGTGCATTTAAAAATGAGGGCCCTGAAATTAGTCTCATCTATGGATGAATATTGATGCTCAGAAACTTGTAAAAAGATTTAGAAGTCTCTTTTTAAAAGGCAAATAAAAAGTTTCGAATGACTAATTGATATAAAAAATTAAATCTACTAGCCTTTTGGCTTAGTTACGATCCTGCCCCAAAGGCAAAAAGAAAGCTATCCTGGATGAAGTGTTTTCAAAAGGCAAACCTTCAGGTAAAATAGATTTGCTGCTTTTTTCAGACTTATCCATGCTGAATCCAGGTATACAAATACATTTTTTTAATCCTATTCCTTAGTGGACTCCACCTGAGCTCAGTAATTTTTTGCTAGAAAACACTAGCTAAGTTAAAAAGACCACCTACCTAAAACATACCTCTCTGGCATTTAACTGGGTATCTTTTTTTTCAGACAGAGTCCTGCTCTGTTGCCTGGGCTGGAGTGCAGTGGCTCACGGACACCTTGAACTCCTGGGCTCAAGCGATCCTCCTGCCTCATCTTCCCAGGTGGATGGTACTGTAGGTGCATGCCACCAGGCCCGGCTGATTTTTCTAATTTTTTTGTGGAGATGGGGGGTCTTGCTTTGTTACCGAGATTGGTCTCGAACTCCTGGCCTCAGGTGATCCTCCTACCTTGGCCTCCCAAAGTGCTGGAATTGCAGGCATGAGCCACTGTACCAGGCCCTTAACTGGATATCATAAAACCCTTTTATAAAAGAAATTATTATCTGTAAAGGAAGTTTCCATTTATAAGAGTGTCCAAGAGGGAGGACTAAGTCACTAGAAACTCTTACCATTGTTCTAAATTTACATGAGAAGTCTTACCTTTGTTTAGGGTACTTTTCCTGGCCATCTTGTCTTAACTGCGCCTTTACTTACAATCTTTTTTCCCCTTGGTATGAGAAAATGATGGTACCATATTTAGGCCTAAAGTCCCAGCTCTTTGCTTTCAAAATATAAATTTTCTGCCTTGTTTCACCTAAGAATCATCTTTTTAGAAGGCAAATTGTTGTCTCACTAACAATTGCTTAGAGCAGTAAAATAGGTAATTTTAAAAGATTCATAGTCTGAATAAAAATATGTATATATTTTAAAGTTAGGAAATAAAAAATCTATAAAAGCTATAAGATCTACTTCTGTTTGTATGTCTGCATGTTTGTGTGTCTGTATGTCATATGCATGTGATATTTCACTACTAAAAGATGTAAAAGAGCTCTAACTCATTGGCTTAAAAAAATTAAGTGCTTAAATCAAATATTTTATCAGGAAAATCGGAAGGAACTCAAATGCCTTTTAGTTCTCGTGACTTTGGTAATCTTTGGTAAATAAAACTGTTAACGAAAGCTTGGCTCTTGTCCCCGAGGCTGCATCAGAAGAACGAGGACAAGTGGTTTGAGGAGAAGGAAAGAAGAGTTTATTAATTTGCTGGTAAATGAGGAGGATGGAGACTCCTGTCTGAAATGCCATCATCCTAATAATAAGCATAAGTGCAGAGCTTTTAAAGGGTGAGTTCTCAGCTTCAGGCAATTGCTATTGAGCTACAGTTGATGATCCTGATCATCCCGTCTCAGTCCCATCTCCTCTGAAGACAGTGCCGTGACCTCCACCCAGGACCTCCCTCGCCAGGTCAGGCTGAACCATTTCCTGTAGCACAAAGAACAAAAGACATTACCCTAGGCCAGGCATGGTAGCTCATTCCTGTAGTCCTAGCACTCTGGGAGGCCAAGGTGGAAGGATCGCTTGAGGTCAGGAGTTTGAGACCAGCCTGAGAAAGAGCAAGACCCCGTCTCTGCTAAAAATAGAAAAAAATAAAAAATTAGCAGGGCATGGTGATGCATGCCTGTAGTCCCAGCTACTTGGGAGGCTGAGGCAGGAGGATCGCTTGAGCCCAGGAGTTTGAGGTTGCTGTGAGCTAGACTGATGCCACTGCACTATAGCCCGGGCAACAGAGTAAGACTCTGTTTCAAAAAAAAAAGACATTTCCCTGCCCTTCCCAACCACTGGCCTAAGGCAGGAATGAAGGTTTTTAGTTCTAAGAAAAGGAGTGAAGGATGTTTTAAACAGACAGAAAATATTTTTTGCCGTTTTTTTTCTTCCAGGCCATTCCCTCTGTTACATATTCCCCTCGTCAATATTTCCCTTCCATATCTATGGGAGGAGAGGTGACTACTCTGCTACAGTGCCCGAAAAATACCTGCAGGATTGCTTTCAGATTGGAAGCCATGACAACTAGTTCTGCCCTTGGAAAAAGGAAGGAATAAAGCAAGCTGTGGCAGCAGTGGCATGGCTACTACTGCAGGCTGTACAAGCTGCAACGAAGGCCAAGTTGCCTCCATAGAGCAAGGGGGGACTCCAAGAACGTGACACTTGGCTGGCCCAGGCAGACAAGAAAGGGTTACTTTTTACCAGGCTAGAGCAAAGTGGAGAGCGGTTCCTTTGGAAACAGGTGCTGAAGGAAAAACGGTTTCAGCCACTTCCACAGCCAGCACCAAAACCCCAAACCGAAACCTGCTGTGAGAATAATGGAATGGATGGCTTCCGCTTCAAAACAAAAACTCCTGATTTCCAAGTGTTCATGAAAAAGGCTTAGCCTTCAGCACCGCCCCCAACCAAGGTGACCGACATCTCCCTTGCTAAGCCTTGGCTCAGGTCGGCCCGGGACTCAGGGGGTGGCCAAGGTCTCCTGCCAGTCGGGCCCTGGAGGGAGACCAGAGGCCATACATAGAAGTTACCATTTATTGGTCACCAAAGAACAAGCAGAGAATTTTAGCCCTGGTAGGTATGGAGTGTAGTGTTCTCTTACCTGTGTGAAGCCCCACCAGGTTTAAGGGACATATCACTGCTACTAATGGATATGGTTGGAAAACACTGACCTAATGTCAGGAGGGTTTCCTTGATTTGGGCATTGGTCGACTGTCCCCGGGGGAATATACCATGCATACAGCTCCTGTGCCTGAAAACATATTGAGAGTGGATATCCTTCTAGGAAAAGTCTTACAGACCACAGTTGGAGAATTCCGCCTAAGGGTTAGGACAATGAAGGTGCACGCCGCGCAGCAAATCCTAAGGGGCTGTGCAAAGCATGAGTCGTTGCAGCTACCCTCTCCCTGCAGGGTTGTCGATATCAGACAATACCGAGTCCCTCGGGGTCATGATGAAATAACTGCCGTCATGGCTGAATTGGAAAAGGTTGGTGTAATCCCGCCTGCCCACAGACCTTACAATTCTCCTGTATGGCCAGTGCATAAACCCAGTGGCACCTGGCACATGACAGTAGATTATAGAGAATTAAATAAAGTCATACTTCCCCTTTTTGCAGTGGTCCCCAACATACCCGCAATGCTGGAACACCTCGACAGCAACTTTGGCACCTATCATTGTGTATCAGACCTGGCCAGTGCCTTCCTTAGCATCGACATAGCCCCTGAAATCCAAGATCAGTTTGCTTTCATGTGGGAAGGCAGGCAATGGACCTTCAGTGTCCTCCCCAGGGATACCTACATAGTCCAACCTATTGCCGTAACGTGATTGCTGAAGACCTGGCTGCACCGCCGCTCCCCAACAAGGTACACCTGTTTCATTCCATTGATGATATCATGTTAACCTCTCTCTCTCTCCCCCTGCCTTAGAGGAATATTACTGAAACTTATCTCCTATTTAGAATTTAAAGGATGGGCCATCGACTCCAGCAAAGTCCAGGGGTTTGCTTATCTGTCAAGTTTTGGGTTATTGTCCGGTCGGGTAAGACTAACGTTATTCCATAGGCAATGACTTATAAAATATAGGCTTTCTTTCCCTCAGACAACCACTGTGAACCAATTACAGGAATTTGTCGGCCTTCTGGGCCATCAGCAAGTGTTTATTCCTCACTTAGCACAACTTTTATTGCACCTGTATAGGCAGATTAGGAAAAGACCACAGTGGGATTGGGGAGAAACTCACCAGCGAGCATTTGAAAATGCAACACAAGCAGTAACACAGGCGCAGGCTCTGGGCATTTAAGACCCCTCCTGTCCTGGAGAATTAGATGTTCATGTCACTCAGGAGGGGTTCTCTTGGTGTCTGTGGCAGAGGCAGGGGAAAGTCTGTTGCCCCACTGGGTCTTGGTCCCAGCTGTGGAGAGGAGCAGGGGGACAGCATAGCCTCATAGAAGAACAACCAGCAGCCACTTCCATGGCCCTCCAAGCCAGTGAGCCCATCACGGGAGGTTCAGAAGTCAATGTAAAAACCACGTACCCGACTACTGGCTGGCTGAGGGATTTAACAACTCCCACGAAGGTGGGGGTGGCTGAGTGCGCACACTCACAAAGTGGACTGCTTATTGACAACAGCGGCACGTACACAATACTCCACCTTTGAGCTGCGGGCTCCAGCAAGTACTAGGGCCCGTCACTTCTAGCTCAGACCTGACTACCTCCCCACAAGAACAGCTAGCCCCCCAGTCCGGTAAGGCCCAGGCAGGGTTCTGCCCCTGCAGAGGACTGGAACACGGACGGCTCCTGCAGAGGGCAGCTGCCGCGGCGGAGAGCTGTAGCTTACCACCCGATTAGGGGAAGGCCCTGGGAGGAGCAGCCAGTGGGCTGAACTGTGGGTTCCTGGACGGTCTCGCCGAATGAGCCTACACCTCTCACACCGTGTAGAGGCAGGTGGGCTGTACATTGGGGTCGTACCTTGCGGACTGGGCAATGGCACACCCAGAATTGGATGATTAATGCTCGGCCTTTCTGGCATCAGGACACGTGGGAGGATATCTGGCAACTTATTCACCAAAACGATGTTAACTGTGTTCCATGTACACAGCCACCAACCTTTGCAGATGCCAGGAAACCATGAAGCTGACACACTGGCACGGGTCCATTGGCTGGAAGACACCCTGGCTGCCGACCTCACAGTGGCTGCACAGAAAACTGAAGCATGCCTGGCAGAAGACTATGTGGGAAACTGTGACAGCCTGGGGCTCTCTCCTGTCCTGCAAGGAGGTGGTTGGTGCTCGCTCACAGTGCACGCTATGTACACAGAAGCACCCCAACACCCCCAGGAATGGCATAAGGGCGTGTAAAGAGAGAACACATGCCCCTCACTCGCTGGCAGATAGACTGTACAGGTCCTCTCCCACTATCCGAAGGCTGCCGCCATGCCCTGAGGTGTGTAGATATGGCTCCGGGGCTCCTGCAAGCATCCCCAGCAAAAAGGCCACACAACGGGCCACCATTGGAGGACTGCGGACACTCTGCAGTGTGTGTGGCACAGCCACAGACATTGAGAGTGACAGGGGAAACACTTTACAGGGACCCATGTTCAGGAATGGGCCGACGGTCATCATGTCACCTGGTACTTCCACCTGCCATAGAGCCCACAAGTGGCCGGCATCATGGAATGATACAATGGCCTCTTAAAGGACAAACTAAATGAACAAGCCTCACTTCCGGGGTGGACGTATAGGCTGCTGGAGACCTTGCGGGTCCTCAGCGAGAGCCATGAGTCGACAGGCCGCCCTAGCTGTGCTCCAACAGACGTGGGTGTCACCCCCACCGTTACAGATTCACTCTGCGGACTCCACACTCAAGCCTGCTTGGGCCACAGAAAATAACCTCCTTCTGCCTGCACCCCAAGACCTGCCCCAAGGAGCCAGCGCTTTTACCTGGCCCTGGGAGGTTCAAACAGGGACTCGCTGATGTGGTTTGTTTGCCCCTTGGGGGAAAGGGATGGATATAGGCATGTGGCCAGCCATCGTGGGGTGCTGGCCACAGGCAATGGAAGTTTACAAGAAAGGAGACCCCATCAATAGGGGGACCTATTTCCTGTCCCTTTGGAAATCAAAACACCCTTGATACACCTTAGCCTTTTAGACAGACAGCAGCCAACAGGACAGAAGGTATGTGGCACCACACAGGGCAGGCCCCAAGTTAGGCGCTGTGCTAACTCGGGTTAGGGCCACTGCATGTGTCTAGATGGGGAAGACTCGCCCTTCTTGTCTCTCATAATAAGCTGTCTTTTGCTCTGTAGTTACTGCTTTCCCAACAGCTACCCGTACTGTGCCCTGCACATCCCCTGCAGTTAAACTACAATGATTGCTGGATCTGCGCTGACGTTCCTGTGACCGCCAGTGTGACTCAATGGAGCAACTGATCTCAATGGAAGAGCATGTATGATGTCTCTGGGTGGCCCAGAGACACTAAACAATGGACTGACAGTAAACAATGTATTTTTCAGATGGTCCGGGAGGGAGCTAAAAGTAATAAGGATAGAGCTTGCCACCTGCACCCCACCCCGGGGTACTCCCTACGGTTGGCTGCCAGCCGAACAGCTAGAATGGGGCAGGGTGCCAGGGACCTGCATAGAAAACCTAAATAATACCCATAGTAATCACACTATTCTGGTAGGGAGCTTGCCTTTCTCCCTATATGCTGTCACCATCACAGTTACTGCTTCTAGCAAATATGGTCACTATAATGCCTCCAGCAACTCAACTGCTCACTGAACTCCACCAGGGGCCCTTTCGGTTTGTGGCACGCGTGGCTGTCTGCATTTGCCAGCCAGTGGCTGGGGTGCTGCGCGTGGGGCTGGCCGTGTATCTCTGCATCAGTGTACACCACCCTTCCTTGCATGCCTGATCACCCACAGTGGTCAGGCTCACCATAGACGGGCACAGAGAGTGGCGTGGTGGCAATTTCCCCTCACTGTATATTCCCTGGCACCAGCAACATCGCTACAGAGACCCAGGTGCAAGCTCTTGCCTCTGACACGGCAGTGGTGCTCAATGAAACTAAATTAGCTGTGAACCCTCTTAAAACAAGAAACAAGTCAAATCAGGAAGGTGGTGTTACAGAATAGAATGGCCCTGGACAGTATGACTGCTGCCCAGGGTGGAACACATGCTCTGCTGAATGTTGAATGCTGTACTTTCACTCCTGACAATGAACATAGTATTACTCAAGCTCTAAATTGGGTTGGGACCCACAACAAAGCCCTGTCCGCCCTTGCAGTAGACCCACTATCTTCTTGGTTCGCTCATCTGCCTTCGCCCTGGGCAAGGTACTCACCGGGATTTTAACTTTCTTATTCTGCTTTGTGGTCTGAGTTGTATGGTGTATTGTCACCGCAGGATTTGGATGCAGTGCTGGGCCTGAGCTCTACCATCTCCAGAGTGTACGCGGAAGGTATCACGTGCAGATTGTGAGGGAGTATGGATTGAGCCCACAATCTGGGTGGAATGTGGGGTAATTGGAGATCCCAGGCCCCAATCCTGCTCAGGGGGGCTGAAAGAGTTAAAACAAAGGAAGCCGCAGGGGACTAGCCACCCGCCCCAGCCAACACACACACACACACACACACACACACACACACAC
Source organism: Propithecus coquereli (assembly GCF_000956105.1). NCBI lineage: Eukaryota > Metazoa > Chordata > Mammalia > Primates > Indriidae > Propithecus > Propithecus coquereli. The sequence goes on from NW_012137969.1 coordinate 3,306,126, forward strand.
ACACACACACATACACACGCGCGCGCACTGAGTAGGATTGAGAACATGCTGATGTTTACAGAAGACTGCCCTACCATAGCTGGCAATACACACCATATCCCCAAGTTGATTTTTTTTTTGTTTGTGCATGCCCGAATAATCACTTGCTGTTTCTTGGTGAGGCACAGAGAATTGCCTGGCTGGCCGCCACCAGATAGGCCCTGTCCTTTGTAGCCATCTTTGATGCCACATGGCTACCTGAGTCCTAGGAGGACCAGGAAAGACATTAGGGGTGGTACCTATGTTGTAGTTTCAAAATTCTTTTCAGTACTTTAAAATCTTAAAGTCATGTTCTATTAAGTTAAAGAGGATAATTATAAAACGTCTGAGTCATTTATAAGATAAAATACTCAAATATTAATTCCTAAACATAAGTCTAAATTTATATATCTTGAGATCTTATTTTTATGTGATATAGAAAACTAAACATATTTAGCTGTGCTAATAAAAATGACGGACTGATAATTCAAAGTTACTTTCACTTCCTGGGTTTTTCTAAGAGTTGTCATTATGATTAACACATGTAATTAAAACTACTAGATAGAAGAGAAACAATTCTATATGAAAAATAAGATATACACTTTTAATAAAAAGTTTATAAGACATAGGGCTGGGCGTGGTGGCTCACACCTATAATCCTAGCAATCTGGGAGGCTGAGGCAGGAGGATCTCTTGAGCTCAGGAGTTCGAGACCAGCCTGAGCAAGAGCAAGACCTCGTCTCTACTAAAAATAGAAAAATTAGCCGGTTGTTGTGGCACGCACCTGTAGTCCCAGCTACTCAGGAGGCTGAGGCAGGAGGAGCGCTTGAGCCCAGGAGTTTGAGGTTGCTGTGAGCTATTAATATGATGACACCACTGCACTCTACCCAGGGCGACAGGGCAAGACTCTGTCTCAAAAAAGAAAAAAAAGTTCATAAGGCATAGAAACATAGTTTTTGTTTTAGAAAAGGTAATTTTGTCTAATTTGTAGGTTGTAAAACTTGTTTTAGATTAAATAAATAAATGATAATTAAAACTAAATGGATATAAAAGTTAAAAAGTGAAGATTATAAAAGGTTTACAAAAATCTTAACTCATGGTCAAATTGATTAAAATTAGATGGATTTGTTTAAAGATTTTATTAAAATTAGCTTTACCATTAATACACTAATGCAAAGGTAAAATTTGGTTTTCTCTTTTGAACAAGATTTCCATATGATATTAATAGAAATAACAAAAGATTTTTGTTTACCTTTTGAATAAA
>NW_012137969.1:3308217-3354569 GCF_000956105.1 Propithecus coquereli
CTTTGATTCTTCTCAAAAAGTGGTTTGTAAACTGGCTACAGTCCAAAATTTGCTTCTTCAAGGAAAGTCATGGAAAGGACCAACAAGTTCTCTTGAATACAAGTTTCTGATAACTTTGAAGATTATATACTATTGGACTAAATCAAAACAAACTTCCGGGACTTGAATTAAAAAGCTGATGTGTCCATGAGTATTGCTAACTCAGCTTCAAACAGAACCGAAATGAATTACATGGGACTGAACTAATTTTTTTATGACTTTTTGTTTGAAACATTGCTGATTCTTTTTATGTTTTGTTTTCCAGAAGTCAAGAAAACCTTTTCTTCTTTAAGCTATTTACAGCTTATAATAAAGTATATACTTGTAAGCAATATTTGAAGTATTTATTTTTCTCTCTACTTGATTTCTCCAGAATTTGAAAACTATTATATTTGCAAGTATACTTAATTAATGGTAATGTAGTTATTTGTGTAAGTTCAATAAGAATCTGTTTGCTTCTATACCAGGACACAAGGAAAGGCACTGGTTATTTTACCAATGCTTTGACTGGACTGGCATATTTTCAGAGGTGCCCAGACTGCATTAAGGAATTAAGGTTGATTTATAAGGCCGATAAAAAGCCCTTTGGAAAAACTGGCCAGGTACCTCATCAATACCATTTCCTGATCTGTGGTAAGTAAATAATGTTACTTTCTGACAGGTCCAGGAACTCCATGTTACTTTGGGACCTCGAGAAAAGAGGAATTTACCTAATTCTTACAAGTATCTGATGGCACAGATAAATCCTTGGCTTGACTTGAGAGGCTTTCAAGTCTAACCTGAGATTCCTTATGAAAAAGTTCCAACAAAGCCAATTTTAAAAAAAGAAAAGCCTGTATGGCTAATAATTATTCTTGCTGCACTTTATGCAAACAATCAGGCCAAGTATAATCAGAGTAAAATCTATTTTTGCAAGTAAATTGATCCTAATAAGATTCGTCTTTAATAAGAGTGGGAAACTGAAGGGAGGAGGAAAACATAGTTCGGAAATAAGAAACTATAGTCCACCTGCAAGTAGATTCTATCTTTGTCCACTGTTTTTGAGTTTTTGTTATTTGCCTACAATTTGGACTGAATCTTGAATTCTTTCCTGGCTACAAGTCTCCAGATAACATTGTAAAATTTTTTCATTTTTCTGACTCAGGCTCAATGAAATCACCACCATGTTTTCCTGAGACCCTGCAAGTATCCCTTAGGACATGCAAACTCCAGGTGAAAAAAGAAAATCTGTCGGATCACCCCTGCCCACTTCCACTTTAACTGAAGATGCTTTGAGTTTAACATCTAGACACTTCAGCTAGATGCCCTCTAGACTCTAAGAAAACTACTTTATGAATTACTTTATGAAATATTAACTCGCTTTTCTTCTGTTTGAAAACTTGTCTGCAATACCAGCACCTGGAATGAGACATAGCTGTTTAAATAAACTAATCTGTTCACTGGACTGAGAGACTGACCAAAAAGATATAAGATGATATATTTAAATCTGCTCCAATTTGTTTTTTTCCCCACTTCTTAGTCCTAAGATAACAGCTTGGTTTTTTTTTTTTTTTTTTGAGACAGAGTCTCACTGTCTTGCCCAGGCTAGAGTGCCATGGCGTCATCCTAGCTCACAGCAACCTCAAACTCCTGGGCTCAAGCGATCCTCCTGCCTCAGCCTCCTGAGTAGCTGGGACTACAGGCACATGCCACCATGCCTGGCTAATTTTTTTCTATATATTTTTAGTTGTCCGATTAATTTCTTTCTATTTTTGGTAGAGACGGGGTCTCGCTCTTGCTCAGGCTGGTCTCGAACTCCTGAGCTCAAACGATCCGCCTGCCTCGGCCTCCCAGAGTGCTAGGATTACAGGCGTGAGCCACCGCACCTGGCCAACAGCTTGGTTTTTAACATGTAAAACCTTTTTTCATTTCAAAGAGAGGGCTGAAAGAAATCAGAAATATTTTATCCCAAAATACATTTCTTTGCCATGTTTTGGGATGGCTTACACAGAAGTAACACTGCAAAGCTATCTTTTGTGTATATGTTTGGGAACAGATTTCCATCTGTAGACTCTCCATTAATACAGTCAGGTCTTTCCATGCCTGAAATAGAAAAGATTAACTGAGAGTCTCCACTCCCTTTCCCACAGACCTCTTAAGGGAGGGTTGCTAGGAAGGTACCGCGACACCTGGTAGCAAAGCTTGCTGGGAATACTAGTCCCTATCTGCAGAGTATGTGCCAACAGAGACATGCTTAAAAGTCTGTCTGTGACTCTAGGACTGATTGTGGAAGAAACTGCAAAGAACCTTAGAGCTCAACAAAGATCCTTCAACTCTCTAGCCCAGGTAGTCCTAGATAATCAGGTAGTGCTATATCTCCTGTTGCCTAAACAAGGAGGAGGCTGTGCAGTGTTAAACACTACCTGCTGTATCTATATAAATACCTCAGGAAAAATGGAAACCCAAATAGAAAAAGTTTCCCAACACGCTGCATGACTACGACAGGGCTCTACTAGTGACCTCATACCTGATTCGTTTGGGGGGTTATTCACTGGGATTCCCCAGGACTTCAGATCAGTTCTGCAGGAATTCCTGAATCTAGGACTCTCACTCCTTATGCTAGGGCTCATTGCCTATATAGTCTGCTGTTCATTTAAGTACTGTGCTAAGACTGTAAATGAAAGTAGTAATGTTCTTATCACGCAAACCTTAGCTCTGCAACTGCGCACCGTGAATACTTGAAGACGACTGCAAAACGGTTTCATGCCTCCTACTGTGGGCTCCACCCCAGCTATGCCCCTTGTCAGCAGGAAGAAGCAAGATCAGTCCTCTGCCCTTTGCCATCTCATTAGCCCACACCTCAAGAATGAGGTTGGATGAAGCCTGGGGGGGATTGAAACCACTCTTTATAAAGTTAATTAAGGGCCACAAGGTGAGAACTGTGGTAGGGGAAATATGTATATAACCAGCCATTGTTCCCTAGCTTGCTTTCCTGTAATTGCTTACTACTGAGGAGTCCTATAGCTGATGGTCATAAAGATTCTTAGCTTTCTTCATTGCTCCCATAGGTAACATCACCCTTGTGAAACCCAAGGCTAGTTTTTGAGGTATCATCCTGGCCCTGCATTTTGGTGAAACTACTGACCCACCATGGGTTTGGGATAAGTGGCCCATACCAAGGAACTGACTCAACCGGTATTGTGACCCCCTCCCAAGAACTGACTCAGCAAAGATGGCAATTTATACACTCCTGTGGATTCTGCCCTGAACCCAGCCAATTAGCAGACCGAATTGCCTAGTCTTTTGCCTGCCAAACTATCTTTAAAAACGCTTTCTCCCAAATTTTCGGGGAGATGGATTTGAGAACTTCCTCCTGTCTCCTCCCGTGGCACTTGTTGTAGGGACCGTCCCTGGGTAAAAATTGGCTTAAGCCCAGAGTCAGCGAAACTGGGTGTGCTCTCCTTGGCGCCAGAGGTCAATAGGCCCGGGCCCGGCCTGTTGGCCAAACAGAACTATTCCTCATGACAGATAGCTTTATGACAGATAACCAGGTGCCTGGGGTCTTGCAAACAAGCCAAGGCATCTCATTGTCCTCCATACGGTAATGCGATAAAGAAGTTAAGATGCAAGAAGTTAAGATGCAAACACCTGCTTCCCTTAAGCAATCGTCTGGAAGGAATGAAAATGTATTTTCGTCAGGGCGCCCAAGGTAGTCACGTGCCAGGAAGTAGCTGCCGGACAGAGAAAAGTATAAGAATAAAGCGACTGGTAGAATTGACTACTGCAGCCTGGAAGGTCCTTGTGTGTGTCTGTGTGTTTCTTTCTGTGTCCATCCCCCGTTCTGCAATCCGGGCCGCAACACCTGTGATATTAAACTCTTTCTCTGCTGTAACCCCTGCTGTCTCAGTGCATTGGCTTCCTCTTGAGCAGCAGGCAACGAACCTGGTCGGGCTGTAACATTTGTATGCATTAGTTGTGTGATCTAGACGGGCTACAATTTCTACTTTTTCTTCCCTGGAAAGCATCGCTGGGCATTTATCATATCCTAGTATTTGGGTGAAACTTCTAGGATTTTAGTTAAGTGAACATGATACACCCATTCCTTTCCTTCTGGTTATCAGAATCTCGGTTCCAACCCAAATGGTCTTGGGCAAGAAAAGGACCTGGGTTCCCAAGCAATCACACAGCCCGCTACTGGGCCCTAAAAGGGAGTGAAAACAAATGCGAAATTGAGTCCGGGGTTCCAGACTGCCAATCCTCCTAGCACAGCGCTTTGTAACGGCCAGAGGAAGTACAGACTTTTTAGATGTTCCCTAAACTGGTGGCGCCTAGACTTATGGGAAATAGAGTTCTGGGGCCGGTGGCGGGGCCTGGGAGGCTGAATTCCAGTGCCCTCCTGCGCATGTGTACCTCGTCCAGTGTGCGTGTTCACGCATGCGCACCGTCCCCCACTGCCCTCTCTTCCGGCGCGTCCCCAGGTTACCGATTGCCCTCATTGCCAGGCTTTGGCCTCAGCTGGGCGAGATCGCGGAGCCTGTGGGCTGAGCGCCGACCGGCCGGGCCGACACCCAGGCGGGCGCGGGGCTGTGCGGCCCCGGGTTCGCGCGGGCCGGACGGAGGTTCTAGCGGAGACCGCCGAGTGCGATCCCCGGGCCCGCGGTGCTGGAGTTCGAGGGGCCGCGCGGACAGTGGCAGCGGCGGCGGCGAAGGGGCAGCGGGACCCGGGACCGGCCCATCTGCATCCTTAGCGGCGCGGCCGCAACTCTACGGGACGGCGAGTCCCAGAGGAGCCAGATTTAGGGCCCAGGAGGGACGCTTCGCCTGAGTTTGTCCTGTAGGCCCAGACCCGGCTCTTCGGGAACAGAACGGTCTCGGTGAAGTTTGAAGGAGGCGACCTTGGGAGCAGAAGCGCGCCCGCGAGAACAGTCCCCTTCCCTGACCTGTCGGAAGCCCCAGGAGGGGTAGGTCGTGGCTTTGCGGGCCCGGAGTGACCAGGGCTTGGGTGAAATCACCGCGTACCGAGGACATTAGCGTGTGGGTCAGGGGAGGGTTTTGATGGCTTCCAGGAGAAGGGAGTGGTTGGGTTTGAGGGCGGGGCAAACTGCACTGGAGTAGGGTCTCCTAGGAAAGATCTGTGAGGACCCGGTTTACGGGGATAGGGGCGTGTCACCAGCCTCGGCTGGGGACGTTTTTTTTCCACACTCCTTCCTCCACACTCCTAACACCCTTTCTTCCTCCTCTCACCGCACCAGATTGCAAACGTGTCTCGGCTAAACGTCCATCGTCCATCGGCACCTGTGTTCTCCCTCAGGTCTGCCCCTGTGGAATTGCACAATGCAGTGCAGGAAAAGTCTACAGAGATTATCTCCTGCTGCTACAGTTGCTAGGGGAAGAGACTGGGCCTTAGCAGATGGGTGACTTGACCATGGTCACTGGGTTTATTGGGAGGATTGCTCACGATAGAGCTCAGGAGATTTCTCTCCCAGGCCAGTCTTCTGTACCCCGAGTCCCAGATTTCTTAATAACAGAATATGTGCAGCGGTAACCAAGTTCAGCCAGATAACGTAAAAGCAAAACTACACTTTATGCACATTAATCCCATTTTTAAGAATTCAGATTCTCAATTTCTGTGGCTTTTTTGGTTTTGTGTAATTTAAAATGACATAAGAATATGTGAGCAGTATAAGGGAATTTTTTTTTCACATTGTATTTGATGGCAGCAAGCTATGTGTAAAAGGAGTCAATGTTTATATTCACCCGTGAGAGTCTAACTCACCTAATTACCACCTGATCATGTTGGAGTCACAAAGGTACAGTGTGTGTTTCCTCTGTATCACTGTTTTAGCTCCTTGTGAGTGTTCACAGGATGTTATTTTATTTCGCCTTCTTTGGTGATTTTATGCAGGAGATTGCTGACTGCAGGCCAGAGTACTCATGACTTCAATTGACTGCTTCTCCTCCCCTAGGTCCACCATCAACAGTGTCTACACATTTCTAAATGCAGCAGAAAATGAACAAATCTCAGGTGAGTTCTCCTGTTTGTGTATGTGTTCCCCATTTTGTTTTGTAATGCATTTTAGGAAGTTTATAAGGATCCGTACTTTAAAACGGGAATGTAGAAATAGGTAAGAGACATTATCATGTAAAATACAGTTAGAGAGGCAGATCAGCACCCAGAATCTTTTGTCCAGTTCGTTTATGTAGGTCGTATGATACTTTAGGGTTGTTGAAGTTGAGCTGCAAACGTAGAGATGTTTTGCTCGATGTTCTTGGCAGTCATAGAAAAAGGAAAATATGGTCCATTACATCATTTGCATTGACCTTAGGAAGAAACCATTTCTGTTACTTGCGGGTTTTAAAGATTTCCTAGGACTTGGAAAAATATCTTTGTTAAAGTTGACATAATTGGGGATAGCTTTCCTAATAACCATTAAGTTATTGCTATTCATGGCTTATATTAATATTTGTTGCTGATGTAAACAGAGGGTGCTGCTCAAGGAGAACTTGGTGCATCTAATTTTTCCAGGGACCAAAATATTGTGATCCGAGTAGACATATTTCCATTTTTACTATTTAATCCTAGATTATGGGGGAAGGAATAACCTGACGACAGTCCTTCAAATATTTCAGTTCTCAGTGTTTTGGGTTTGTCCTTAGTGCTTTCCTGAATCTGTCAGTGAAGATGACCAGTGATTTAATTATGGTCAAATCCAGTGCGCATTTTCTAGTCCTTCCCTCACATGACCCTTCATCTGCCTTTGACATCTGTTAACTTCCAAACTGATATTTTCCTCATGGAGTCTGCCTTTCTTGGTTTTTCCAATCCAAGTACTAACCAGGCCCAGCCCTGCTTAGCTTCTGAGAGCAGATGAGATTGTGCACATTCAGGGTGGTATGGCCGTAGACCATTTCTTGGTTTTTAAAAAGATTCATCTGTAAGTACTTTTGTATTTGTCTTTAAATGATGAGGACTCTTTTATAAAGGGTATGGAGATAACTAACAATACTGTTTTTCTTAATATATAATATCTGGTGTTCAGAGTTTCACAGTTTTCTTTAATTTTTTTTTAGTATGTTCTTTTCTGTCAGAATGTAAGCGGAGTTCATGTGTATTTGGGTTGATAAGTCTTTTAATAGAAGTTCCTGGCCAATTGCAGTGACTCACACCTGTAATCCCAGCTCTTCGGGAGCCTGAGGCGGGAGCATCACTTGAGGCCAGGAGTTCAAGACCAGCCTGGGCAACATAGCAAGACCCCATCTCTACAAAAAATTTTTTTAAAAAATTAGCCCAGTGTGGTGGCCTGTGCCTGTAGTCCTAGGTACTCAGGAGACTGAGGTGGGAGGATCTCTTGAGCCCAGGAGTTCAAGGCTGCAATGAGCTATGATCACACCACTGCACTCCAGCCTCGGAGATGGAGCAAGACCCAGTAGTTCCCCTAGTATGTTTTTTGTATTATTTCTTTGCCATTGATTTTTTGAAGAAACTGGTTGTTTACCCTCAGTTTACTGGTTCAGATTGTGTTGCTATTGCTTTACCTTTCACACTTTTTTTTATTCCTTGTATGCCTTGTAAAATTGGTAGTTTAATCTGGAAGTCTCATCAGATTTATGTTCAATTCCTTTGGGAAGACTGCTGTACATAGCATTTGTCTACTTTATTCCAGAGGCACGTATTGTCTTGGCTTTGTTTTTGTGAGGCTAGCATCTATCTATTAATTGATGATTTTTGCTGCGATCCACTAATTCATTAGGGAAGGCAGAATGATGTTCTGTTAATTCTATAATTTTTTTTCCATTTACTAGCTAGAATACTTTTCTACATATAAATTTCTCCTCTCCATTTGGTTATATGGCTCATTTAGGAAAGACAAGTTTCAAAATACCAAGTAGTCTCTTGAGACTCTTGGATTTTTCATTTCATTGCTATTATGAGCTCATAGGTTTAAACACATTTCAAGTATTTCAGTACATTGAAGTTGAGATCCTTTTCGATGTTTAAGTGGTTCCATGTAGCCAGGGGGAATCCCCTTAAGTTGCTTTCTGAGTCCTTTTGAAACATCCTTATATATTTGATAGCATTCTTTTTTAGTCAACATTTTATTTTAAAATAATTTGTAATTCTCAGAAAAATTGCAAGGATTGTACAAAGAAATCCCATATTCCTTTTGCCCAGATATTCCAGTTGTTAACATTTTCCCACATATGCTTTATTGTTTATCTGTATGTATGTATGTGTGTCATATATATGTGTGTGTGTGTATGTGTATATATATATATATATATATATACACACACACTTTTTTTCCTGAACCATTTGAAACTGGGTATCATACGTCACACCTCTTTACTCCGTATTTTTCATATTGTACCTCCTAAGATCAAGAATATTCTCATGTATATCCATTGTACAGTACTTGACTTCAGGGAATTTAACACTGATACAATACTTTCATCTAAACTGCAGTTCATTTTCCAATTTTGCCAGTTTCCCAGTAATTTCCTTTATAGCAATTTTTTTAATTCTGGTAGCAGATTAGTCCAGGATTATGATTTGTGTTTAGTTTTCAAGCTTTTTAAGTCTATTTAATACTTGCAGAATTACAGGCCAGTTATTTTATAGGAGTCTTTGAATTTAGGTTTCCCTGATGTTTCTTCATGATGAGATTTAGATTGTGAATTTTGGGTGGAGTACTACATGAACCTTTTAAATTTGTGGCTCAGAAGAGGGTCTATCTTGGAAACATTCCTCATATACTTGAGAAGATGGCTTGTTCTACTCTTGCTTGGAGTGTTCTGTAAATGTTAATCATATCCAGTTGGTTGGTGGTCAGTTGTGTTGTTTAAAGTGCAATGTATCCTTGCCGATTTTCTGCAAGTGAGAGAGGAATTGCAATCTCCTGTAAATTTGCTTTTGTCTATTTCTCTTTTGAGTGATGTTGGCATGGTATATCTTATTGCATCCTTTTACTTTTAACCTGTTTGCATCTTTATATTTAAAGTACATTTCTCGTAGGCAGCATATATTTGGGTCTTGCTTTTTTTTATTCAATCTGACCATTTTTGCCTCTTAATTGGGGTGTTTAGCCCATTTACATGTAATATAATTATTGATATAACCAGTTAGGTTATAGTCTGTTGTCTTTGTTCTCTATTTGTCCCATCTTCCTTATTTCTTTTTTCTTCTTAGTCTTCCTTCCTTTTGATTAATTATTTTTTATGATTCCATCTTATATCCTCTGTTGTCAGCTATAACACTTTTGTTATTTTAGTAGGAATGTTAGGATTTATTGTATGCAACTTGAATTATAATCATTTATCTTCAAGTAATACACCATTTTACTTAAAGCATAAGAATCTTACAATAGCTCCCCTCTTGATCTTTACACTATTGTTACATTTTACGGGTGGTATCAATACTACAATACATTGTGCATTGTTATTTTTAATTAAACAGTTATCTTTTAAAGAGATTGTTATTTGTAATTAAACAGTTATCTTTTAAAGAGATAGCTTTTACTTTTTCTTTATCAATTATGTTCCTGTAATTGTTTTTTTTTTTCTAATTGGAAATAATGAACATTTTACCTTGTTCTTGATCTCAGTGGGAAGGTGTGTAGTGTTTTCCTGTTAAGTAAAATCCTGACTTTTAGACTGAGAGGACTGAGGCATAAATGTGTATTTGTGTGTGTGTGCATTTTTTTATATACGTATAAACTTAATGAAGTATATATATGTGCTTGCATATAATTGAGATATATATATATACACATGTCACATATACAAGTATATATTATATATGTTACATGCACATTAGGGTATAAGAGTGTATGTATATATTTGTGTATATACATATATATTGATGTTAATGATGTCAGTTCCTACTTTCTTGAGGTTTTTTTTTTTAAATTAGGTATGCATTTTCAATATCGTCAGACTTCTTCAAGTATTTTTGGAGAGAAAAGGTTTTTCTGGCCAGGCGCCGTGGCTCACGCCTGTAATCCTAGCTCTCTGGAAGGCTGAGGCGGGCGGATTGTTTGAGCTTAGGAGTTCGAAACCAGCCTGAGCAAGAGCGAGACCCCGTCTCTACTAAAAATAGAAAGAAATTAATTGGACAACTAAAAATATATAGAAAAAATTAGCCAGGCATGGTGGCGCATGCCTGTAGTCCCAGCTACTCGGGAGGCTGAGGCAGGAGGATCACTTGAGCCCAGGAGTTTGAGGTTGCTGTGAGCTAGGCTGACGCCACAGCACTCTAGCCCAGGCAACACAGTGAGACTTTGTCTCAAAAAAAAAAGGTTTTTCTTAGCTGTGTTATATAATAATAGCATATTATATTAATGGATCTCCAACTATTAAACCAGTCTATATTTTTGGAATAAGTCCCATTTGGCTGTTATATTTTATTTTTTTAATCTATAATAGTATTGGATTTTGTTTGCTTATTTTATTTTAGGTATTTGCATTGATACAAGTGATATTGGTATGTAATTTTATGTTTGTTGATTGATTGATCAGTCTTTTAGCCCCTGCTACCCCCTTGCCTTTGCACAGGTGGTGAGTTGGTAGACAAGGTTAATTTGCTCAAATGGCTTTACATTGATAGTAGTTTTCTAAGAGTTACCTTTAGGGGAAAAAAATGCATGCCCAATGTGAATAGTGTTGAATATATGTCCTGGTTGGTGTGACAGTCTTGGATTGCACCTATATTCCTGGTATCCCATCTGGTTTATCATTTGTCCCAGACAGAGGTTTTCTGTTTGGATAGTGAATACACGGTCACCCTGATTGTGGAGGTCTGAGGCGTCGTGTACTCTGCGGTGGCTCTGGCTGCTGTGCCATAGCCAGAGGGCTCTCATCAGATTCAGCATTCATGTGGCTGCTGTGCATGCTTACAGCAGGCCCCCGCCCAAGCTGCTCAGGTCTTCCTGTGGCTCGTTTCTCTATCAGCCAGTCACTCTACTTCCCGCAGGCCGTTTGGGTGCGTTTCAGGGGCTCTGTCAGAGAGTCTGCTGTTCGCTTTTGCTGCGGCACAACATCTGCCCCTGTATAAAGTTGTGTCCTGTGGCTCTAGTTTCTTTGTCTTCTACTCTTCTCTGTATCTCAAGAATTTCCTCTAAGAAATTCCTGTTGTTGGGAACCTCTGTGTTCTGGTGCTTTTCTGAAAACATTGTCTATTTTTCTATATCTTAGAATTGGACTTTTAGATTTTTGTTTTTTAGACAGGAAAGCAACTGTGTATGTTTGACTTACTCTCTTGAATTAGAAGGGACCCTATTGTCAAAAAGCTGTCCTTAAGAACATGCTTATTGGTCTTTTTGACCTATTATTCTACACCAACCTCTTAAACATTGGTGCTGCTTCAGTTTTTGCCATTGGTACTTTTTACACCTCATCTTCTCCCCTGCCCTCTTAATTCTGTTGAATACATAATTCATCTTTAAAGAGTAAAAGTTGACTGAGTCTGTGAACCCTGATCTGATAGCGTAAAGTTAGACTAATTTGATGACCTTTTGTTAAACCATTCTGTACCTTGTCTAGTGACACCCTTCAGTATTCATTCAATCAAAAATTTATTTCTGCAAGAATGAGATGTTTGAGGTAAAACTTGAAGGAAGTAAAAAACTTAGCCATGCAGTTAGCCAGAGGCTGCTGGCTGTGAGCATAAAAGAGCCAAAGGGGCCGGGCGCGGTGGCTCACGCCTGTAATCCTAGCACTCTGGGAGGCAAGGCGGGCAGATTGTTTGAGCTCAGGAGTTCGAGACCAGCCTGAGCAAAAGCGAGACCCCGTCTCTACTAAAAAATAGAAAGAAATTAATTGGACAACTAAAAATATATAGAAAAAATTAGCCGGGCGTGGTGGCGCATGCCTGTAGTCCCAGCTACTCGGGAGGCTGAGACAGAAGGATCGCTTGAGCCCAGGAGTTTGAGGTTGCTGTGAGCTAGGCTGACACCACGGCACTCTAGCCCGGGCAACAGAGTGAGACTCTGTCTCAAAAAAAAAAAAAAAAAAAAGAGCCAAAGGCTCAGAGAGCTGAAACTAGGTCAGAGTGAAGAGCCAGAGCAGGGGGTTGGGAAGAAGAGAGACCAGGGACTGAATAGTGGACACTCCAACTTGAAGAGATCCAGGAGAAGGGGAGGGACTAACAGCAAAGGAGACTGAAGGGAGTGACTAGGAGTAAAACATCTAGGTTTATATGTGTATCTCCTTGTCAGGCTGTCAGCTTTTTGAGAGCAGTAATGGTATTTTGCTCATCTTGTTCCCTCAAAACTCAGTTCAGTCACAAAACAGAAACTCAGTTGTGTTTTGGGTTTTTTTGGGGTTTTTTTGATATATTAAAGAACCCAAAGGAAATATGTTTCCAGTATGGTTTGTTTTCCTTCCACAGTCTGTAACGTAACATAAGATATACAGTGTTCATGGTTAACTTTACCAGTGAGCATGGTAAGATCTTGTCCTCATGTGCCACATTACCCACTTGCAATCATGGTGCCATTACAGGGGCCAGTGTCATTCAAGGATGTGGCTGTGGACTTCACCCAGGAGGAGTGGCAGAAGCTGGACCCCGATGAGAAGATAACATACAGGGATGTCATGCTGGAGAACTACAGCAATCTAGTTTCTGTGGGTGAGGATAGCTTGCTTTTTGAGTGCTTTCGATTTAATGATTTTATCCTTGAGTTTGAAGAAATAAATGATAAGACCATTTAATTCCTTTTGGGCACTAGGTAGAGCATTCATTTGTATCTTCTTCATTGCAGGGTTCTAATTTTAGTAAGGTAAAAAAAAAAAAAATGGGACACTTTCACATCATCTTATATTTCAGAGGTTCTAAAGCCAAGCAGCGGGTCCAAGTCCTTCTTCTTATCTCATTAACAGGATATGATATTACCAAACCAAATGTGATCATTAAGTTGGAGCAGGGGGAAGAGCCATGGATAATAGAAGGTGAATTCTCATGTCAGAGTCATCCAGGTAAGTTAACACAGTATCAAAAAATGGTCCTCCTAGACCTTTGGGAGTGATAGTTTTTTATATATATATATATATATATATATATATATACCTGAAACCACACCTCCCAATACCCAAATACCACTTTCCCTCCAGCACACATGATCAGGCTCTTTTTTTCATTTTATGTTTCATTTACATTGGCAGGGATTTTCTATGCTAACCAGTACAGTACTGAGTATCCAATAACTTCCTCTTTCTCTAGCACTGTCAATAACCTAACTACTCCCTTTTGTTTTGCGGCATCCAAAAGTTTGAAATAAAAATTAACTTGAGTCTTTCATGTTCATTCTTTTTATCTTCTATTTTCTTTCCTTCTTTGCTGTAAAATGCCTCAGACTTCTTTTTTGCCCCAATTTTATTTACCTCTGTAGGCATCGAGATACCAAAACCTCATCCTCCACCTAAGCTTGTGGATTGAGTCACACCTGTAGTGGTCTGCATTATTCTCGAAACCCACCCTCCACTGATGTGCTGATACAACACTGACCGCGTTTTCCTCTCCTTCCCCAAGTGCTCGTTTATGTCTTGTCTGTCTATTCATTCCCCGCCCCCCGTAACTGGAATGATGCTTTGTCCATAGTAGACATTCAGCAAGTGTTAATTTCATAAGTGAATTTTGGTTCATTCTCTTGCCTTTTCGGGAGTGTCCTCCTAGGAGCTGTTTTCTGCTTTTTTGGTTTTCATTGTATCCCTTAAAAGGGTTCATCTAGTCTCAGTTTTTAAGGCTTTTTTCCCCCTTGTATTTGTGCTGCTGATATCCATATTGATGTCTCTAACACCTTTAACCTATAATCTAGTTGAATGTTTTACCTGACAACATGGAAGCACCAGTGAGATAGTCTACTTCCTTCTTTCTCAGAATGTCTGATGATAGACTATGAACTTCCCCAAATCATGAATTCTGTCCACCTTCCTCAGCTCCCACTATTTGTGAGATCGTACTAGTCTCTCCATGGTTTTTGTTTTTTGTCTTCTGTGACACGCCTTACAGCTTGTCTGCATATTCGCAGTTTCTTCTGACATCAGTGTCCACCAATATTCTCCCATACCTGGATTATAGTGATTCCTATTTGGAAATTGCAAAATCTGTTTATCTGAAGCATACGTTTGATCTTATCACTAGCCTGACAAGATAAGCCTATGACTATTCTGTTGCTTTCTAAACGGAATTTAAAGTCTTTTCCCTCAGGCCCCCGCAATATGATCCTATAATGGTCTATTAGAATTAATATTCTTCTGTTTCTGCAAACTCTTGTTACATTCCATTTGGTCTAGATTTCTAGACCATTTTTAAGTGTCCAGTTTAGTAATGTAAACTGTATTCACATTGTTGTGCAGTAATCTCTGGAACTTCGTCCTTTAAATTTAAGCTTAACAGTTGAACTCCATGAAATTTCCTTTATTACTCGTTCACCACTTCAGTCTTTCTCTTCTTTTAATATCAATTCCACTTAGTAATTGTTACCACAGAGAAGTGAGATATGATTATATACTCTGATATGTAGTTGCATATATTTGTTGATTCAGCCTTCTCTACCTGAAGTATAATCCTCCAAAGAGGAAGGACCTTTTTATTCTTCTTAGCTTTGTTATATAGTAAGTAGGCATTCAGTAAGTTTTTTATTGACTAACTGGGGAGCTTGGTAAATGAAAGACCTTTATTATTCATCCATTGAGAGATCATTTATTCTGAACTATAGATTCTGATAAAACAGATAGGGGTTAGAGTAGAACCTGTAAGTACCCATTTGATTCAGATTAGGAACTACTACTTTAATTTCTATTTGGAGAGATTCAAAGAAAATATGAATACTTTCTAGGAGTGTAGGTTTTGGTTAGGAAATAAGAACATGGCTGCCTTAACTAGTTTAAAATCCAGCTTTCATATGGAAAATTTATATTCTCATGCACATTTTACAACTTTGTGTTAAAGCTATTTTAAAATTTAAAGAAAAGAGGCCGGGCGTGGTGGCTCACACCTGTAATCCTAGCTCTCTGGGAGGCTGAGGCGGGTGGATCGTTTGAGCTCAGGAGTTCGAGACCAGCCTGAGCAAGAGCGAGACCCTGTCTCTACCAAAAATAGAAAGAAATTAATTGGACAGCTAAAAATATATAGAGAAAAAAATTAGCCAGGCGTGGTGGCGCATGCCTGTAGTCCCAGCTACTCGGGAGGCTGAGGCAGTAGGATCGCTTGAGCCCAGGAGTTTGAGGTTGCTGTGAGCTAGGCTGACGCCACGGCACTCTAGCCCGGGCAACAGAGCGAGACTCTGTCTCAAAAAAAAAAAAAAAATTTAAGGGAAAGAGATTCAGTAAGATGAGAAGAGATTAGATAAATGTTTTAAAGCTTCCCCTGAAGATAGGCTTTTAGTATAGTCAATGCTGGAAGTCAAATTGAGTGAAAAAGAATGTGGAAAAAGAACACGAGCACAGACTTGTAATTGAGAATAAACAAGGCATAGCCTAGGCTTGTGGGAACAGAAGGTATTGTTGGAAGATTAATGCAGTGCTAGCTCGAATACATATTGTGAATCCAAGCAACGAAAAATGTTGTTAATAACTTTTCTGTGTTTTCTGTTGGTGTTTTGGGTGTTTGGGTTCAGGGATGTTGTAGATTTTCTGAACAAAATACTGTCAGCATTGCATTGAATGTGAGTGATAGCAGCTAACAGTAGTTGAAAGAATCCAAAAATATGTAAGTTATGTAAAGTAAAAGTTAATATTGTAGGGGCAGCTTTCGGAATCTGATACATAAGGTTTTACACCAAATGAAACCCAGGAGTGTGGGAACCCTTATTTGTATTCAAAATCAAGTAAAAAGAGATGTGACTGGTTTTAGGAAATTTAAGTCAGCAAATTGAAAGAAAATGAATGGCTAAATTTAATGAGCATTTGCTTTGTGTTATGACGCATTCTAAGCAGTTTACATGTACTAATTAATTTAGTCCTTTTACAACCCTATGATTTAGGCACTATTATCCACGAGTCAGATGAGTGAAACCGCGTCACAGTTAAGTAACTCGCCCAAGGTTCCCCAGCCAGTAAACTGTTGGAGTTGGGGGTTTGAAGTGAGGTAGCCTGCTCCAGTGTTCATGCTCTTAATCACTGTGCTATATTGTGCAAGCAGGAAAGGCAGAATTTTTGATGGTCAAATAAGGTCAGTTAGTATCACACTATCAGAACACTTCAAAGATCTGATCTTAAGATACTTTGCCCCCTTCTGGGTTATCTTACATTTCTTTTGGACATTTATGTGCCTGGATGTCTTCTGCAGGTGAGTGTGAATCAGGTTTGAGAGTTGAAACCCTGGTTGTGGGGTCTCTCTCTAAACATGAAGAAATTGGAGCTTTTAGAATGTTTTTTTTTTTTTGGATTTATTTGCAGAATAGAAAGGCAAAGATTTTGGAAGGATCTAGGCTACTGGGAATGTTACCATAGTCATCTTGGTATGAAGTGATATCTTGTAGTTTAATAGAAATTGTAATCTCTTTCTCCCAGATGTAATCCATACTTGAATATTTCCTCTGTATATACACCCAGTAATTTTTTTTTTTTTTTTTTTGCTCTCCCATTGACCCTATTTGCTCTGAGTTCTCCCATTTTTGCCTGGATCTAGCACTCTTTTAGTGACTTTATTCTCTGCTCATAATTTCCTGGGTTTATTTCACCTTTTCTACCAGTTTTGAATATAATATTTGTAAAGTAACAAAAGTACTTGTATTTAATGTGAATTTGTTCACCCTTTTTCCACTATTGCTAAGTTGTGTCTCACCCTTATCCCTTCCCCATGTCCACCCACCCGTGTGTATGTGTGTGTGTAGTATATGCATTTTGTATTAGAAATCAAAGGAAAAAGGGAATTTTACATTTGTACTTATTTTGTGTGTGTGTGGAGATTGGCCCTAAAGCCAGAGTCAACCTCACAACAGGGTTCTTGGGTACCATTCCCTTTCTGTAGCTGGTGTGTTCAGATTCACAAAGTTTGTTTGATTTTATTCCTTTTTAGAAGAAGTCTTGAAAGTTGATGACCTGATAGAGAGAATCCAAGAAAATGAAGGCAAACATTCAAGGCAATCTATTTGTATCAGTAGCAAAACCTTGATTGAAGAGAGACAGAATACTTTTGATAAAACTTATATGGAAGCAAGCCTTGTTCCTTCAAGCATAATAGCTCATAATTGTGTCTCATGTGGAAAGAATTTAGAATCCACTTCAGAATTAATTAGTAGTGATGGAAGCTATGCCATAAAAAAGTCCGATGAGTGTATTGAATGTGGGAAAACATATCATGGAGAGAAACCCTATGAATTTAATCAAAATGTAGATACCTATTCTCAAAATGAAAGTGTTCTTCAGAAAATTAATATTTTGGAGAAACCCTTTGAATACAATGAATGCATGGAAGCCTTAGACAGTGAAGCTGTTTTCATTACTCACAAGAGAGCTTACATGGGGGACAAACCCTATGAGTGGAATGATTCTGGACCAGACTTCATACAGATGTCAAATTTTAATACATATCAGAGATCACAAATGGAAATGAAGCCCTTTGAATGCAATGAATGTGGAAAATCCTTCTGTAAAAAGTCAAAATTTATTATACATCAGAGGGCTCACACAGGAGAGAAACCTTATGAATGTAACATATGTGGGAAATCCTTCAGTCAAAAGGGAACCCTCACTGTACATCGGAGATCACACTTAGAAGAGAAGCCCTATAAATGTAATGAATGTGGGAAAACCTTTTGCCAGAAGTTACATCTCACTCAACATCTGAGAACTCATTCAGGAGAGAAACCCTATGAATGTAACGAATGTGGGAAAACCTTCTGCCAAAAGACACATCTCACCCTCCACCAGAGAAATCATTCAGGAGAGAGGCCCTATCCCTGTAATGAGTGTGGAAAATCCTTCTCCCGCAAGTCAGCTCTCAGTGACCATCAGAGAACACACACAGGGGAGAAACTTTATAAGTGTAATGATTGTGGAAAATCCTACTACCGAAAGTCTACCCTTATTACACATCAAAGAACACACACAGGAGAGAAACCGTATCAATGTAGTGAATGTGGAAAATTCTTTTCCCGGGTGTCATACCTTACTATACATTATAGGAGTCATTTAGAAGAGAAACCCTATGAATGTAATGAATGTGGCAAAACCTTCAATTTAAATTCAGCCTTTATCAGACATCGGAAAGTACATACAGAAGAGAAACCCCATGAATGTAGTGAATGTGGAAAGTTCTCTGAATTGTCATATCTCACTGACCACGCAACTCATTTAGGAGAGAAACCCTACGAATGTAATGAATGTGGGAAAACCTTCCTTGTAAATTCAGCCTTCAGTGGGCACCAATCACTTCCAAAAGGGGAGAAATCCTATGAATGTAATATATGTGGAAAATTATTCTCTGAGTTGTCATACTACACTGAACATTATAGAAGTCATTCAGAAGAGAAACCCTATGGATGTAATGAATGTGGGAAAACCTTCTCCCATAATTCATCCCTATTTAGACATCAAAGAGTACACACAGGTGAGAAACCCTATGAATGTTATGAATGTGGGAAATTCTTCTCTCAGAAGTCATATCTCACTATACATCATCGAATTCATTCAGGAGAGAAACCCTATGAATGTAGTAAATGTGGAAAAGTCTTCTCTCGTATGTCAAACCTCACTGTACACTATAGAAGCCATTCAGGAGAGAAACCCTATGAATGTAATGAATGTGGGAAAGTCTTTTCTCAGAAGTCATACCTCACCGTACATTATAGAACTCATTCAGGAGAGAAACCTTATGAATGTAATGAATGTGGGAAAAAATTTCACCACAGATCAGCCTTCAATAGCCATCAGAGAATTCATAGAAGAGGAAATATGAATGTACTTGATGTGGGAAATCTCTGAAGTCAAATCTCAATTTTTAGAAAATCCTTTGAATATAATGAATATAGGAAATCCACTAGGGAATCAAATATAATTGTTCATCCGAGAGTTCATGTTCCTGAATAGAGAAAAGCATTTAGGCATTAGATTCATTTTAATCTGAGTTTTCACAGAGAAGACTCCCCAAGAATGCAACAAGAAGCAAAGCCTTCATCAAGACTATATAACTCATTGGACACTAGATAATGTATGCAGGAGTGAAATTTTATAAATATTTAATATTTATTTTGGATTCAAATTGTATTTATATATCAGGGAATCATACTAAGGAGAAATCTGTCAATATGATGAATGTGGAAAATATATAATCTTGTAATTATACTAAAAGCCATATTTCTGATGTAAAATCACATGTTTATAGGAAAGATAGTAGAAGCTAACAGCTCTGAATAAACCTTCATTGTGTAAAATGAAGTTACAAAATCATCAGGAGTTGATCATGAGGACAGTAGTATTAATTAAGTATATGGCAGTTCCTGTCATGTTTTTAAAATGCAGTCTAATGGTAATTCTATGCAAGTTTGGATTTGAATAATTCGTGAAAAGGTAGTATTCTTATTTGACTATTACGATGGCAAAATGTATTAACACGGTATATATTGTTGGTGAAATAATATTTGATAGATATAAGAGAGAAATATAATTTTCTATTCTTTAGTGGAATTTACAAATGGGTTTTTAATGACTGCCTCATCAGTAGAGAAGGTAGTGGATTTTGTAAAGTTTTCAACTGCACTTAAGCAAAAAAAGGTTTTAAAAATACTATTTTGATAAATTATATATACGTAATTTGGAATTAAGTCTATTTCAGTGAAAGAACAAGCATACTACTGCTCATCCTCTCCAAAATATCTCCAACTCTCATACCACTCTTTTTAATCCATAGGTTTGAGTGTGCGGAGTGCCAATATTATGTAATTCAGCAATTTTATCTGAATTTTTATTTGATATAAATACAATGTCATTATTTTGTGCATTGCCCCTTATTCTCAGTATTTTGGAACAAAGTAGTACAAGTTTCTAGCAGACATTTTTTGGTCAATTAAAGTCGTTTCTCCACTTTTCCTTGTTGGAAAAGTTTGGGTACCTAGCATTTCTTCACATGATACAGAGGGTAAATCCTGATTAGTCTAAACCAGTAGTGATAATCTCATTCTGATGAATTGTTTATGGTGGTTGTGTGACCCAATCTTGTGCAAACAAAATGGAGATGGGTTCTGGGAAAAGGATAAAATGGTGATCAAATGGATCTTCCAGGAATGCAAGAGTGGTTAATATTAAAAAGTCAATTGCTGTTGTACATCATGTGAAGGAAAGTAGTCTGGTATGCAGAAAATTCATGTGGTAAAATTAATATTCATTCATGGTCTTAGCAAATATGGATAGAAAGGAACTTCCTTAATTGCACAAAGAGTAACTTAAAATATAACAAGCAGCATGCTTAATGGTAAAATAGTGAAAGTTTTCTCAAAAGGTAAAAAAAAAAAATAGAGAATGATATCTGCTGTCAGTAATTTTATTCAGCTTTATACAGATGGACCTAGCCGAGAAAGTAAGGCAAGAAAAAAACAAAAAACATAAATATTGGAAAAGAAGTAAAGGTTTTATTTGCAGATGATATAACTTTGTACGTAGAATATTCTGAGGAATATACAGATAATTAAAATTAGTAAATTTAGCAAGCTCTCTGCATACAAGCTTATTATGCAAAAATTATTTTTAATACATCAGCAAAAAACATAGGAAGTGAAATTTTTAAAAGCAGTACCACCTACAAAAATTCTCAAGTGCCTAGGTGAAAAATGTCTAACATTTTCAAGAACTGTATCCAGAAAAAAACTATAAAACACAGGGATATATCTTGTTCATGGGATTCCAGGACAATATAAAAAGATGTCTGTTTTCCCTAACTTAATTCATATATTCAATCTTAAAAATCCTAGCAAGTTCTTTTATGGAAATTAACAAGCTGATTCTAAAGTTCATTGGAACATTCAAAAGACCAATAATAGTCAAGGCCATTTTGCATAATAGGGCTGAAGGATTATATTGTCCTAAATATCAAGACCTGTTATAAAGCCATAGAGATTATGAAGGTGTGGTTTTGGCCTAAGATTAAAAAAAATGAAAACTTGCTAATTTGAATATACTAGGTTTAAGAACTTTTGTTTATCAGAAAGACACCATTAAGAAAGTGAATAGGAAGCCACAGAAGGGGAGAAGATATTTGCAATTCATACATGTGACAACAGGATTCAGTGAGAAAAAAAGTAAACCTTTTCATAAGAGGGCAGATAGTAAATCTTGGGCTTTGTCACAGATGCTCAACTTTGCTATTGTAGTGTGAATGCAGCCAGAAGCAATACATAAACAAATGAGCATGGCTGTTTCCCAGTGAAACTTTATTCATAAACACAGGTGGCAGTCTGGATTTGGTCTGCAGCTCATAGTTTTCTGGCCCCTATACATCTAGACTATGTAAAGAGCACCTGCAAATCAAGGAGTGGGGGAAAAAATGGAAAAGACAAAATGCTTGGCCCATCAGCTTCACAAAACAGGATATCCAATGGCCAATAGACATGAAAAGGTGTGTTACCTTTATCAGTAATCAGGGAGGTGCAAATTTGAAACACCATGTAGTACTATTAATACTACCCACCCACTGAAATGATTAAAATGAAAAACACAGAAAGAAACATCAAGTTTTGCAAAGATGTAAGCAACAGGAACTCTTTACTACTGGGGCAATTGCCAATTGACAAAGCCATTTTGGAAAGCTGGCACTTACAGCCAAGCATGTGTATACCCATGTACCCAAACCCAGCAGAAACACACGGTGTGTCCACCAAAGGGCATGCACTAGAATAGTCACAGTGTAAAACTGCAAAAAACAGAACTATCTTACGGCATATGTGCAGTAGAATCAATAGACTTAAGGGGTTTATTTCCACAGTAAAATATTGTAAAGCAATGAGAATGAATGATCTGTAAGTCCATGCAATAATGTAGCTGACTTTTACAAACAGTGCTAAATGAAGGAATCCAGACACAAAAGCAAAACGTAGTGTGTGATTCCATCTATGTACAGCATAAGGACAGGCAAAACTTCTCTACTGCGCAATTAGAAATCAGGATATAGGTTAGCTTTGACCAAGGCTGAAAAGGGGTATTTATCTGGTGCTGGAAATAATCTGTATCTAAATCTGGGTGCTGAATACCTTGAGTGTGTTCTGAGCTGTGTCCTTAAGTGTATTTTTCTGCATGTGTATTATACTTTCCATAAAAATTTTCTAAAACCACAAATGGCTAACATTTGTGTTGCTCAGCACTGTTTCATCATATTTTTCTAGATGTATGTGAATATGCTGCATAACAGGAATCAAATGGTAGATTTTGCAGAATTCTGTACAGGAAATGCATACTCTTTATAGTAGTTTCAATGGCAACTACTAAGATTTCCTACACTGTGTCCTTAAAGCTTAGCATAATGTATATTTTAAATAAAATATTTGGAAAGGTTAAAGGATCATTACATACTTTGTCATCCTACACTTTTGCGTATATAAATGGATGTGAACTGCCTCTTCAATAAAAAGCTACTGCATAACGTTTCATGTTTTCTCTGGCATTGTTTTTCACATTTCGGAATTTGGGATGACTTGGTGAAAAATTATATTAAAATTTTTTCAGCTAACCCTCTCAGCAAATGTAAGATACACAGTTGTTAACAGCACAAGTGTGAGTGAAGAAACAGGTGACGACAACTTTGCACTGTGAAAAATAGAAGCACTTTGGGTGGGTGCTGGCTGAGCTTTCAAAGCACAGCAGGGACTACATACGACACCTAATGGCGTGGACGTGTATCTGCTTTTTGTTTCACCTTTCTCATAGAGGATTAAGCTTGAGGTGTGAACAGATTACTAATGTTTTGCATACCAGAGGAGAAGGAGGAGTGTGGGACTTGGAGGTGTGATTCCCCCACGTGGGCAAATGTTGCTCTCAGTCTACTGGGGATAAGCACTAAAGTGAGGCTGTGGCTGTCCCTTCAATAGCATGAAACCTGCTCGTTTCATCAGGAGATGTTACTACTGCTTGACTTGGGGTCAGTTAACTCTTCAGTTTTGTTTCTAAAATATGTTAAAAGACATTAATGCAAGACTACTATTTGAGGCCAAACATTCACCCACTATTCCTTATTCTATCTCAAATTATGTCCAGATATGGGGAAACCAAGCTCTTCAAAGAGGGGATGCCTATAACATACAGCACAATAGTGTTACAGCATGCCCCAACTTTCATCATGTGAAGGCCACAAACAAAATAATTTCCCCCCTAATTGCCACATCGGTAATCGTGTCAAAAAATAAACTCCCTTTCACATTAAAGGAAGAAGTTTGGTTTCTGTCAAATTGGTGAACTCCCATGGAATCGCTGGCTTGTGAGCAAAGGGCATGGAGTGAAAGTAATGTTGAAAATCCTCTGAGGGAAGGTGGGACAGTCGTGGTCTCTCAGTGAAGGAAGGTGTGACAATGAAGACACTGGTGGAAATATGGCATCTGAGCAAAACTTTCAACATAAATTCTTTTCTCCCCACATTACCCAAGTCAGTTCACCCCATGACCTGATGGCACAGTGGGACAGGGACACGAGCACTTAGTAGCTCAGCACTACCTGAACCAGCAGACCCCGGCCGGAGCGGGGGCCAGGTGGAGCGAGCACAGGCAGGGTGTTTAGCTGGAATGCTTCCTCCTTGCTCCAAAAGCTAAGCTTTTACGACAACTGAAGAAATTTGACATGTCTTAGTGGTGACTTTTTAAAAGGGGTCGGGGCCGGGTGCAGTGGCTCACGCCTGTAATCCTAGCACTCTGGGAGGCTGAGGCAGGTGGATTGCTTGAGGTCAGGAGGTCAAGACCAGCCTGAGCAAGAGCGAGACCCCATCTCTACTAAAAATAGAAAGAAATTAGCCGGACAACTAAAAATATATAGAAAAAATTAGCCGGACATGGTGGCGCATGCCTGTAGTCCCAGCTACTCGGGAGGCTTAGGCAGAAGGATCGCTTGAGTCCAGGAGTTTTAGGTTGCTGTGAGCCAGGCTGACACCATGGCACTCTAGCCTGGGCAACAGAGCGAGACTCTGTCTCAAAAAAAAAATAAATAAATAAAAACGGGGTGGGAGATCCCTCTGTAGCTGGATTATGGATGCTTGTCCGGAGAGGGGTTGGTAGATTTAGCTCATCCATCCCAGACTGCACTGTTGTGTGTCTGTTCTGGGCCGTGTTATGTTCTCCATAAACTCATTCTAGAAGCAGAAATGGGACTGACCATCTGCCATACTAGGAAACAGAAATGTGACTGGCCTTTCTTCCAGTCAAGATTGCAGGACTTCCCTGGAGAAAATGAGTTCAGACATGAGCCAACAGGTGCAGGACAGTGATCTCTGAGAGAGACAGTGACCCTTATGATTGCCCAGGTTACTGTCTGGAGAAACATTCCAGGCCTTGTTGCCAGGAAGGGGGACCCAGACAGAGCTGGGTGGTCTCCCTGACATGAGACAGCTGAGCATGCAGGAAGTCCAAGAAGGCTGGAAATCACAGAGCAGTGCCAAATGAGAGAGAGCTGCACAGAGCTTCAGAGATCTGCTGTGGGTTCCAGAACCTACCTGAGGCCATGGAAATAACTACCAGAAAGAGGCAGAAAGGACTTTGAAACATACACAGGCTAAGAATAGGCTTTCGGAGCAGGAGAATCTCACAGCACAGGAGGCACTGGGTCCAATACTCAGAAGATGTTGATTCTCCAAGACTAAAGGATACTCTGGCCTGCCTAGAAAGCTTCGCTCCTCTGCGTTTTTACTTCTCAGTTCTGCTAAGTGAAAACATCTTATCAACGTGTATTTGAATACTCGCCTTCCTACTATCCTACTAGGAAAAAAAAAGGAAATAAAGAAACCAGACAGACAGGCCTGCTGGGTGTAGGAGCTCCATGCCCCAAACTCGGCAAATATCCTTGCTGGTCATTTTAATAAGATCTGCATTCTGGTCTATCCTCATCCCACATACGTTATTAATTTGGGGGTTTTCAGTGGTTTTTTTTTTTGGGAGGGGGCAGTTAAGAAATATTTATTTCTGCTAACACAGC
This sequence comes from Propithecus coquereli, assembly GCF_000956105.1. Lineage (NCBI taxonomy): Eukaryota > Metazoa > Chordata > Mammalia > Primates > Indriidae > Propithecus > Propithecus coquereli. Next base: position 3,333,337 of record NW_012137969.1, read on the forward strand.
TATGTTTTCATCAGTTCAGGAGAATAGAAGGTCTAAGGTCACTAATGGAGGGTACCACCAGAGCCAAAGGTAGCTCACCATGTGCTGACACCTCCAGAGATTGTATAAATGCCATGTTCTTGGGTCACAAAATAAGCCAAGAATGCTTTGATCCAAAGTCCTTTGCATTTGCAATCATGGAAGGCCCTGGAACTAGTTAAGTTTCTAGGATGATCAGTGAGGATCTGAAAACCATTTGCACCGCAGTTCTCTTTCAGGCGTGTCAGGCATCCGAATTGAAGATGCTTTTACAAATGCAGAAGAGCATACTTGGCACCTCTGTAAGAAGAAAAAAAATCCACCGATAACATGTGAGGGTCATGATTGGCAAAGCTCCACGTTACAGAATATGGAGAGTGTTTAGTGGGGTGACACTTTGCAATGTTAACTGTTCCTCATATTTTCCTCTTTTCCCCAACTAGGAGACTAGTGTTATTTGTGTATTAGTCATGGCTTTTATATTCCGTATGTTTCAGGTTTGACCTCTGGGGCTTGGCTGACCTCGGAGGGACCGCTCCTCCCAGGCTTGGCCAATTCCTGGTGATAGTGAAGGACTCACTCTCTAGTGACAGCCTTTCCAGCAACATTGTTAACCTTGGAAAGCATCTCCGAACTAAAACTGGTTTTAAAAAATGAGTCTGAAGTGTTGCTTATACGCCCGGACTTCACAGACGGAGGGTTGGGACTTGGAACTACGTGTTCCTAAACGTGGCCTTATGGGGGAGTAGTAGAGAGAGGGGGAAAGGGAGTTCAGTGGGGAAAAAAAAAAAAAAAGAGTAAAGAAAAGAAAACTGTGAATGACAGGGCCTAAAACTTCAGCTCCTTACTTTAGAGATCTTCCCTCCCGCTGCCCCACCCATCCCAGAGATCAGAAAACTCAGGAAGGGCTAAGGGCCAGAGTGGCCGGCGACAACTGTAAGGATTTTGAACCTTAGGGCACAAGAAAAGGTTGCGAAGAGAAATGGTATGGAAGAAAGATGAATGCTGAGAGTGGTCCCTGGCGCGCCGCGGGGACCCCGACCTGGGGGCGGGTGGCGGAAAGCTGGAGGAGCCCGCAGCTCGCGGGGGACTGCCGGGCGGGCCCAGGTGAGGCAGCCAAGCTGCGAGGGTCCCGGCGACTAGCAGGCGGGGCAAGCCAGCCCGGCGCCCAGAGGCCTCCCTGCCAAAAGGGGGTCGTGCGTGAGCTGCAGGGGGTCCTCCCGCTCCCCTTCCAACTACCCGTTCCCCGGCCGGGCCGCAGAACTTGCTGCCTTGGGTCACGTCGAAGACTCTCCCATCGACCGCGAGCAGGATGCGCGGGGTGCGGGGCCCGTCATGCAGGCGCAGCTGCTCCAAGCTCAAGTCCGGCTTCTCCACGCGAGGCAGGAAGGCTGCGGGGCTCTCCTCGCCCGCCCGCCCCAGCACACGCACAGCCGGCAGGTCCCCGCGACCCCAGCGCCCCCAGCTACCCCCGCGCCCACCTGCGCCAAGTTCAGCAGCGTCTCCCCGCCCCGGGTCAGAAGCGCCAAAACCTCCGCCGCCACCAGCCTCCCGGGTCTGCAGCCCCCGCGCCGCCCGGGCTCGCCGCCACTCCCCGGCTGCACGTCCCCATCACCCGCCGCCAGCGTTGCCCGCCAGCGCCTCCCTCTGGTTAGAAGGCTTAAAGGCGAGCCCAAGCAGGATCGAGCTGCTTGCACGTAATAACTTAAGTGCATCACAGTCGAAAGCTCAAAAATATTTAAAGAAATTAAAAAAAAAAAATTCTGGCTCCTAAACAGCATAAAATTTACAATGTCTAACTTTCAGTTAAAAAGCACCAAGTATGCAAAGAAACAGAAAAATAAGCCATAATGGGTAGAAAAATAATAGGGAACCAGAAATGACACAGGGGATAGTAGTAGATCAGGATATTCAAACAGTTGTCATGACTATACTCCATATGTTCAAGGAGAATGGCGCATGGACAAGGGCGAAGGCCCCAGAACCACTGTTCCAGGTTAGGGCGCGGCCTGGCCTCGGGGGCGTGACCTTATAGAGAGGGGCGTGGCCACGGGGTGGGACTCTGGGTTGCTCTGGGGGAGTGGCTAAGGAATGGGCTTGGCACCGCCTTGGGGGTGTGGCCATTGTGCAGAGAGTTAGGGTGATACGTTAACAGAGGGTAGGGCGTGGCTCGGGCTCGCAGGGCGTGGCCGGGCTTGAGGGGGCGTGGCTCGCCCTCGAGGGGCCGACTAAGCTCCAGGACAGCTCCAGGCTACAACTGTCCCGACCTAACAGTCCCGTGGAGACGGAGAACGGTGACCCGGCCGGGGGCTGACCCTGGGCAGCTTGGCTATCGCGGGCGGGCACGGACATGTGGGCCTGGCGCGCAGAGGAGAGGGAATGGGAGGAAGGGGACCGAGAGGGTGGGCGTGGGGGGCGCCGTGACGGCCCGTTAGACCCTGCCAGCCCCCCCCCCGCGCCCGCCATGTGGCCCCCGCTGGTCCTGCTGCTGCTGCTCCCCGCCGCCCCAGTCTCCACCGCCGAGGCCGCTCCGCTTCCGGACGCCGGCACCCAGGAAGGCCTTCAGAGCCTGCTCCAAGGTTTCCACCGCCCCGCTGTTGGAGGGCCGCGGGCAGGCAGGAGGACCTCTCTAGTCGGGGACCCAGAAAGCGGAAGGGACGGAGGCGGAGACAGGGACCAGGGCAGAAAGACGGGGGGATGCAGCGGCACAGACGAGCGGCAGGAGTCGGGGGTTAGCGGACAGGACAGGACGGAGGGACAGGGCAGAGGGACGGGACAGGGGTGGGGGCGAGCGGCCCTGAGGGCCGGGGGTGGACAGGGAAGGGGGTGGGCCTGCTCCCTCCGCGGAAGGCCAGATGCGGGCTGGACTTAAGCGCCTCCCCAGGCCCTGACCCCGCGCAGCTGACCGGGGCCCCCGGCTGGGGAGCGCCACCCTCTCCAGCCAGCACCCAGAAGGCCAACCTGTCCCCCCTCGCCAGGACCCCGAGCTGGCGCAGACCGAGAGCTGTGGGAGGACTCAAACCCGGCCCACTGCTCGGGCTGTCCTCCCACCTCGTGAGGTGGCTACCGCGGCGGTGCAGCGCGGATCCCTGGGAGGACCTGCACCTCCGAGAAACACATCAAAGGAGACCATGGGCGGGGCGATCCTGGGGCTCCCCCACTCCTGAGCCCGCCTCTTGTCCCTTCCCAGGCCCATCAGCTGCTGTAGAGGCTGGGGGTGGACATCAAGGCACTGGAGGGGGACAGATATGGACCCTCACCAGAGCCCACCTCCAGCACCATTTAGAAATAAAATTCTTTCTTAGTTAGCAGTGCTGGTTTTTGAGGGAGGGGCCCTCAACGCCTGGTCCACCAGGCCTGACCTGACATCTAGAGGCACCAGCACTGGGCCAGTGTTCCCATTTGGGTATTGTCACTGTCTCTGACAAAGCCACTCTATCCCCCAGTCTCCACATGACATCCCCAGCCCCATCTGTGCACGCAGTCCCTGATCCTGTCATCTCTAGATGCTGCAGCCTGTGGCTGCCCCACTTCTGGTCCCCTATCTTTCCAACGGCCAGGAACTTAGATTTTACCCAAGGCCACTTGTGATTTCCAAGGAGCATCTTGAGTTGGACAGGACAAGAATGTCTAGTCCTGCTCGTCCAGCAAGACTGACTGTCCCACGCCGAGCCTCCTGACACCAGCCCTCTGTGCCATCATACACAGGGGTAGCCCCTGCTACTTTCAGTCCCATAGACTGAAATATACCAGCCCTGGTGGTTTCTTGAAATGTGAAACACGTACCTGCTGCACACCAGCCATTCCACACCCAGACACTTAACCCAGAGAGATGAAAGCACATGTCACCACAAAGACTTGTGCACGAACGCTCATAGCAGCTTTATTTGTAATTGTCAAAACTGAGAAACACCCCAAATATAGACAGGTGAATGAATAAATTGTAGTATATCCTTATGATGGATATTTAATCAGTAATAGAAAGGAAAGAATTGCTGACACATGGAACATGAATGGACCTCAAAAACATTATCCTGAGCAAAAGAAACCAAATTAAAAAGATTACATGTGATTCCATCTTTTATGAAATTCTAGAAAAGGCAAAATGAGTCTACATTGACGGCAGATCGGAGGTGGCCTGTGACGGGCGTGAGGGGAGGGTGGGGATTACTATGGGGCACAGGGGAGCTTTGGAAGTGGATTGGTTCATTTTCTTGATTGTGGCGATAGTTTCACAGGTGCAGGTAGATCTCAAACTTGCAGAAACGGTGCAGTTACACAGGTGTAGTTTATTGTGTATCAGTCATACCTCAATGAAGCTGTTCACACAATACCTGCTCTGCACTCTGCCCCCCCCCACACCCAACGGGACCCTGTGCCCCTCCCGGTCCCCATGGTCTCTGGAAAAATGAGACAAGTCGCCTCTGCACTGTGGGGAAAGATAGGTGGGCGGTGGCACCCGACCCTGTCCCTGCCCGCCATCCCGGGAGGACGTGACTGCCGGTCTCCCTGCTCCCAGGGCCCCTGCTCTCCTCTGTTGAACGCCCACCCTGCAGGTCTGGCCAGGCCTCCCCCGGCCTTCCTGGCCTACCAGAGTGCCCCAGGAGGAATTCGATTTAGGGGACCCTGCCTCAGGGCCTGGCGTCTTCTGGTGTCACACATTTGTGCCATATAGTTGCTGCCTCTGCATCCACTGTTAGGCCTGACTTCAGTGTTTGAAACCCAGTCCTACCCCAGTCGCCTTCCGCCTCGTTAAAATGTCCCCTCCCCACGTGGTTGGTTGTGGCGCAAGCTTTCACCCCACAGCTGCTGCCCGTGCTGAAGACCTGACGGTCAACACCAGAGTCTCATAAATCAGTTTCCTTCACACGTGTTTTCTGTAAACCCGCTAGGCCACACGCCCACCTGAGGACAGCCCGGGGGCCCTTAATAAGGCACACTCTGCGGGCTCCATCTGTCTCCGGATCTGTGAGCGGTAAGACGCTCTGTCACTTCACCCGCTTTGCTGTGCCACCTCCTCCGGGCCTCATGTCCCTCGAGTGCCCCGACCTAACTTCTGTCCTGGGGAGGGCAGTGGCTGTCTTGGAAGGCACAAACTGGGCAAGAGCCATAGGGCGTCTAGTGTGAACGAGCGTCCAGCGAGAGGGCCACTGAGGCATCGGGCCACGTGCCAGGACAAGGAAGTCTCCTATGAAAGGTACGGTCACCACCCACAGCCGCCTCCGATGGAGCCCTGTGGGAGCTAGTTTCTAGCCACTCTCTAGAGAGAGACCCCAAAACCCGAGTAGGAAGAAATTGCAACTCTGCCCAGGCAGGGGCTCCCCTCACCCAGACCTGCGCGCGTGTGGCTCTCGAGGAACATGCAGACCCCAGAGTTTCCTCAGGCCTCGGGCTGACTTGTTTTCCGTTGTAATGAAATGTCTGGCCAATAATTTCCAGAAATGGGGTTTGGGTGTTTGATGGTTTTAGCCGTGAACCCAGGGCAGGCTGTTTTCTGCCTACAAGCGTGTAGAGGTCATTACAGAGCCCAGCGGCGCGTGCACTAAAGTGATTACTTTTCCACGATGCCTCTGCAAGCTCCCGGGGCAGGAATGGGCATGTTTCCTGCTGTGTTGCTTGCAGGACGCTTAGTAGAGAGCTTGGCCAACGTTCGGTAACCGTGCCGGTAACCGTGTCACCGCGCAGTGTGTCAGCGGACACTTCCCTGATGCTCCAACCCCTGGTTTCCACTTCAGTATCACTTCAAGCTCCATCATGCAGGACTGTTTAAAGCACCAGAGTCCTATTGTCCAAAGGCTGAAAGTCAAAACACTCTCACACGTAGGTGGGCGCATTGGCAGTGAGTGAAAATAAGTGGGTCCCTCACAAAGGAACACATTGGTCCCTGTTGGGAGGCAAAGTGCTGTTAGTTAAAACAAAGTTTTGAGGTTAAAGTGATGACGTCTCCTCCTCTGGCTCTGTCCTCTGTCCTGGGGGCCAGTGTCCGACCCTAGGCCAGGAGGGGTGGAGTGTGAGCTCCGTGGCAGCCTGGGCACACCCAGCTCTGCCTCCAGCCCACAGGGGTCCTGGCATTGTCTGGGGAGGTCCTGGCTTGAGCCAAGCCAGAGGTGCTGGCCCAGGGGATGTTTACTTTCAGCAGGCTCCGTGGGAGCACAGGGGATGTGGGGACATCGAGAGAGGGCCTTGAGTTGGAGGCCAGAGAGGGTGGGATTGTGCAGACAGCAGGGGCAGGGCCAGAGGAGCAGCCTGCACCCAGGCCGGGGTGAGCAGGCGTAAGGAAGATACAGCACAAAGAGGGAGGCCAGAAGGGCACAGGGGGAGGATGTGTATTGTAGGAGATGTGATGGCCACCCTGTCCCTTGGCTTCAGGCCACAGCATGACTCAGGTTGCTCTTTGGTTGCCTCTGTGATCCCAGGCTGATAGAACCACCCCAGCAAATGGCAGCTACTTCTGCCAACAGGTGAACACCCATCGGGTATCAGCAGGACCTGGCACTGGGACCCTCTGCGTCCTTGGCTTGTGCCTAAACCTCCAGACAGAGAAGCAGGGCCACCCACGGCTCCTGCCTCTGCGCTGGAGCTTTGCTCATTCTGTTCCACCACTTGGAATGCCAGCTCTGTCCTTACCCCAGTCCCTTAGAAATGGGAAAATGTGAGACATCGTTATAGAGCTTAGAAGAAGATAATATTAACATTCCATGAATTTGTAAATTTAGATAAAATGGATAACTTTCTCAAAAACACAACTTAAACTGTCACAAGAAATTGAATCTGCAGCTTAAAATCTTCCCACCAAGAAATCGACGTGCTCAGATGACCTCATTAGTAAATTCTTCTAAACTCTTTAGGAAAATATTTCTGGGTGTCCTACATAAACTCCTTCAGAGAATAGAAAACTTGCCTTAGGAAGCCAAAATACCCTTGTTGCTAACACCTGAAAAGTAAAATTTAAGAAAGGAAAATTTTCAGTTCAGTATCTTTCATAAACATAGGTGCAAAAAATCCTAAACAGAGTATTAGCAAAATGAATCCACCATCTTAAGGCAGATAATTGTGGGGATTATGGCTTAATTACATAAATTAAGCTCAGCCGTAAGGAGCTGCCCACACAGAACAGGATCCAGGACTTGAAGATATTAATGAGCTTTCATGGGTTGTAGAACTTGAGTGCTGGGTCAGTTGAGATAGACATCATTACGTTTTGTTCATGAAATATGAACTTTATATAGAGCAAGGAAGAAACTGATCCATGGAAGAGTCTTTCCTTCTGGTCTGGTTTTGATCTGTTGCAAGACTCAGATTCACTGACAAATGCATCTCAAGAGATTTCATTTGTGGTATATGTGCCACCCGTGACACCTCACTCCAGAATGGAGCCCGCTTGGCAGGAAAGAATCCACAACCCACTTCCCACAGAGGTCAGGCCCCTGGGTTTCCCTCCAGGACAGAAAAGCAAGTCACTAGTATCAATTCTAATCGATGACATTGATTTGCAATCTATTCTGCCTGGATGACAGCTAGGCTCTTATTGCAAGAGAAATAACCCTAACTTGTGAAAGGAAGACACCACACACACACACACACACACTCACTCACTCACTCACTCACTCTGTGTGTTCTTGCAGGCAGAAGGGCAAGCAGGTTTGGGGTTTGGTCAGCAGCAGGGAAACTGCTTTCTGTGGGTCGAGGTGGTACCTGAGCCCGCTGTAGCCAGGGGAGCGTAGTGGGCAATGGTGTGAGACGGTAAATGTCAACAGCTGGCTCTTTGGAGAAACAAAAAACCCCAGTGTGAAGCATTTGCCAATTTCTGCAATGTAACTAATCCCACGGTGGCCCATTTAAAGCTACCGATGTGATGTGAGCTGGCTCACAAAATCTTGGGAAGTATCGGCTCTCCCGAGGAAGCGAGGAAGCGGGGCCAGCTGCAGCACACCTCAGACTGCTGTGCTCACGGATGATGTCATCTGTTTCTCACCTCCCCAGGTGCTCTGGGAACGATGTCACAGGTATTGCAAAGGCACAAAGAGGAAAGGGTCCCGGCTTCCTGTTCAAGGGAAATTGGCACAGCTGGGCTGGTCTCCTGGAGCGTGTCCTATAGGCTTTAGGAAATGGTCCCCTGAGGAGCTTCATCTTCCTCGAGTGAATGGGGGGATGTGTCACCCTTCTGACCCAGAGGGTGGCAGGACTCTCTCTGGGGGTTGGGGGTGGCGATGGTCACCTTAAAGGAACGGAGCTCTTCAGCTCTCTTCCCCTCCTGGGAAAAGACATCCCACCCCCTTAACGAACCTGCAAGGGGGAGCTTCCCTCTGTTGCCCGGAAAGCCAGTTACTGAGACGAGAGGACTGTCAGGGAAGAAAAGAGATCTAGCGTGGAGGATACATCAACCGGGAGGTGGGAGGACTGGACTGCCTCAAATCTACCTCCCTGACCAGCCGGGTCAGGGTTTTTCCTGGAGGTGAAATGAATAATGCAATGAAGGGCGTGAGCATCGTTGCACGTTTGGGGCGAGTTCAGGGCACACAAGCACAGTAAGAGATCATGCTAGTATGTACATCGTGTGACCAAAAAATGGTGGAGAAGTCCCCCCCAGGGCTGAGATTTTAGTAGTATGATGAGCTAGGGGTTAATATTGGTCATTCTTTCAGCCTTGTGCACAGGCAGGATGCAAGGAGTAGATTGCTCGGTGGGTCCTTGGGCACGATCTGTGGTGGGGTGTCGCTTATCTTGTCTTCTCTGGACAAACAGGTGGTGTGAGGCTGTGTAGTTACCTCGTGGCTGCAAGGCAGTTCCAACATTTCTGGGGTTGGGGGGACTCGAAAGGGAATGTATTGGTGCAACTGAAAGTTACAAAGTTCTGGTCCACAAATCTTACTGGCCTGGGAATTTGAAACATAAGAGAACTATATAAAAAGGCATTTTTACTTATGGAGCTGGTTGCCCCCCACCCCTCGAGTCCACCGGAGCACACGATCGGTGGCTTTCAGACCATCGGCATGCAGCTCAATTTAGGTGTGGCATGAGCTCCTGTTCCTCAGGGGTCCAGAAAGGGATTCTCATGCCCTCCGTGAGCGTGGAATATTCTACCGTCCCTTAGCCCTTTGCTCAGCTGGACTCACCTCCCGTGTGGCGAAAGCCTGAGCACACCCCGCCCCCTGCCCAGCCAGTCCCTCAGGGAAAGTCTTGTTGGGTCTGCTTTCCCTAACAGAAGACACCTGTGGCTTTCTAACTTCAGCTGTGACTGGCAGGTGCAAAATATTGGGAAACCCATGTGGCCTCAGCCCGGCTACTTCCTCCAGTTCAGTGTTGTTTATAATGAAACTAATGTTCTGACGTCTACGCCTCTGACTCCAGTGCCTGTCTCTCAGGGGACTACAAAGTTAAGGGGCGAGGGGGGTGATGTCAACTGCCTTCCTCAAACCCTCAAGTTCGAGTCACTGTCACCTGCTTGCATATGTGGATGTGGGGACCTGCTTCAACACCTTTGCTCTCCCCCCTTGATCCCACTGCCTCTCAGTAACAACAGCACCAAGCGGCACTTCCTGCCCGGAACCTGCGGCCACGCAACATCGGACCTGCCCCTGAAACCTGCTGGGGGCCTGTGCAAACTGGATGATTCTACACACATTTATCCCCACTCCATCTCAAACCCCACGGGACTTTCTTAAAACAGCTCCGCCCCACAAAGATAAAGGGGGCATGAAAACAGCTGACTGCAGAAGAGAGATGTCCCGCCCTGTTAGGAGAAACCTCGGTGTGCCAAGGCCAATGTCTGAGCCCAAGGTCCTGCAGAGGCAAGCACCCCTGGGGAGGCGACTTGGGAGAAAGGGCCAGGCACAGGGACTCACACCTGTAATCCCAGCACTTTGGGAGGCCAAGGCAGGAGGATCACTTGAGGGCTTCAAGACCAGTCTGGGCAACATAGCAAGACCCCGTCTCTGCAAAAAATTTAAAAATTAGCCAGGTGTGGTGGCGAGTGTTTGTAGTCCCAGCTACTAGAGAGGCTGCGGCGGGAGTATCAATGAAGTCCGGGAGTTCAAGGCTGCGGGCCACCCGCCCTAGTCAGCCTGGGGGTGCTGTCACAGCTGAGGATCAGGGTGAAAACAGGACTTCACGAGAGAGCTGCTCACCGGACAGCGGCACCACGACTGTCTGCCAGAGCTGAGAGCAACCTCGCGCAACCCCCGGCGGAGCTCAGAGGACACCTAGGTGCACGCCGGCCCACCAAGGGAAAAGGCCGCCCACCGTGCGCCTTGTGCCGGAGGACAGTGTGGGCGGCCCTGCCCCCTGGTGGCCGCACGCAGAACTGCGTCAGCACCTGCTCGTTCCTTCCAGAAATGCCCACTGGGCGGGGTTGGGACCGGGCGACGCCACGGTCAACAGCAGTGCCTTTGTGGGCCACAACCTGACAAGGAAGACGGGAAAAAGCTTTATTGACACCAATTACTGGCCAGACTGGGGTGTCTGACACTTGTAATCCCAGCACTTTGGGAGAATCGGGAGGAGCACTTGAGGCCAAGAGTTCAACAGACCCTGTCTCTAAAAAATGAAAATAAAACCAATTATTGCTGCTGAGAGAATGGGTGGCTGAGGGAGGTAGCTTCAGAGGGGCCACCTGAAGACCGGGGACAGGGTGATGTCTGTAAGAGGTGTGAGACTCGAAGGTGGCCTCTCGGTTCCAGGGCAGAGCTCACCTGTTGTGGCTTTGTCCCTGGTGTTCCCCTGGGCTGTGGCGTGAGGCTCGTACCAGGGCACCTCACTCCAGGCTCTGAGCAGTGGGACGTGGGCTCGTGCTCTCCCTGGGACATGGGTGTGGAGTCTCTGTAGCTGCTGTGAGCGGCCTGAGTTCCGCCTCCCGTCGGGGTTCAGGGGCTCATGTCCAGTCCCGGGCTCTGGGCTCCTTGGTTCTGGCCCTGGGGTTAGGGCCAGGCTCTGGGCCGAGAAGACGCAGGTGAGGAGGTGTGTGAGTAAGATCATGGCGCAGGGACCAAACCATGGGAGATGCCAGGAATGGCTAACGCAGTGTCTGCTCGACCCCAGCCCTGGGGTGTGTGTGGAGGGGTGGGCAGGAGCTGTTCACATCTCCCATCAATGACCAGACCTATGCCTGCAAAGCCCGGGTTCCTGAAGCCACACAGGGAAGACCCACAGGGTTCTTCCACAGGACCTGCCTGTCCACAGGATCTTGGGCCTGGGGAAAAGCAGGAGCTGAGATAAGGGTCTTGGGGAAAGGGGGACCCCAGTCACTGATGCTGGGGACCACCCTCAGCTAGATGGAGGCAGAGATTTTCAGAGATGGGGCCTGTGTTGAGGAGACTCCTGTGCCACCCCCAGGTCAGGCTGCCCTAGAAAAAAGCCCAGAGCCCCTGGAGGGGATAGACTGTGCTAGGGGTTGAGGGGGTGTCTGGCGCCTGCCTATTCTACCCAGATGGGACTCCAGGGAGCCTGGGGAAAGGCTGGGAGCCCAAGGATGCTGGAGAACATTCTCAGTTGAGAGGTAAAGCAGAGAGTGACCTGTCCCCTTGTGGGTACACAACCCCCTGAGCTGTCTTTGTCCGCTCTGGCTGCTATGACAAGGTACCATAGACTGGGTGGCTTATAAACAACAGAAACTATTTCTCAGAACTCTGAGATCAGGGTGCCAGCATGGTCTGGTTCTGGCGAGGGCTCTCTTCTGAGTCACAGACTGCAGCCTTCTTGCTGTGTCTTCACATGGTAGGGTGGGGAGGGAGCTCTCTGGGGTCCCCTTTATAAGGGTACTAAGCCCATTCATGAGCTAAGCACTTCCCACAGGCCCCACCTCCTAGTACCATCCCACTGAGGGGTAGGTCTCAACACATGGATTCTGCCGACACAGTCAGTCCATTGCGAGAACAGTGGGGTAAGGTTCAGTGTTTGTGTGTGTGAGAGAAATGGGGGCAATATTGCAGGCACAGACACCTGGCTTCAGTCCTGCCCCAGGATGTCTCTGCTGAGAAGTGACCCCTTCCTTGGCTACCCCTCATCTGGGTCTCATTTCCTTATCTGTGAAGTGGGAACAGGAATAGCACCTCCCATAGGAGAGGGATTCCTGCCCTCCTGGGCTGGTATGTTTGGATCAGAAGTGTGGAGCCTGGGCTTGTAAAGAAAAGGGGACACTTCCAGGTCCCCAATTTCCTGAGCCATCCATGGGGGACCTCCTGAAGATACCTGGAGGAAGCCCCTCCTCTCTGCAGGGGTACAGGGTGGAACACTGCCCTCTGTTGGCAAACTGTGGAGTTGCAGTTCCCCAGGAGCTTGGCACTTTTTTTTTTTTGGAGACAAAGTCTCTGTCCTATAGCTAGAGTCCAGTGGCATGATCGTAGCTCACTGCAACCTCAAACTCCTGGGCTCAAGTGATCCTCCCACCTTAGCCTCCCAAAGTGCTGGGCTTCCAGGCTCCAGGCTTGCACCTTAACCCTGTTGAATGCCTTCAGGCCTGGGAGGAAAATGCTCCCTCTCCAACTCAATGGAATCTCTGACCCAAGGGGCTCCCCCAGACAAACATGAAATTCAACATTCAAATTTGTAGGAACAAGTGCCCAATTTTCTTCCAGAAAGTTTGACAAAGTTACACTCCCACCAACAGTGAGAAAACTCATCTCTCACCTTTGCCAGCCCTGGATGTTAGAAACTTCAAAAAATTTTCACTGATATTTTTGCAAAAACACAATATTGCGTTTATACTTTTTTTTCATTTATTGAATCCAAAGTAAATTGAGAGGGAGACTCACTTCCAGAATGGCAAAATAAGAACCTCTGAAGATCTGTTCCTCCATAAAAGCAATAAAAATACTGGGGAAAATGGTCAAAGTCAACGTTTTCAGAACTGTCACGGTGGAGATACTAGTGCACATGGGTTTTGAGAAAGATTTCTGCAAAAATTAGGGTAGAAAGAAGAGGTTTATTTACTTTTCCTGGGGGTGGGGAGGACCAGAACGGAGGTGGAAAAGGAAGAATGTGTCGGCCGAAAACCAGCTATGGAGGCTTTTTAAAGGGGGTTGTAGAATGGCAGGAACATTCGAGAAACTGCTACATCTGCTCCTTCCTTTCTTCTTGGCAGCAGGTAGATAACAAAAACTGCTAGAATGTCCAAGTCCAAGAGTTGGCTCTCGTGCCTTTCTTTGGAGAAGGGAAGATCGCGGGGAGATGTGACTCTGTCCTGGAGATATGGCTGAGGCCTGGAGCTTGCACCCTGCTGTTCGTTCAGGAGCTCTCAGAAAAACAATTTTCAAGAGAAAGATTTACATCTGTTTTCTATCTTTTCAGCTCTTTTCGGAAGCCGTGCAAAACAGAACTCCTGCAGGGTGACTGTTAGTCAGAGAACTCATAGGATTGATCTCTGTGACTGGGGAAATTGTGGGATTAGGTCTTTTCCTGTAATTTTTGCAAGGCCACCCCTTTCAAAAACCTTAAAAATTAATCAAAGACTTCTAACAATTTGGGGATCATTTATGTAAGAAAAACAGCTGAATATCTATAAGATCAGTGAGCTTTGTGGCATTTTAACTTTCCATTCCTTTCTTCCCAGCTCTGTGGGAGCCTTAAAAACCAACAGCCTTCAACTACAGCAGCCTGGCAGCCACCTGAGAGCAAGCAGGTTTGAAATTCCCCAAAAAACCCTATGCCCAGAGACCTGTAAGGCAGCCCCCTAGACAAGCCCCATTCCCAGGGCTTCTCTTGAATTGCCCTAAGGGCTCATTTGGTGAGTAGAGCCTGACCCCTGGGGCACTTTTCAAAAACAATCAATGGTAATTGAATAACATTGCAGCTGTCTGCAGTGACAATACCAGTTGAGGCAAACAAGAACTTAAAAGGAAATTTTGGAGAATGAGAAGTCCATAAGGAGCTTTTAAAAGCTCTGATATATCCCATTGATGTATAAGGCCGGACAGATGCATGGCGCTGTGCACGTGCCCAGGAAGTGCCTTGGATAGCTCTACCCTCTCACCTCTGGCTGACTTTGAGAGTCTGAGCAAGCAGGAAGTGAAGGCTAAGGCAGAGTTGTCAACTGCCGGGGTGTTCGAAGGTGGATCCTAACACAAAAGGGACCTCTTGGCAAAAACTGGAAGACTTACTGGTTTCAGTTAAGAAAGCTCTGTCTGGTCATTGACTAAACACTAGTAACTGAGCAGAGGCAACAACAAAGAGCAACAACCACAAACTCTGAGGAGTGGGGAGGGAATCTGAATACTAGAGTTACCATGTTATGCGACCATAGTTCCCCCCTTATCTGTGGTTTCACTTTATGCAGTTTCAGTTATGTTTGGTCAACTGTGGTCCAAAAATATTAAATAAAAAATTCCAGAAATAATTCATAAGTTTTAAATTGTACACGATTCTGAGTAGTGTGATGAAATCTTATGCTGTCTCACTCTGTCTCACCTGGGATGTGGATAATCCCTCTGTCCAGTATATCCACACTGTATATGTTACTCGCCATTTAATCACTTAGTAGCTATCTGGGTTAACAGATTGACTGGCATGGTATCACACTGCTTGTGTTTAAGTAACTCTTGTTTTACTTAATAATGGCCCCAAAGAACAAAAGTAGTGATTTTGGCAATTTATATTCCAAAGAAAAGCCATAAAGTTCTGCCTTTAAATGAAATGGTGAAAGTTATTGACTTAATAAGAAAGAAAATAATCACATGTTGAGGTTGCTAAGGTCTACAGTAAGAACAAATCTTCAGTCTATGAAATTGTGGACAGTATATTGTTGTTATTCTATTTTATGATTAGTTGTTAATATCTTATCATGCCTAACTTATAAATTAAACTTTAGGTATGTATATATAGGAAAAAACATAGTGTATACAGGGTTTGGTACTATCTATGATTTCAGGCATCTCCTGGGGGTCTTGGAACATATCCCCTTCAGATATAGAGGGACTACTGTATTTAAAATGTAAAGTTTTATGGAAAAAATATATGCAAAGAAACAAAAGTGTGGCCCATGCAGAGAAAATTAAAAAGCAGTCAATAGGAACTGGCCCTGAAGAATCCCAGTGATGGGCTTAACTAGACTAAGACTTTAAATAAACTATGATAAATATGTTCAAATAACTAAAAGAAATCTTGTCTAAATAATTAAAACTATGAGAACAATGTTCCACAAAATAGAGAACATAAATAAATATAGAAACATGATGATTCTTTCTTCTGCCAGTTGAAATCTGCTGCTGAACACTCCTAGTGAAGTTTTAATTCTAGATTTCTATTTGATCTTTCACATAATTTCTATGTTTATTTATGTTCTCAATCTAGATTTTCTCTTTGTGACATAATTGAGCTTAGCCAATTGGAGGAACAGAGAAGAGAATGCAGCTATGATAAAGATTCTTTTCACTTTTATTATTTTTAATTTACCCATAATTGTACATATTTTTGTGGTACAGTGTGATGTTTTGACACATGTATGTGATATGTAATGACTGAATCAGGGTTATTAGCATATTCATAACCTCGAACATTAATCGTTTCTTTGTGTTGGGAATGTTCAAAATCCACCGTTCAAGCTATTTGAAAATATATGGTAACTTGTTAATTGTAGTCACCCTACAGTGCTATGGAACACTAGAACTTATTCCTCCTATCTAGCTGTAATTTTGTATTCGTTCATCAACCTCTCTCTATCCCCCACTTCCCAGCCTCTAGTAACCACTATTCTACTGTCTACTTCTATGAGATCCACTATTTTTGCTTCCCCATATGAGTGAGCACACATGGTATTTATCTTTCTGTTTCTAGCTTATTTGGCTTAACATAATGTCCTCTGAGCTTATCCATGTTGCCATGAATGACAGATTTCATTCCTTTTTTTTTTTTTTTTAGTTGTTTGGCTAATTTCTTTCTATTTATAGTAGAGACAGGGTCTCACTCTTGCTCAGGCTGGTCTTGAACTCCTGAACTCAGGCAATCCTCCCGCCTCGGCCTCCCAGAGTGCTAGGATTACAGGTGTGAGCCACCGCACCCAGCTAATTTCATTCTTTTTTATGACTGAATGGTATTCTATTGTGTATGTATACCACATTTTCTTTATCCATTCATCTGTTGATGGACATTTAGGTTGATTCCGTGTCTTGGCTATTGTGAATGGTGCTGCAATAAACATAGGAGTGTAGATATTTCTTCAACAAATGGATATTCTTTCCTCTGGATATATACCCAATAGTGGGCTTGCTGGATCATATGGTAGTTCTAGTTTTAGTTTTTTGAGGAACTTCCACACTATTTTTATAATGGCTGCGCTAATTTACATTCCCATCAACAGTGTATAGGAGTTCCTCTTTCTCCACATCCTCACCAGCATTTGTTATTTTTTGTCTTTTTGAAAATAGCCATTCTTATTGGAGTGAGATGATACCTCTTTGTGGATTTGATTTGCATTTCCCTGATAATTAGTGGTGTTAAGCATTTTTTCATGTACCTGTATGTCGTCTTTTGAGAGATGCCTATTCAGCTTATTTAACCATTTTTAACATTGGATTATTTTATTTTTTTGCCGTTGATTTGTTTGAGTTCCTTATGTATACTGGATATTAGTCCTTTGTCAGATAAATAGCTTGCAGATATTTTCTCCCATTCTGCAGATTGTCTTTTCGCTCTGTTGATTGTTTCCTTTGTTGTATAGAAGGTTTTTAGTTTAACATAATCCCATTTATCTATGTTTGCTTTTGGGGTCTTATTCATAAATCTTGGTAAAGACCAATATCCTGAACCATTTTCCCTACATTTTCTTCTAGTAGTTTCATAGTTTTGGGTCTCACATTTAAGCCTTTTATCCAGTTTTCCCAGCACCATTTATTGTAGAGACTGTCCTTTCCCCAATTAATGTTTTTGGTTCCCTTGACAAAAATCAGTTGGCTGTAAATATGTGGATTTATTTTTGGATTCTCTATTCTGTTTCATTGGCCTACGTGTCTATTTTTACTCCAGTACCATGCTGGTTTTTTTTTTTTCATGCTGTTTTGATTACTATAGTTTTATAGTGTATTTTGAAGTCAGATAGTTTGATGCCTCCGGCTTTGTTCTTTTTGCTCAGGATTGCTTTGGCTATTCAGGGCCTTTTATGGTTCCATATGAGTTTTGGGATTGTTTCTTCTATTTCTGTGAAGAATGTCATTGGTATTTTGATAGGAATTGCATTAAATCTATAGATTGGTTTTGGTAGTATGGTAATTTTCATAACATTCTTCTAATTCATGAAGATGATTGTCTTTCCATTTCTTTTTGTCGTCTTCAATTTATTTCATTAGTGTTTTATAATTTTCCTTGTCAAGACCATTCATTGCCTTTGTTAAGTTTATTCCTAGGTATTTTTATAGGTATTATAAATGTGATTGCTTTCTTGATTTCTTTTTCAGCTAGTTCATTGTTTATATACAGAAACACTACTGATTTTTGTATGTTAATTGTGTATCCTGCAACTTTTAATTTGTTTATCAGTTCTAAGAGTTTTCTGGTAGAGTTGTTAGGTTTTTCTATAAGATCATGTTGTCTGAAAACAGGAACAATTTGACTTCCTCCTTTTCAAGTTAGATGCCTTTCATTTCTTTCTCTTGCCTAATTGCTGTGTAAGACTTCCAGTAATTATGTTGAGTAAGAGTGGTGAGAATGAGCATTCTTGTCTTGTTCCAGTTCTTAGAGGAAAGACTTTCAACTTTTCCCTATTCAGTGTGATGGTAGCTGAGGGTTTGTCATTATGGTCTTTATTGTGTTGACGTATTTCTTTCTATATCCAATTTGAGAGTTTTTATCATGAAGGGAGGTTGGATTTTAGCAAATGGTTTTTCTGCATCTATTGAGATAATCACATGGTTCATAGCCCTCATTTTGTTGATGTGATGTATCACGTTTATTGATTTGCATATGTTGAACCATCCTTGCATCCCTGGGATAAATCCCACTTGATCAGGGTGAAAGAT
This sequence comes from Propithecus coquereli, assembly GCF_000956105.1. Classification (NCBI taxonomy): domain Eukaryota; kingdom Metazoa; phylum Chordata; class Mammalia; order Primates; family Indriidae; genus Propithecus; species Propithecus coquereli. The sequence goes on from NW_012137969.1 coordinate 3,351,297, forward strand.
CTTTTTAACGTGTTGCTAGATTTGGTTTGTTAGTATTGTTGAGGATTTTTGTATCACGTTCATCAGGGATATTGACCTAGAGTTTTCTTTTTTTGTGAAGTCCTTGTCTGGTTTTGGTTTCAGAGTAATGCTGGCATTGTAGAATGAGTTTGGAAGAATTTCTTTCTCTTCAATTTTCTGGAAGAGTTTGAGAAGAATTTGTATTGGTTTTTCTTTAAATGTTTGGTAGAACTCAGCACAGAAGCCATCAGGTCTTGGGCTTTTCTTTGATGGGAAACTTCTTATTGCTGATTCAATCTCATGGCTTGAAATTGGTCTGTTCAAGGAGAAGTGTTGGCTGGGCAGGGTGGCTCATACCTGTAATCCTAGCACTTTGGGAGGCCAAAGCAATAGGATCACTCAAGGCCAGAAGGTTGAGACTAGCCTGAGCAAGAGCAAGACCCCATCTCTACAAAAAAAATTATATAAAAATTAGCCAGGCATGGTGGAACATGCCTGTAGTCCTAGCTACTTGGGAGGCTGAGGCAGGAGGATCGCTGGAGCACAGGAGTTTGAGGTTGCTGTGAGCTATGATGACACCACTGTACTCTAGTCCAGGTGACAGAATGAGACTCCCTCAAAAAAAAAAAATGCTTTTGTGTACTATTTAAATTAGGTTGGTATTAATCCAAACTAGATTGATTTAAGTTGTTAATTGCAATCCTCAAGAAAATCAGTCCCCCACCAAAAGCTGTAGTAAAGGCAACAGCAAGGGAATTAAAATAGTGCACTAGAAAATATCTGTTTAACACAAAAGAAGGCAGTAATGGAGGAATAGAGGAACAAAAATCATAAGACATGTAGAAAACAGCAAAATTTCAGAAGTCCTTCCTTATTAGTAATTACTTTAAATGTATTAAACACTCCAATCAAAAAACAGATTGCCAGAATGAGTTAAAAAACTGATCCAATTCTATGCCATCTACAATATACTCACTTTAGAGTCAAAGACAAGATAGGTTGAAAGTAAAATGATGGAAAAATATATACCATGCCAAAGCAATCTTCAAAGTATGACACAGAGGCCAGGCGCGGTGGCTCACGCCTGTAATCCCGGCACTCTGGGAGGCCAAGGTGGGCGGATTGTTTGAGCTCAGGAGTTCGAAACCAGCCTGAGCAGGAGCGAGACCCCGTCTCTACTAAAATTAGAAAGAGATTAATCAGACAACTAAAAATATATATAGAAAAAATTAGCCGGGCATGGTGGCGCATGCCTGTAGTCCCAGCTACTCGGGAGGCTGAGGCAGAAGGATCGCTTGAGCCCAGGAGTTTGAGGTTGCTGTGAGCTAGGCTGACGCCACGGCACTCACTCTAGCCGGGGCAACAGAGTGAGACTCCGTCTCAAAAAAAAAGAAAGTATGACACAGAACCTAGGAGCCATAAAAGAAAATATTGGTAAATCTGGCTATTGAAATTTTTTTTTTTTTTTTTGAGACGGAGTCTCACTCTGTTGCCCCGGCTAGAGTGAGTGCCGTGGCGTCAGCCTAGCTCACAGCAACCTCAAACTCCTGGGCTCAAGCGATCCTTCTGCCTCAGCCTCCCGAGTAGCTGGGACTACAGGCATGCGCCACCATGCCCGGCTAATTTTTTCTATATATATTTTTAGTTGTCTGATTAATCTCTTTCTAATTTTAGTAGAGACGGGGTCTCGCTCCTGCTCAGGCTGGTTTCGAACTCCTGAGCTCAAACAATCCGCCCACCTCGGCCTCCCAGAGTGCCAGGATTACAGGCGTGAGCCACCGCATCCGGCCTGGCTATTGAAATTTTTAAAATCTGCATGGCAAAAATCTGCTATAAACAACATCAAAAGACAAATAGCAAACTAGGGAAAAGATTTACAACTCCTATTAGAAACAAAATTTAATTCACTTAATACCTATTTTTACAACTACTTAAAATTAATAAGAAAGATCCAAAGCAAACAAAAAATGAGCGATGAATATTATTAAATGCTGCAAAATATACAAATGATTTTAAAAATATGCAAGAAAACTGAACTTTATAAGAGAAATGCACATTTAAATGATATTGAGACACCACATTTCTATCAAATTATCAATGACGAAACAACCTGATAGCACTGTGTTGGTGAAAGTGTAGAGAAATAAACATTTCCATATATTCCATGGGAAAGCATGAAGTGCTACAGTGGAGAGCAATACGTCAATAACTAACAAAATAACAAAATTTAAAATGCACAGACCCTTTGACCTAATAATTGTACACATGCCAAATAACATATGGACAAGGGTATTTATTGTAGTGTTGATTATAATAGTCAAAGATCAGAAAACATTCTAAATGCCCTTCAAAGGGGGACTTGTTAAAGAAATTATGACATCTATTAATACATAAAATGGCATGTGATGCAAGAATGATAAAAAAAAATGGGGGTGCTCGCTTTGGCAGCACATATACTAAAATTGGAACGATACAGAGAAGATTAGCATGGCCCCTGCGCAAGGATGACACGCAAATTCATGAAGCGTTTCATATTTATAAAAAATAAAGGGCGATCTCCATGTGCAGAGGCAGTGCAGTATAGCCACAGACCGCACAGCATAGTAGTGACAAAGCATGGAGACTCGTGGAGACTGACCTGTTCCTCTCTGGAATATAAAAAAAATAAACGAATAAATAAACAAAGCATTTGCTCTGGAACCACATTACCTAGGTCCAAATCCCGTTCCTACTCAGTAGCTGTGTGAACATGGGCAAGTGAGTCAACATCTTTGTGCCTTAGTGGTGATAATAGTACATATAAATTTAGGGTTATTAGTGTTGAATGGATTAATATTTTTGAATCACCGTAGAACAATGTCTAGTAGATGGTAAATGCTATGTAAGTGTTTGTTAAATAAACTAAAAATATACTGATATAGAATGATTTCCAAGATAATATTGCTAAGTGAAAATGAACATGTACTTAATTGTTTGGGGACACTGCTAATATTTTGTGAATTAAGAATGGCAAATAGCAAATAACATGTACATGTGCCTAACATCTTACATACAGTTGAATACCTATGTAAGAAAAAATAAGGACTTCAGAAAAGCTATTGCCTCTGGGTGAGTTTGGAGGCAGGGTTCTTGGGGCAGATTACACTATTATATACACTAGGGGTGGGGAAACTGTGGCCTTCCAGGTCCTTAAATGTGGCCTTTTGACTGAATCCAAATTTTACAGAACAAATTCTTTTATTTTTATTAATACATTTTGGTGCATCTTTTTTT
>NW_012137969.1:3354744-3362040 GCF_000956105.1 Propithecus coquereli
ATCTTTTATATTTTTATTTTATTTTTAAATTGAGTGTATTTAAAATACCAAAGAATAAAATAAGTTTCAGTGAAATAATCCTCCTAGATTGACCCGCACAATTAGCGCTTATGGCTTACTCATGTTCTAAAGTGATGACTGTTACACTCATGATTTAGTTCTAACTTCCCCCACCTGATGGAAGCCACTGCTGTACAAGGCTGGTTGGCGAGAGTTTATGGGGTCAAGTACACCAGTCTGTTATGAGCTTTTGACAGTGGTGCACTGTGTTTCTGTTTGAAGTGGAATTTGTGAATAGTTGCACAGCTCAACACTATTTTTTAATTCTGTCTGCTTAACAGTCCATCATGTCAAAGAAGAACGCTGAAGGAAGAAAACAGATTTTTTTTTTAAATGAGGGTTGCATTATCTTGTTTCCGCTAAAGATAAGATGATTTGTTTGCTTTGTGATACTGCAATATCAACATTAAAGAAATTCAATGCTCATCGGCATTATGACACCCATAAGGACCACAAATATTTTAAGTTAGAGGGAGAGGCATGAAAGGTTCGTAGAAATTAAAAGATGAGAAGCAAAAGCAAAGACAATTATTTCAAGCAGCAATAAGACCTGGAAATAATGCAACTGAAGCAACTCATAAAGTGGCTTATATACTCGCAGGGAAAAGGGGAAGCCATTCAGAGATGCAGAAATTGTGAAAGAATTCATTGTTGAAGTTTAAGATGCTTAGAGACTGATAATATTTCAAAGTACAAACAACTGCCACTTTCAAGGAGAACCATAACTGATCGGCAACATGAATTAGCCTTCAGCTTAACAGAACAACTTCATGCAATACTTCAAAAGTAAAATATATATTATGCAATGCTTTGGATGAATCAACTGATACTATTGACTTAGCACAGGTTTTATACTTCATTGAGGTCATAACAAGATTTTCTTTGCTATGAAGAGTTACTCGCTTTGGGCACTCTTGCAAACAACACAAGGAATAGATATCTTCACCTTTCAAGATAAATGTGAAATTGGACTGAATTTGGTAAATTTAGTGAATGTATGTACAGTCACTTCCCTTCCATGACAGGAAAACATGAAGGGTTTATTGCATAGATTAAAAAAATAAATATTCCAGATGCTCTCATTTCTTTTCATTGTATCTTGCATCAGCAAAATCTCTGTGCCGAAGCTATTTTAAGTGACACTTTGCAACAAGTTGTAAGTATTGTTAACTATATTCATGCAAATACAACATGGCATCTTCAGTTTTGTAACATGCTAAAGCTGAATAATGAGGTGCTCAGTGTGGATTTGCCATATCATTCTAAAATCCATTGGTTATGGCAGGGACAGCCGTAAGCCAAAATTTTATCCCTGCGAGAACAGATAGCTAAATTTTATGAAGAACAGAATCAGCAATGTGAATGATTGAAAGAAGATTTCTATAGGAATGCAGCATTTCTATGTGATCATGTCAGATCAAAATGACTTGAATATTCTTTACAAGGTAAAACTGAGTCTATATATGATATGTGGCCAAAAAGATCCAAGCATTTCAAAAACAACTATCTTTTTTTCAAAACACTTATTCAAAAGGAAATTTCAGATGAATATTTTCTCCAGTTAGCAAATGTCGTTGATGAGCAGGAGGATATATGTGAATCATTTGAAGAATATGTAGCTGTTATAGACCTATTAATTGGAGACTATAATGAAAGGTTCACTGACTTTGAGAATCATGACATCCCACTCAAATTAGCACTTCAGCCTCACCTAGTTGATATCACCAAGGCACCTAAACAACTACAGATGGAATTGATTGAGCTCTCAGTAGATGACATTTTAAAGTCATTGTTTGATGCTAAGAAAGATCCAGTTGAAATATGAAAAAATGCAATGAGATCTTTCTTCTTTTCTAATGCAGGCATTTATCACTATAAAATTCCTTCTTAATATTGCTTTTGCTGAATTCCATAAGTTCTTGGTATGTTGTGTTTTCATTTTCATTTGTCTCAAGATATATTTTGAATTCCATTTTGATTTCCCTTTGACCTAATGGTTGTTCAAGAGTGTATTGTTTTGTTTCCACATATATGTAAATTTTCCCATTTTCTTACTGATTTCCAGTTTCATTCTGTTGTGCTCAAAAAGATTACTTGGTATTATTTCAGTTGTCTTAAATGTGTTAAGATTTGTTTTGTGACCCAACATGTGAGCTGTCCTGGAGAATGTTCTGTGTGCTTGAGAAGAATGTGTATTCTTCTGTTGTTGGGTGAAAAGTTCTGCATATATCTGTTAGGTCCATTTGGTCTATAGTTTTGTTCAAGTCAGGGGTTTCTTAGTTTTTTTCTGTCTGGATGTTCTATCCATTATTGAAAGTGGGATATTGAAGTCTTCTTCAATAATATGGACTATTATTGTATTACTGTCATTTCTCTTTCAGATCTGTCAATATTTGCTTTATGTATTTAGGCGTGGATGTTGGGTACATATATATTTAGAATTGTTTTTTTTTACCTAAAGTCTATTTTGTCTGATACAAGTATAGCCACCCATCCTTTCTTTTAGTTACCATTTGCATGGAATACCTTTTTTCCATCTCCTCACTTTCAGCCTATATGAATACTTAAATTTAAAGTGAATCTCTTGTAGACAACTGATTGCTGGATTTTTTAAAAATCCATTTAGCTATTCTATGATTTTTGACTGGGGAGTTTAATCCATTTACATTTAAAATAATTATTGATAGGTGAGGACTTCCTGTTGCCATTTCGTTAATTGGCTTTCATCTGTTTTGCAGTTGTTTAGTTCCTCTCCTTCCTCTCTTACTGTCTTCCTTTGTTATTTGATTTTCTTTTTCCTTTTTCAAGACAGAGTCTTGCTCTGTTTCCTGGGCTAGAGTGCAGTGGCATCATCTTAGTCATCATAGCTCACAGCAACTTCAAACTCCTAGACTCAAGTGATCCACCTGCCTCAGCCTCCCCAGTAGCTGGCACCACAGGTGTGCACCACCACACCTGGCTAATTTTTACCATTTTTAGTGGAGACAGGGTCTCAGTCTTGCTCAGGCTGCTCTCAAACTCCTGACCTCAAGTGATCCTCCCGCCTCAGCCTCCCAGAGTGCTAGGATTACAGGCATGAGCCACCACGCCCTGCCTGTTATTTGATTTTTTTAGTGATTTGCTTTGATTCTTTTCCTTTTTATCTTTTGTATATCTATTACAGGTTTTGTCTTTGTGGTTAGCTTGAATAAAGTAGTCATACCATCTATTTTAAGTTTCTCACAACTTCAATTGCATGTAAAAATTCTATACTTTTATTCCCTCCTCCACACTTTCTGTTCTTGAAGTCGGAGTTTACTTCCTTTATGTAGCATGCCCATCAACAAATTTTTGTCATTACAATTATTAATATTTTTATTTTAACTTTTATTAAATGTAATTTTCACACAACCATCACAGTGTCGCATTATTCTGTATTTCTCTGTATATTTACCTTTACCAGTGAGATTTATGCTTTCATGTTGCTAGTAAGCATGTTTTTATCTCAATTTGAAGAATTCCCTTAATCATTTCTCATAAGGCAGGTCTAGTGGTAATGAACTCTTTTAGGTTTTGTTTATCTGGGAAAGACTTTTTCTGTCCTTTATTTTTAAAGGATAGCTTTTCCAACTATAGTATTCTTGGTTGACAGTTTTTTCTTTCAGTACTTGGAATATAACATTCTACTTTCTCATGGTCTTTGAGGGTTTCTGCTGGGAAATCTTCTGATAGTCTTATTGGGGTTCCTTCCTATGTGATGAGTCACTTTTCTCTTGCTGCTTTCAAAATTCCCTTCATCTTTGAATTTTGACAATTTAATTATAATGTTTCAGTGAAGACCTCCTTGTGTTCAACCTATTTGGGGTCCTTTGGACTTCTTGAATCTAGATGTCTATTTTCATTCCCAGATTTGGGACTTTTTCAGTCATTATTTCTTTAAATTAGTTTTTCTGTCCATCCCCTATGCCTTCTGGTACTCCTACAACATGTAATTGGTTTGTTTGATTGTGTCCCATAAATCCTGTGGGCCTTCTTCACTTTTTAAATTAGTACATAATTGTACATATTTATGGGGGTACATGTTATATTTTGATATTTCTATATAATGTGTAATAATCAAGTGAGTGTAATTAAGATATCCATCACCTGAAATAATTATTTCTTTGTTTTGGAAACACTTCAAACCTTCTCTTCTAGCTATTTTGAAATGTATACAATAGATTGTTAACTATCTTCATTCTAGTGTGCTATTGAACTAGAAATTATTCCTTTTATCTACCTGTATTTTTGTGATTTCTGTGCCAATTTATCAATCTCTCTTCACTTTTCCTCTTTCTTCACCCTTTTTTTTTTTTTTTGAGACAGAGTCTCAGTTTGTTGCCCAGGCTGGAGTGCAGTGGTATGACCACAGCTCACTGCAACCTGGAATTCCTGGGCTCAAGCGATCCTCCCCTCTCAGTATCCCAAAGTTCTGGGATTACAGGCATCAGCCACCGTGCCTGGTGCTTTGCTCATTATAATTCTTTTTTCTCCTTTGAGTGGATAATTTAAAATGACCTGTCTTTTTGTTGGCTGATTCTTCTGCTTGATTGAGTCTGCTGTTGAAGCTCTGTGTTATATTTTTAAAATTTCAGTTGTTGTATTCTTAAGCTCCAGAATTTCTGTTTGGTTCTTTTTTATGATTTCTCTTTGTTGAAATTTTCATTTTGTTCTTGTATTGTTTTCCTGATTTTGTTAAGTTGTATATCTGTATTCTCTTGTAGCTCACTGAGCTTCTTTATAATAATTATTTAGAATTCTTTTTCAGGTGATTCATAGGTAGCCTTTTCTTTGGATTTGGTTACTAGAAATTTATAGTTTTTCTTTGGTGGTGTCATGTTTCCTTGGGGGGAGGGGTGTGTGTCTGTGTGTGTTTCCTTGTAGCTTTCCATTGGTCTATTCTTTTGAAGGAGGAGTTGTCATTTCCAGACTTTATGGACTGGCTTCAGTAGGTAAAGACTTTTCTCTGCAGGTGGATATGAGGGTACTGTCCTACCAAAGTGAAGGGGTGCACAGGGGTGCCAGCATTTGGGGGAGGATAAAGTAGCTCCATTTTTGGGAGGCATGATGGCACAGGCTCCAGGGGGCCCTGGCAGGTAGGGTCCATATCAATCAAGACTGGGGTCCTTGGTAGTGAGTGAATGGTGTGGGGGTTTGTGGTAGTTGTCAGGGCTTCTGGAGTCCTCTTGTTCTTCTTTTCCCCTGCAGAGAACTTGCAGCTAAGATGATTCTCTCAGACCTGAGCTGGGCCAGCTGGGGAATGTGGTGACATAGGAAAAATGAAACGGTGTCCCGACCCGCGGGGTAGTCAACGCGGACCCTGGAGGAGGGAGTGGGAATTGGGAGAGGCAGGAGACACAAGAAATGGAGACAAGACAGGAGTCTGATCAAGTCTCGTTTATTGGCAGGAAGGCAGAGGCTTAAATAAGGCAGAAAGAGTAACAGTAAAGGGGCGGTGCTTTCCGAGGCTCTGGCTTTCCAGCCAGAGGGTTTCTATATAAGGAAACCCTCAGGGGCTTTCAAGGGCTACATAGTTATAATGGGTAAATAGAAACTTACAAGCTCTTCCGCAGGCTTTTGCAAATGCGTGGGCTTGGTAAGCAGCTGCCGGGCCTCATGGCTCCGGACAAAACGGTCCTTCCTATCCTTTTCTATGAAGTCATTATTGGTTTTTGTGCTCTACTGGGTTGATGCGGCTTCTTAACTGGACTCTGGAGCTCTCCCAGAGCCATTTTAGTCTGTGGATAATTGTTAAATCATTGTTTTGGTGGGAGTGCAAGGGCTAAGACCTCCTAGTCCTTCATCTTCCTGACATTATGCCCAGACAATTCATTCTGAGATCATCAGTCTCCCAGCCACCCCTTGGTTCAAATTTTGGGAAAATGTGGACAGAGCAGTAACTTTCCTCTCTTTTCCCCAGGGAGCTGTCAACCAAAGCGTTTTGGTCTATTCATTCCCTTGGGTTCAAGTTCATCCCACCTCTTCCTACAGACAATCTCTTCCTCACTGCAGGGAGGTAGCCTCCTGTCCCCTTGGCCCAGAAGTTTCAGACTCTCCCAGGATATCACAGTTCAGAATTCCCAAGTCCTCTCCTGCCTCCTACCCTTATCCTTCTGAGACCTCCTTAGGCACCTCAATGAGGGGAGAAGATCACTAATGAGGCCCTGGGGCTTTGGATCAAGCCAGACCCTTAAGTGAGCCCTGGGAAACCTATTAAGTAACTTTTCCTACTGAGAGTAAGTATTCCCTCCTTACTGGCAATAGAAGTTGAAAGATAAGAGGAGATGAGGAGAAAAGATGCGGTGGAGTCCTTCAGCTCCCACTGTCTACAAAATCCTTCTACAGTCAACTCTGCTACTTTATTATTTTTGTTTACAGAGAAGCTAATGTTTGATCTGGGCCTGGAAAGATGAGCAAATTTCCAGGTGGGGAAAGAACATTCTGATGTTGGAGAAGTATGTGGAAGATCAGGGCGAAATGAGTGGTCGTGGCATATTCGGGTTGTTGTGTGGTTTGCCAGCAAGGAGTAAGGCAGAAGATGGTGTGGGGTGAGAACGAAAATCTGTGGTGGGCCCACATTGTGATGGCTAGAATTGGACTTGCTCCAACCAGAATCCAAGTCACCTTCTCCTCAACCCAGAATCAGCCCCTCCCTCTCTCAGGAGTCATTGCTAAGACTTACGTTGGCTCCAGTGTAGGAGGATGGGCAGTGACCCTGGCCAATGGAAGAGCTGAGAGTTAGAGAGGGCTGGACTTCAGTGTATGGTGGTCCTGAGTCTGCCTATTTCTCTTAAATGAATGTCCCACACTCTGGTCTTTTCCCTCCAGGGATGGCACAGAAGAGGCCATAGAAGGTGGCTCCTTGTAGGGTGTGGGTACTGGGTACTGAGTTCAAAGCTCCTGATAGAATTTACCAGCTGGAACTCATGTTTAAAGTACAGAAAGACCTATAAAGAGGAAGTCTCAGGTCCAGAAGGTTGATGGGACCTGGAAGATTCCAGATATATCTCCCTTTCCCTCTCCCTCTCCACCTCTTTTGCAGCCCAGAGCCTAGTGAGTTGCTTGAGCTGGGGGTGCTCCAGCAAATGTCTTTGCTCTTAGTGTGTTGGTTCCCACCGGCCGGCAGGCATGCCTCTGCCCCACACGGCCCTGGTCTGTGCCTCACTCTGGCTCTGCACCTCTGTGTCTCCGTGGGTGCCTCTAGATCTGCTGGGTCTT
>NW_012137969.1:3368405-3390447 GCF_000956105.1 Propithecus coquereli
AATAAGGCAGAAAGAGTAACAGTAAAGGGGCGGTGCTTTCCGAGGCTCTGGCTTTCCAGCCAGAGGGTTTCTATATAAGGAAACCCTCAGGGGCTTTCAAGGGCTACATAGTTATAATGGGTAAATAGAAACTTACAAGCTCTTCCGCAGGCTTTTGCAAATGCGTGGGCTTGGTAAGCAGCTGCCGGGCCTCATGGCTCCGGACAAAACGGTCCTTCCTATCCTTTTCTATGAAGTCATTCTTGGTTTTTGTGCTCTACTGGGTTGATGCGGCTTCTTAACTGGACTCTGGAGCTCTCCCAGAGCCATTTTAGTCTGTGGATAATTGTTAAATCATTGTTTTGGTGGGAGTGCAAGGGCTAAGACCTCCTAGTCCTTCATCTTCCTGACATTATGCCCAGACAATTCATTCTGAGATCATCAGTCTCCCAGCCACCCCTTGGTTCAAATTTTGGGAAAATGTGGACAGAGCAGTAACTTTCCTCTCTTTTCCCCAGGGAGCTGTCAACCAAAGTGTTTTGGTCTATTCATTCCCTTGGGTTCAAGTTCATCCCACCTCTTCCTACAGACAATCTCTTCCTCACTGCAGGGAGGTAGCCTCCTGTCCCCTTGGCCCAGAAGTTTCAGACTCTCCCAGGATATCACAGTTCAGAATTCCCAAGTCCTCTCCTGCCTCCTACCCTTATCCTTCTGAGACCTCCTTAGGCACCTCAATGAGGGGAGAAGATCACTAATGAGGCCCTGGGGCTTTGGATCAAGCCAGACCCTTAAGTGAGCCCTGGGAAACCTATTAAGTAACTTTTCCTACTGAGAGTAAGTATTCCCTCCTTACTGGCAATAGAAGTTGAAAGATAAGAGGAGATGAGGAGAAAAGATGCGGTGGAGTCCTTCAGCTCCCACTGTCTACAAAATCCTTCTACAGTCAACTCTGCTACTTTATTATTTTTGTTTACAGAGAAGCTAATGTTTGATCTGGGCCTGGAAAGATGAGCAAATTTCCAGGTGGGGAAAGAACATTCTGATGTTGGAGAAGTATGTGGAAGATCAGGGCGAAATGAGTGGTCGTGGCATATTCGGGTTGTTGTGTGGTTTGCCAGCAAGGAGTAAGGCAGAAGATGGTGTGGGGTGAGAACGAAAATCTGTGGTGGGCCCACATTGTGATGGCTAGAATTGGACTTGCTCCAACCAGAATCCAAGTCACCTTCTCCTCAACCCAGAATCAGCCCCTCCCTCTCTCAGGAGTCATTGCTAAGACTTATGTTGGCTCCAGTGTAGGAGGATGGGCAGTGACCCTGGCCAATGGAAGAGCTGAGAGTTAGAGAGGGCTGGACTTCAGTGTATGGTGGTCCTGAGTCTGCCTATTTCTCTTAAATGAATGTCCCACACTTTGGTCTTTTCCCTCCAGGGATGGCACAGAAGAGGCCATAGAAGGTGGCTCCTTGTAGGGTGTGGGTACTGGGTACTGAGTTCAAAGCTCCTGATAGAATTTACCAGCTGGAACTCATGTTTAAAGTACAGAAAGACCTATAAAGAGGAAGTCTCAGGTCCAGAAGGTTGATGGGACCTGGAAGATTCCAGATATATCTCCCTTTCCCTCTCCCTCTCCACCTCTTTTGCAGCCCAGAGCCTAGTGAGTTGCTTGAGCTGGGGGTGCTCCAGCAAATGTCTTTGCTCTTAGTGTGTTGGTTCCCACCGGCCGGCAGGCATGCCTCTGCCCCACACGGCCCTGGTCTGTGCCTCACTCTGGCTCTGCACCTCTGTGTCTCCGTGGGTGCCTCTAGATCTGCTGGGTCTTACTCTTTCAGTCCCTCTCATTTTCCCCTCATTTGGGTGGGGAAATACAGATCAGAGAGATACAGAGAAGAGCAGGGTCTGTCTACATAAGAGGACAGACTTTGAAATCAGACCTGAGGACGGATCCTGGCCCAGGGAAAAGCTATGTGACTCCTTTGACAAGTCAGTCTCTAAGTCTCAACTTCCTCGTGTGTAAATTAATAATAACGATGCCTACTACCGCGCAGTGGTCTTGCAGGGATTAAATAATATTGTGCTTAGAACATCACTCGCCCATGGTAAGGGCTCAACAAAGAGCAGTAATGGTTATAGCAGTGACAGTTACAGCAGCAGTGGTGGTTGTGTTGTTTGTATTCTGTTGTCTCACTCCTGTCAGTGTCTAGAGGGAATATGGGGGTATTGCCAGGGACAGGTAAGTTGGAGGCAATGTCAGTGCCTCCTGCCAAGTGTCCAGGAAAGCAGGGGGCAGAGCTGGGGGTGGGAGCAAGGAGCAGGGAGACGGGGCTGGAAACGCAAAGGCATTTCAGGTCTTGGATTCAGAGCAGCCAGGAAAGGTAACGCTGGTCTATTGCCCGTCTCTGCCATACAGATCCATGTGTTTCCTTCTCTTCTCTCGCACCATTTGATCTCTCCAGATAAGTCTTCCATCCAGAGATTTTCACCAGGGTGGAATGTGACGGGTGCATGGTGAGCAGGGAGCAAAGTGAAAGGACTGAGTACGTCTTGCTGTGTGGGGATTTTTCATTCACTGAGATTTCCTAAATGCAGCGGCTGCTGGGCAGATGCTTCCCTACATCACTTAAATGAATCATGAAAACATTCCTGGGGGACTGAGGATGCTGCTGATGCTTGAAAAGGTTAAAAACTCCCCCTAAGCTCCTGCTTAGGAGAAGTTGCAAGTGAAGGAACTGAAATTAAAACCCAGACACTCATGAACCCAAAGCTCCTGTGTATCCTACTGTGCTGTGCTGGCTCCCAGGGAAACAACAGGCTCCTGCCCTCAGAAAAGTGGAAAATTCTATCTTGGGGCGTTCTTGCGGGCCACCACACTTGAGTCCCTCATCAAGGGGGTACCAATGGGAAGTCTCAAAGGCAGAGGCAAAAAATGTGACTTGGGCACATCACATACCATATGGGAGGCCAGACAGGACTAGAAGCCAAACCTTCCAACTCCAGCCCCCAAACTCCCTGTTACCTCAGGCTACCCGGGAGTCGGATGGCAAAGCAGACCGCATCCACATCCCAGAATGCATTGTACACTGGCACGCACATGTACAAATGCACACTTACACAAACACATTGGCGTAGCTAGAAAGAGGCTTGTTTTTGAGACAGAGTATCACTTTGTCACACAGGCTGGAGTGCAGTGGCCTCATCATTAGCTCACTGCAACCTCAAACTCCTGACCTCAAGCAATCCTTCTGCCTCATTCTCCCAAGTAGCTGAGATGACAGGTGTGTACCAACCACGCCCAACTAATATTTCTATTTTTTGCAGAGATGGGGTCTCGCTATGTTGTATAGGCTAGTCTTGAGCTCCTAGCCTCAAGCAATCCTCCTGCCTCGGCTTCCCAAAGTGCTAGGATTACAGGTGTGGGCTACCGTGGCTGGGTAAAAGAGTCTCTTAGGTAAGTACTGGTATATTGGTCTAAGGCCCTTCTAAGATCTATAGATTGTATCAATCATGTTGACAGCTAATTTAACACCTCCCTTACTGACTTACAATTCTAAATTAAACTGATGTCTTCAAACTTCTTTATGGGCTCCTGAAACATCAAAATAACTTTCATAAAGAGAATGGTTTACTTGGAAATAAAAATACAATCACAAACACAACTTTTGATAGAACCATAAAATAGCAGAACTTGAAGAGACTTAAAGATCATCTGGTCCAACTCCCATTTTCCAGATGAGGAAATGGGCTCAGCTACCTTGTGATCAGCTCGCCCCTCAGCAGATGCTCAAGGGTAGATTTCACGGTTCTCCATGCAGTGGCTGTTGCTCTAAGCTCTACACAACTGACCTCAAGGCACTACTAGCCTCCTGTTGAGAAAGGAGCCCTTGGCTAAATAACAAGGCTCTCATGATGATGGGACATCAACCTCAGCCTGACCGGGCAGCTTGGGGTTGATGGACACCTGCACCGTGCAGGTATGTAAGTGCCCTAAAGCAGTGATTCGACCTGGCCAGGTGAGGCCTCTTAGGGAATGTGAGCTCAAGTTGGGTTTCAAAGAAGTAAAGTTTTAAGGCTTGGGGTATATGAAGAGACGAGGAGGAGAATGTGCCTCTTCATTGAAGGAGTCGAGGGTAAGGCAGGACGGTTGACCTTTGGTGGGGTAGGGAGGTGTTGACCATGAAGGTGACAGATTCCATGCACCGCATCTGAGACTGGAAGCAACGTTGGTAAATACCAAGGGGCATTTTTAGGGGAGGATCCAACAGAATCTGAAGCAACCAGCTGTGGCACGGGGTGGGGCCTCTGGCTCTGAGTACAGGGCCAGAAACCCCATTAGGGACAATAATAGGGACATTGAGAAGAGGCACAAATTTGGCAGAAATGAGGATTGAGTAACTGATTCAATTACTCATAATTCAGCAAACAGTACAAATACAACTCCAATCTTTGATTCCAGGAAACTGAGTTTAGTGGAGTTGCCATAACAACTGTGGGACTGGAGGATGACACCTATCGGCATTCAGGACGTGGCATAGGAGGGCAGCCTCGGGGGATGAATAGAACTTCTCCAGGTGGGTGATGAGCGACTCCAGGGAATTCCAGGACGTGAGAACAGCCTGTCCAAAGACAGGTGCATTGGGGAGTCGGAGTGAGGGGTGCACATGGGGGAGCAGCATCGCGAAGGACCAG
The DNA here is from genome assembly GCF_000956105.1 of Propithecus coquereli. Classification (NCBI taxonomy): domain Eukaryota; kingdom Metazoa; phylum Chordata; class Mammalia; order Primates; family Indriidae; genus Propithecus; species Propithecus coquereli. Next base: position 3,373,065 of record NW_012137969.1, read on the forward strand.
AGTCTGCGCTAAGTGGCGTGGACTCGACATGGATGGTGAGGAAGGGGTAGTTAAGGTCACGCTAGTTGGTGAGAAAAAGCGAGTATCAGAATCACCAGGAAAGAGAAAATGAGCATCATGAAAGGGGAGAACCTCTGGAGGTGTGAGGTGTGTGTGACAGGATGTGGTGTCCAGTTGTACTTGAGGGTGCAGGAAAGAGAATTCATCTAGAATCTTTCTGACTTTTGATTTTGGCACTGGGACAGCCCCCCTCCCAGATGGAGGGGAGGTGTGGGTCGAAAGGGCCAGTGGACGTGCGCTCAGGGGCAGCACTGGGTCTCAAGACGGATTTGAGAATCATCACGGCAGCCCCAGCTCCAAGAGCAGGTGCTCTTATCACGCAGGACGACATACTCATATTTCCCCATGGCTGTTCCCCGTGGAACAGAGGGTGGACCCTCTTCCCTTGTAGTTTTTTCCCCATAACTGAGAGAGAGATGAAAGACCCAGGATTACCATGGGCTTGTCCTGAACCCAACTAAGGAGAAGAAATGGAAAACACAAACAATCCGACCCAGGGCAGGTGAGAAGAGAGACACACGTGGTCCATCAGCATCGAGCTGGGAGGTGCAAAGGGGGTCAGATGGGCCTCTATGAGCAGAAGATTCTAGCATTGTTGCAGCCCCTTAGCCCTTGGGGCTCTGTCTGCAGGACTGGCCATCTGTGTCGCTCACAAGCAGCCTGCTCCACGCCGAGGTCACGGGGAGAGGCTGGAATCCCTCCAGTAACTTTGCTACCCCAGGTGCTCAGTTCCCCTCGCTGTGGCTGGGAGGCAGGATGCCCGGCTCCCTGGGTACAGACGAGGTGGGGCGCAGAGGCTGGGCAGGGCTGGGAGGGCGGGCAGGTCTGCAGGTGCCTGGAGGTGCACAGGGCAGGGGCGGCCAGCAACTCTGGCGTCTGGATTCTGGAGGCCGTTAGCCCTTGGGAAGTGCAGGGTGGCCGGCCTGGGTTGGGGCGAGGAAGAGTCCCTGGGGGGCTGTGGGGGCAGGGGGTGGGACATGGAAGGCTGGACATGGGGCTCCTGGTCCCAGGAGAGACAAAAGGCACACATTTTTCTGGGAGGGAGGTGTCACAGTGACTCCTCCAGCCTGTGCTCCCATCTGCTCCCCTCCCTACCCAGGCCCCAACACGCGCCACTGGCCCGAGTCCAACTGGACGAGCCCACAGGAGTTTGTGATCCTGGGCTTCTCCAGGTGGCCGCAGGGGCTCCGCATGCTGCTCTTCGCCCTCCTCCTGCCGCTCTACCTGGCCACGCTGGCGGGGAACCTGCTCATCCTGGCCCTGGCCCTGGTGGCCCCGGCCCTGCGCACACCCATGTACTTCTTCCTGGGGGCGCTATCTGCCGTTGAGGCGGCCTACACGCTGGTGCTGACCCCGCGCATGCTGGCCGGCTTCCTCCTGCCCCCCGGGGGCCAGGCTGTCGCCGCCTCCACCTGTGCCGCCCAGATGGGCCTCTTCGTGGCGCTGGGGGGCTCTGAGTGCCTGCTGCTGGCCGCCATGGCCCTGGACCGCTACCTGGCCATCTGCCACCCCCTCTACTACCCTCAGCTCATGACCACTGGCCTCTGCTGGGGCCTTTTGGCCTCCTGCTGTGCGGGCGGCTCCATCCTGGCCCTGGGCCTCACCACTGCTGTATTCCAGCTGCCCTTCTGCCATGGTGGCCTTGTCAACCATGTCTTCTGTGACCTCCCAGCCGTGCTGGTGCTGGCCTGTGGGAACCGGGACCTGCAGGAGCACGTCCTCCTGGCGGCCTGCCTGCTGCTGCTGGTGCTGCCTCTCATCCTGATCCTGCTCTCCTACACCCGGGTGCTGGTGGTCATCCTGGGAGTCGGGGGTGCCGCTGGCCGCCGCAAAGCCTTCAACACAGTGGCGTCCCATCTCACTGTGGCTGTGCTCCACTATGGCTGTGCCACGGCCATGTATGCCAGGCCCCTGAGCAGCCGCTCCCTGGAGGAGGACAAGCTGGTCTCGCTCATCTACATCAACCTCACACCACTGCTCTACCCGGCCATCTACACGCTGCGGAACCGGGACATGCAGGGGGCCCTGCAACGGGTGGTCAGCCAGAGGACCCTGGGGCTGGCCCACCAAGCTGAGCTCACCTGATGCTGAGTCCAGGTGGTGGCATCGGTCCTGAGACTTTCCCCTCTGATGGAAATCTTGCCCTTCCAGAGCCATCCATGGCTCCCTAGTGCCTGCTCGACATAAACCTGAGCACAGCCTACGAGGACCTCCAAAAGCTGACCCCAGCCTGGTCCTTCTGCTTCTGTTCACGGCTTGAGCTGGACAGGCCTTGGTTGTGAGGCTATCTCCTGAGCATTACAAGAGGCTCAGGCCCCACAAGTGTCTTCTCACTAGATGCCAGTAGCATCCTCCACCCCACCCCCAGCTGCAATGATCAGAAACGTCATCGGACATTGCCAAAGGTCCCCCGAGGGGCAAAATCACCCCTGGCTGAAAACCACCGCTCTAAACGCTGGCCACACAGTATCTTTTGAAGAGAAATGAGTATTAATGTACAAGAAGTTTATAGCAGCACTATTTATAATAGAAATAGAAAATGTCCATGAATATACAGCACACAACCTGTGGCATATTCACTCGATGGAACACTACACAGCAATAAAATAGAATGAACTGCTACCAGCAAAAAATAAGGACAACACAGATGTAATATGGAGTCTAAGAAGCAAGACACAGTGAGTACCTACCACGTGGTTTCATCTAAACAAAGGCCAGTGACAAACTGATGGTGGCTGATGGTTCATGTCATAATGGTGGTTACCTGAGTTAAGGATCTGGGTTGGCGGGGGCCCAGGGGAGATTGCCCGGACACTGGAGCTGTTCTTTATCTTGATTTGGGTGGTAATTATATGGCTATGTACGTGTGTAAAACTCCATCAAGATACACACTTAAGATGTGTGCACTTTACTATTCAGTCTTTCCTTGGTGTCCATGGGGGACTGGTTCCAGGAAACCCCTAAAACTCACAGATGCTCGAGTCCCTGATATAAAATAGTGTGGTATTTGCATATAACCTATGCACATCCTTCCATATACTTAAGTCACTGCTAGATTGCTTAAAATACCTAATACAGTGTAAATGCTATGTTAATCATTATGCTGTATTTTTATTTTTAATTGATTTTTAAAAAATACTTATTTTCTATCTGCGGTTGATTGAGCCTGTGGATGAAGAGGGCCGACTGTATGATTCATGTGAGCCAGGAGCAGAGGCAGGCCTTCCACACTCTCACGCCCTCCTCTGGCTGCTTTATGTCCCTGTATCCTCCTCTCTTTCCTCCTATGACAATCCCTACACTACTCAGGGATCAGCCCTGATACCGTTTTCTCTGCAACGCTCTCCTTGGTACCTTTCCTTCCTCATCTCAGTGACCACTGTCACTCTAAAAAGTAATTTTGGCATCTGCCTTCGACTGTGAGCTCTTTACAGCTGATCTCAGACAGACCCTATTATTTCATTTCAAGATCCATGAACTTGGCAGTTCTTAACAAATTTTTTTTTTTTTTTTTTTTTTGAGACAGAGTCTTGCTTTGTTGCCCGGGCTAGAGTGAGTGCCGTGGCGTCATCCTAGCTCACAGCAACCTCAAACTCCTGGGCTCAAGCAATCCTTCTGCCTCAGCCTCCCGAGTAGCTGGGACTACAGGCATGTGCCACCATGCCCGGCTAATTTTTTTCTCTATATATATATTTTTAGTTGTCCAGATCATTTATTTCTTTCTTTTTTTTAGTAGAGATGGGGTCTCGCTCTTGCTCAGGCTGGTCTCGAACTCCTGACCTTGAGCGATCCACCTGCCTCGGCCTCCCAGAGTGCTAGGATCACAGGCGTGAGCCACCGCGCCTGGCCTTAACAAATATTTGACAGAGGAATAAACCATAGAAAATCCCTGGGTTGTTTTGGGGTCTCACATATTAACTATAGGGCCAGGGATATAACTCTTGAATCCTACAAGATTGAATCCTCCTCTGGAGTCTCTTCTCCAAGAGGGTCTGAGTCGGCTGTGAGGAAGGACCCCAGTTGGCAACTCTAGGACCCAACTTACCAAGCGGCCTGGCAAGTAACAGGCGTGTAAGTTGGTATAAATAACTGCATTTTGAAAACCTGACACCCTGATTATATCTCTAAGGCCAGTGTCCTAGATTCCACAGGAGGAACCTTTCCCTAAGACATGACTAAGGACCATCCTCAGCCTAAAAACATTTCCTGAAGGGCCCATTCAGGAACCAGGAATCTTAGGGGCAGAATTGGTGCAGGTAAGTTCAGCCTACCTGCCCTCTTGACTGGAGAAGGTGTACGTCTATCACGGCCGATCTGGAATCTGGAAAGAATTATAGCTAAGCAGGCCAGACAGAGCACAAGACTTTATTTTTTTACAGGAATTTCAGGTTCACAGCACAATTGAGAGGACGTACAGACATCTCCCAGGTACCCCACCCCAACACAAGACGAACTCCACTTGAGGTTATATGTCAGAATCCTGAGAAATATGGGTTGAAGGTGTCTTCCTCCCAGAACATTTTGTGTTTGCTTCTGAAAGTTGTTTCAAAGACCACAACAAATTTCTATGTTAATTGTTCAGTTTTTCTACTGGGACAGGAATAGAACAAAGTCAAAATTCTAACTTACGTGAGATGCAGGTCAGAGCGTATGACTCAACCAGGTAAGCTCTTGCCTACCAAGAGACAGACAGACAAGCTTTGGGTCTCTGGTCTACCTCCTCCATGGATGTACAGCCTTTTGAAAGTTCTGAATTTGTGAGTTATGTCAGGGCCAGCTCCCTGCCTGGCGTGGCCCCAAGGTCTATTTCTTGTCCTCTATGGTCTGTAACACTTAAACTCACAGTGCAGCTACAGCATCAACTCACAAACTTTATTTCTGGTTTTCAGGTCCCTCTGCATAGCTAGCATCTGGAAACTTCTTGTTTTCTTACAAGCTGAATTATGCATTGAAAAGAATGTTAGCCTTGTGTTGCCCATCATTTCTAGCTGCTTATAGTGGGAGAGTTTCCACTTAGTCCACCAGATTGCCTGAAATGGGAGCCCTAACCTTACACGTTTAACACGTAAACAGAACTTATAAACTAGTTGATTGAGAGGCATCAGAAGATGTCACGAGATTGCTAGCTTCCAGACTCGGGGCTCTGGAATACTTGCCAGCAAACAGCAGGACAAACGGCAAGGGGTGCTGCAGATGGAACTCTGGTTTGGTAATAAATTCATCTTGTTCCAGGTATCATATGTAACACAAAGACAAGGGTGTGCTTTAGTATAGAAAGTCTTGATAGATATTATTCTATATATTATGGTGTATATCTCTACAAATTCAAAATTATGTTCAGCTCACCAATGCAACTAAAAAATAAAGATTATTTTTATGTAGCACACTCAGGAACATAACCCCTATATAGCTCTGGGATTGTTCTGATGCTTAAATCATTAAGACAACAGATATAATAATCTATTCCCATATTTAAAAGCTTAATATCCACAGTTGACATACATACCCTTTATAATTAAGCATATCCTATAAAAATATATCACTCTAGCACTATTATCCTCCTGTCATTAGTGTTAACAGAACAAGCTTTCCCTAATCTACCAAACTGTCAGAATTTTAAGTTGGTGTGGTGCTCTGCAGATGGTGGCGATGGCTCAGGGCTCTTCCACACACAGAACATCCACAGGTTTTCATTCCCAGATGTGTTGTGACTTCTTGACGATGACTTTCTCTCGCGCTCACCCATACAGTTTCTCCCTGGTGTGAATTCTGTGATGCCGAATGAGGTTGGCCTTCTGGGAGAAGGTCTTGCCGCATTCGGAGCACTCGTAGGGCTTCTTTCCCAGGTGAGTCCTCTTGTGGATGATAAGGCACGAGTTCTGGGAGAAGGCTTTCCCGCACTCGCTGCACCCGTAGGGCTTCTCGCCCGTGTGCGTGCGCTGATGCAGAATGAGGTGTGACTTTTGGAAAAAGGCTTTTCCGCACTCGCCGCAGCCGTAGGGCTTCTCTCCCGTGTGGATTCTGTAGTGTATGATGAGGCAGGACTTCCGAGAGAAAGACTTCCCACATTCCTTGCAGCCGTAGGGCTTCTCCCCGGTGTGAGACCGGTGGTGCTCCACGAGGCGCGACTTGTGGGAGAAGGTTTTCTCACATTCCGAACACTTATAAGGCTTCTCTACAGCACGAATCGAGAGGCCTGGCTTCCGGGAGGTCGTGTTACCACGACTGCTGCCTCCACTAGGTCCTTCTTTTGTGTGATTTCCCTGACTGCTGAACCCAGTGCCCTGCTCACTGCACCCGTAGGATCTGTCACCCCTGTGGACCCTGTGATGTACGATGAGCTGTGATCTGCAGGGGAAGGCTTTCCCGCACTTGGTGCACTTGTGGGGTTTCTCACCGCTGTTGCTTCCCTGACCTGCGTTCAGGGATTTGTCTTGGCTTAAAGCTTTTCTACACTGGTTACATTCACGTGGGTTCTCTCCAGAATGCGGAGTTTCAAGCTTAGAATAGAGGAATAAGTTCCCATGTCTATCACACTCAAATCTCCTTCTTGCAAGGTAGGCCGTAGGACTGAAGTCCACATTGCATTGCAGACTCTTTCCACACGACTTACATGTGTGGGCTGGTTGTCCTGAAGGGACAAGGTTTGCGTTCTGATGGGAATTTTTTCCAAGTTCGTTGCATTCTTGGAGATCTTTTCTGCTCACATTTTTCTGGTCTAGGTCACTTGAACGTTTGTCTTGGTGTTCCTGTTGTCTACCTACTTGTGTAGCAACTTGCCAAACTTCTAGAAAAAAATAAATGACATAAACTTGTTAATCTTTCCAATATCATATCACAAAATTATTTCAGAAATGTTTGGGAGGAGGATTAATTTTGTGCTTTTGAGCCTAATTGCCCAGGCTAAAATAATAACTCTTCCACGACAACTTTCTAGTCACTTGGATTTTGAAAAGAAAAAAAAAAAAAGCAAGACATAGGAAAGGGATAAAACATTGATGATTGTAAGTAGCTTTGCTGTTATCGAGTTTCACACAGGAGACTGGCAGAAGAAACAGACAAGTCGAAGTGAGCCAGGAAGTGGCTTCGAGGCAGGGACGTGCTGGGGAACCAGTTCACTGAACGGCGTGGAAGGGGGAGCCCCTGATTCTGCAGTGGCTCCCCACTTCCCTGGTGGAAACACCGTGGCTGGTTTCGAGTTGCCACAATGATGTCGCTGAGTGTACAGCTGGGAAGGTTCTGGCATATCCCTATGTGAGGAGGGAGACGTGACAAGGACAGCCCATCAGGACATGCGGGTATGCATTTAGGAAATTTGAGCAAAGATTAAGGAAAGACTAGGGTTTCCAGGGGAATGGAGAGAGGAGAGTGTTTAAGAAATCTGAGCAAAGGACTCGGGCTGAAAGAGGTGAAAGCGATGCCAGTCCCTTGCTGTATTCCTGGAGTACAGGAAGGCTCTTCACGATCTGCATTCCTGTGTCCTTTCCCCCTTGAGCTCACTCTCATTCTGCATACCAAGTTAATTTTCTCAAAGCATTACATCCTTCATTGTCCACTCTGCAGTGACTTATCCTGCCATGGATCTATACATCTTTATCATGTCCAATGTAAGGATACAACAGTAAGTACAAGCCATCCTGGCCCCAGAATCAGGTTCCCTGCTGCTCTGATGCCCATACCGCCACTTCCTGCAGGCACACCATACCTGGCTGACAGCCAGACCCTCACTGGGCCCCTTTCCGTATGCCCGATGGGCCTGGCTTCCGACCAGCCTCCCACTAAACCCACACAGGTTGTATGTCCTTGGACGTGTTGGTTTTGACACCACTGTGGAATCCACTTTGAGAATCTTAAATGGCAGAGTCTTCATTCTGTACTTAGATCCTTATATGCTTATATCTTTACTTACATTTTAAACGAAAAACTCTACCTGCTGCCTCACCTATGGCACCCCTGCCACCCTTCTGTTTAGAAGCTCAGTTCCTGAGCCCAACTGCTGAATTCCCAAGAGGTAAAGACCATCACCTACTGCTCTCCCCGCATCAAACTGTTGGGGCGGGACCCAGCCGGGGGTATTTTTAAAGCTCCCCATATGACTCTGGTGTGGATCCCCAGTTAATAACAATTGTCCTCAACAAATGCCTGGCAAAGAATCCCTATCCTGGAAGGAAAGGAAAATCCCTCTCTTGAAGAGGGATTTAGTGAGCGCCCACTGCAAGCTTCCTGTGGCAATGAGAACAAATGAAATAAAGGCTCTGCTCCCCGGGTGTTATACTGAGATGGGGGAAGCTGCATTTATAACTATTAGGCAGAATGGGACTATATTACATGGTTTTGAAAAAGAAGAAATTTAAAAGTCATATAAAAGGTAACACACTAAGGCTGGGTAGCAGAGTAACCAGATGCATCAAGTAAATGAAGTCGGCATTAACATCTAAGATCAACTAGAACCAATATTAGAATCGGAATAGCCAACTAGTAATTAAACCCTCTAGGCATATGATATGTTTGGGGATGATGTGAGAAGAAACAGAAAAGATGGAAGGAAATTAAAGGAATCTCTTTTAAAAAGGACCTACAAGATCAGAAAGAAAAGACAGCAAAATGAGAAGATTCTGTGGCCTGGTGGTGACTAAGCTATGCTAAGCCAGAGCATGTGAGAAGGAAGTAGCATGTAACAGAAAAGACTACCAGCTCTCAATAACCCAGCTCCTTCATTTTCTATGGCAGAAACTCGGCAGGCAATCAACATGAGTAAATGCAACACAAAGGCGAATTCTAAGGGACACAATGGTGATTTAAAGCCATCAATTCATGCTGAAGGACAGGAATGGCTGTCACCTGCTTGCAGGTGTGAAGAAACCGATGGGAACTGAAATTCAGGTGTAGCAAGTTAAGTTCCCAATGCATTTCACAGTGAAAGAAAGGAGGAGAAAAGATTCAAAGAAAAATAAGTGGCACAAAATAACAGCTATTTTAAAATAGGGCAAAGCTATGAATCCCTGAACACATGGGAAAGCCTATTCTATAACCAGGGGAAAAGCATAAGACAAATTCTAGAGAAAGACTGAACAGTCAAACTCTTGGTAGACATAGCAGGGCAGAATAAAAGGATAAATGAAGACAGACTACGTTTTTCTCCACAACCCAGGGGCAGGAAAGTAATCGTGTAGTGCGTGGTGTGTGCAGGTGGTAGGATCATTTAGGCATCTCAAGGTCTGGGGGCCAAATGTCCACAGCTGCTTGCAGAGGCCCAAGGCCATGAAGAATGGTTGGCCGGAACAAGAAAGCACCCGAGGTTCTGCTCTGTGACCTCCTGCAGGCTGTTCACTCACCTGGGAAGCTCCACCTGCGCATCTCCTCCTTCTCCACCCATGGCTCTTTCCCCTGCTCCAACCTGGAGATCACAGCTGGTTTGCTGATTTGACATCCTGTTTGTGAAAAATAATTACAGGATTTGTGCCGAGCCACCCGGGCCCCCTAAGCAAACAGACGGGACATCTCAGTCAAAGAACAGATGTCTCACTTGGGAGGTAACTTCACAAATAATCCAAATGAGATGGAGTCTCTGGCCGCTGAAACCCAAGGCCAAGCGCTTTTAGAATCTAAGCGCTTTCATGGTTTTACAGAACTGAGCGAGGAAAGGCGCTCAGACACAGCCTGAGGACCACTGGGAAGCTGTCCTCACCTATGGAGACCAGGTGGCTATAGTTCTCCAGCATCACATCCCGGTACAGGGTCCTCTGCTCAGAGTCCAGTTGCTGCCACTCCTTCCGAGTGAAGCCCACGGCCACGTCCCCGAATGACAGTGACCCCTGGAAAAGCACGTTCCTGATTAACCTGGAGTGGTCGGCACTGAGCACCATGGCAAAGCCGTGGAGATGATCTTACCACCTTCAGAGTCAGGCTTCCCCATGTTAAGTTATACAGGAAGCTTAGCATGTCCCTAACTTTGTACTACACTTTTTGGGAGGGTTAAATATATATATATATATATATATATATATATATATTAATCATTAGAAAAGAATCTCACTACTGGGTCTCCATTCATTCCTTCAGTGAACGAGCATCTACTGCAGACCTGCGTGCTGCTGGCGTCCTACTAAGTGCTTCGGGGCAAGAACTGACCCCAACATCGCTCCTGTTCTAAGGTGCTTGGAGTCCGGTGGGGCAAGAAGAACGTGAAAGCTGTATGGTAAGATCACACCGACGGCTGTGACAGAGTGTAGTTAAGCACAGCACAGGCGCAGTGCTTCAAAGGACATCACATTCAAGCGGAGTCACGAAAGATAAAGTGATCTGACGTCTGCAGGATACACTGGGGAAAAGAATCCTCATTCAATAAATGGTGCTGGGAAAACTGGATAGACACATGTAGAAGACTGAATCAGGATCCACACCTTTCACCTCTCACAAAAATCAACTCACTCTGGGTAAAAGATTTAAACCTAAGGAGTGAAACTATTAGAATTCTAGAGGAAGATGTTGGAAATACTCTTCTAGACATTGGCCTAGGCAAAGAATTTATGGAGAAGACCCCAAAGGCAATCACAGCAACAACCAAAATAAATAAATGGGACCTGATCAAATTAAAAAGCTTCTGCACAGCCAAAGAAACTGTCAAGAGCAAACAGACAACCTACAGAATGGGAGCAAATTTTTGCATGCTACAAATCCGATAAAGGGTTGATAACTAGAATCTACTTAGAACTCAGGGTTGTTTGATTTTTTCTTGTTGATTTTCCTATCAAAAAGTGGGCAAAGGACATAAACAGAAACTTTTCAAAAGAAGACAGAATAATGGCCAAAAAACACATGAAAAAATGCTCAACATCTCTAATCATCAGGGAAGTGCAAATCAAAACCACAATGAGATATCACTAATCTCCAGTGAGACTGCCCTTTATCAAAAAGTCCCAAAATAAATGTGGATGCGGAGAGATAGGAACACTCAGACACTGCTGGTGGGACTGCAAACTAGTGCAACCTCTGTGGAAAGCAATATGGAGATACCTTAAAGAGATACAAGTAGAATTACCATTTGATCCAGCAATCCCATTACTGGGCATCTAGCCAAAAGAACAAAAGACACTCTATGAAAAAGACACCTGCACCCGAATGTTTACAGGAGCACAATTCACCATTGCAAAGATGTGGAAACAACCCAAGTGTCCACCAATACATGAGTGGATTAATAAAATGTGGTATATGTATACCATGGAGTACTATTCAGCATTAAGAAACAATAGCGACATAGCACCTCTTGTATTCTCCTGGATAGAGCTGGAACACATTCTACTAAGTGAAGTATCCCAAGAATGGAAAAACAAGCACCACATGTACTCACCATCAAATTGGCATTAACTGATCAACACATAAATGCACATATAAGAATAACATTTATTGGAAGTCGGGCAGGGGGAGGGGGAGGAGGGGACGGGTATATGCATACACAGAGTGCGATGCGCACCATCTGGGGGATGGACACGCTTGAAACTCGGACTTGGGTGGGGGGTAAGGGCAACGTACGTAACCTAAACATCTGTACCCCCATAATATGCTGAAATAAAATAAAAATAAAGAGCCCTGGCACGAGCAAAGGAGTCACTTCCCTGCAAAGTATGGTAGGAACTGCAAAGAGGTGAGAGTGACGATGTAAGGAATCAGGTGTGTGTGACACCAGCAGGTCACAGGAGAAAGTAAGGTTTCTTTTTTTCCCCTGTGGGCCATGGGGACTCCCACATCACAGTATTTACAGAGAAAAACTACGAAAGATCTGATGTGGAAGGAGGGGGAGTCACTGGAAGGGAGAAGTAGCAGGAGATAAATTAGGGCACAATCCTAATCCTCGACATGAGACAGTCGGAATTAAGGCAGCATCGAGAGGAAAGCAGAGAAAGGATTCCACAGGCAGAGCGGGGCGTGGCTCAACCTCCCCTTCTCTCCATGAATTAAAGGCCCAAATTTTACATTTTATATCTATTAGAAAAAAGAGAATATACTTGTGGACCAGAAATAAGGATTTAAGTCATAAAAGACAAAGATCATAAAAGGTGGGCAGTTTTACCTACATAGTCATTTATACAGATGCCACTTTAATAAAAGTTAAAAGCAAAAAAAAAAAAAAAAAAAACCGAAGAGGCCAGACGCGCTGGCTCACGCCTATAATCCTAGCACTCTGGGAGGCTGAGGCGGGTGGATCCTTTGAGCTGAGGAGTTCGAGACCAGCCTGAATAAGAGCGAGACCCCGTCTCTACTAAAAATAGAAAGAAATTAATCGGACAACTAAAAATATATAGAAAAAATTAGCCGGGCATGGTGGTGCATGCCTGTAGTTCCAGCTACCTGGGAGGCTGAGGCAGGATCGCTTGAGCCCAGGAGTTTGAGGTTGCTGTGAGCTAGGTTGATGCCATGGAACTCTAGCCTGGGCAACAGGGTGAGACTCTGTCTCAAAAAAAAAAAAAAAAATTTTTTTTAAGAATATAAGTGACAAAGGATTAGAATTGGAAACAGGAACTACTACATACCAATAAGGAAAGGACAAGCAACTCTACAGAAAAATGCATAAAGGACGGAACAGTCAGTTCATAGAAAAAAGAAAATAAATGAAATGGTGCTCAATGTAATTATTAATAGTAATAGGAAAAATGCAAATTTTCAAAATAAAAAAAAACCATTTTGCATCTATCCAATCAGCAAACACATTTTCAAGGTACTTCACAGTGAAGAAACAAGAGTTCCCAAGAATGTGGGAAAAAGGGAAGCTCGAACCCTACGGGTGGGAGCGTACACAGATGCACGTACCACAGAGAGCAACTTAGCAACACCTAGTGAGAGCGAAACGCCAAGGTTTCTGATTTTAGGTATATCCTCCCTAAACCCTCACAATGCTAGTTGCCCAAAAAGGGAGCTGAACCAAAATGACAATGACAGCGTTGTTTGTAATAACAAAAAATGAAAAGACAGCTACTATCTCAATCTACAGGGGCTAGAAAGAATGCATAGAACATGGGAGCTAAAATGAAAACCTGGCCTTGACCACTCTTGGAAACACAATGGGGGGCAAAAATAGTACACTGCTGGATATTACAATGATACTATTTATGAAAATTTAAAACCACTGCAAACTCTATAGATTGTTCATAGATACCTATCCATGCAATAAAAATATTAAAAATATGGACAGAAAAATATAAAATCACAGAAGCATTAGTCTCAGTGAAAGAAGGAACATATGGAATGGGGAAAAAAGGACACAGCATGTCAGCTGAGAAACAGACTAGCACAGGCTAAGTGCACAGCCTCTGGAGACAGACTGCCTGGGTTCAAATCCTAGCCCTGCCACTTGTTAGCTGTGTAGATTTACACAAGTTACTTACCCTCTCTGGGCCTTAATTTCTTCCTTTGCAAAATGGGAACAATGTATTCATAACCACTCTATCTCCTAGAATGCTGGCTATTAAAGGAGTGAACCACACAGAATACTTGTTACCATGGTCTTCAGTGTCAGCTGTAGTTATTGCCTAAAATGGTTTCTTTTAAAATTAAAGACCTGAAAGCAACATGACAAAATGTTAACATTTAGTCATTTTGAGTGACAGGTATAAGGTCTCTTGATATATTATCCTTTGTACTTATACATTTTTTTCTTAATTTTTCAAGATTAAAAAAGGACCCCTGCCCGACCACTCCTCCAATCCAAAAAAAAAAAATGCTGAAGAGTAGCAAAACGATTTTGAGAAAAAAACCAGAATACAGTCATCCTGTGGTATCTCAGTGGATTTGTTCTAGGACACCCCCCATACCCAAATACACGGATAGTCAAGTCCCACCGTCAGCCCTAAGGAGCCCAAGAATGCTGCGATGTTTTCCATCTGCGCTTGGTTGAATTCACAGATGCTCGAACACAAACGGCTGACTGCACTAGAGGAGTCGTCCTCCAGAAAGCAAAAGACAACGTGAAGCTTCAGGAACAAGAACAGCATGAATTTGGAAGAGGAACAAATCAACAAATAGTAAATAAAGAACTCTGTGGGAATTTATCACATCACATGGAATGTATTTCAAGTGATTGCAAAACAAAACAGTCCCGGGGCTGGGGCAATGGACATCTGAAAAAATCAAGTTAGGTATCTACCCCGTAACCTTGACTAAAAGAAATCTAAATCCAATTAAGATTGAAGTGTTAAAAAGATGAAACAGTAAAATTATATTGTTTTGGGGGATTCCGATACTATCATGTGATAAGTAAGTGTGAGAGCAAACTGCGTTAAGTATGCAGATAAGTGTGAGGGTTGGGGGGCCTTCCTCACCATGACAGAGGTCAGAGGAAGGCGCCCTGGAAACCTGGCGACAGCAGGGAGAGGAAGGATGGGCAGGACATGCATAGGCAAAGGGGTGGCCCAAAGTGTCCCTGACGGTGGGATGAGAAAAAAATGTGCAGCAGAGAGACAGGAAGCAGCACAAGGCCCTGGAGCAGCAGCTGGAGGGGGGAGGGGGCCAGAAAGGACAGCAGGGCCAAGACAGTGCTGAGGAGCCTGGCTCCCTTCCAAGACAATGCCCAGATCTCTATCACATGTGCGACCAAGGGCTAAAGTCTGCTAAGGCAGTGACATCTTAAATCAATATTGACCTATCACACGCTAAACCTCTACTGTCTCACAGATATACAGGACTATAGAACGTGAGCCAGGTGTGTGACTTAACACATTAACTGCCATGTGAGTTGTATGTCACTCAAGCTAGTGTTGAGCCCAGGGCCTCATGGAGCATGTGTAACTCACATCTCTTCACCTTGGGAGCCACAGGAACTATTTTTGAAGTTGCATATAACTCACACACAGAAAACAAAAATAAATTTTTCCTTAAATTAGAAAGGATCGTTTTGTTTTCGAAGTTTTTATTCTATTTTCGTGACAAAACACTGCAGCCCCAAGGAAATTTTTTTTGTCTAGTGTGGCAGTCGATGTGTTAAAATTTTCTAGTGGTCAGATTTTCCTAAAAAGTAAAAAAGAGAAACAGGTAAAATTATCCTTAATATCTCTTATGTAACCCAATATATCCAAAATATCGTTTTGATATATATGCATTATTTTAAAAGTCACTGATATGTTTTTCATACCACATCTTCAAAATCTGGTGTGTATTTTATATTTATAGCACATCCCAATTAAGACATTTTAAATGTTTATAATAAAATGCAGTCCCATTGAAATGGTAAATTGGTGTTCAACAGAAAAATATTTTCCTGTGGTTCAGTTTTAAAATTTTTTTTGTTTTAGAGATGGTATCTTGCTCTGTTGCCCAGCCTAGAGAGTATAGTGCCACAATCATAGCTCACTGCAGCCTCAAACTCTGAAGCCCAAGCTATCCTCTTACATCAGCCTCCCCAGTATCTGGGACTACAGGCATGTACCACCATGACTGGCTTATTTTTCTATTTTTTATAGAGACGAGGTATCATTCGTTATGTTGCCCAGGCTGGTCTTGAACTCCTGGCTTCAAGTGATCCTCCCACCTTGGCCTCCCAACATGCTGGAATTACAGGTGTGAGCCACTGTGCCTGGCCCAGTTTTAAAACTGTCAATTAAAAATTCAGGTCCTCAGTCACACTAACCACACTTCAGGTGCTTGGTAGCCACGCGTGGCTAATGGCTATCTTAGTGGACAGTGTGGTCTAGCCTGCAAAAATACTAGTGTATTCCTTTGCTGGGCATAAGGTATTGGTAGATAAAACCACAGTTCAGGTCAGTCATTAAGGGCTCAGTTTTATAGTCTGTCTGCATTCAGCCTAATAGATGTGAGACCTCAGGCAATTTGTTTAACATCTCTGGACTCAGTTTGTCCATCTGTAAAATGGGGAGAGGTGGGTTACATGTAATACTCTCTCAAAGGTTTATTTGTGAAATAATATATGAAAAAGCACAGAAACCAGCATATAAGTGCTCAACAGATAAAGGTAATAACAAAAGTTATAAAACTCTATTACAGACTGCCCTACCAAGGAGTTCCCAGTGAGACTTCGTTTCCTAAAGAATAGCTTCCAAGAAAGACACTGAATGAAACCTCCAGCTTCCAGGTTCACAGACAGGTGGAATCAGCTGTCTCCTCTGGGAGGGCTAGGTGTGGAGCCACCACCTTGTTTTCAATCTCTCATACTGGCCTGAGAGGTTTCTGGTGTCAAACACCAAGCTAGCCCTGGCTTTAGTAAGCACAGACATAGAAACCAAGGCCCTGGGAATGCTCTCCCGTCCTGGAGTGGATGGTTGTGGTGTTTGTCCACGAGGCCTCATCTTCCTCTGGGACTGACCCCCTCCTGCCCCCACCTAGCATGGGGTGCTCCCGTAGCAGCCCCAGCCCCTGAGCACGGCTGACTGGATGGAGAGGGCCTAAACCTGAACTGAGCTGGACCAAACATATCTTTCCCCAAGACCTTTCAAACTGGATCTACAAAAGGAGACTTGGTTCCTTTCCAAGGAAGAACATGTAAACATGAGGGGGCAAAGCTGTAGCCATGCTTTTTCTGGCCACATGGATAAAGTCGGTGTGAGAAGGAAGTCACAGACACACAGACAAAGGAACAAGAAAGGCTTCCAAGGATAGCTGGGTTCCTGGGTGCGAGGGCTTCTGATCCCTGTGAAAAACCTGCACTTCCAGAGCTCAGGGTGCTGCCTGCCTTGTAAGACTTTTTCCCCTGATCCTAACTAGTTCTAGTTGGGTTTCTGGCTCTTGCATAACTTCAAGGGTTCTGACCAGCACACTCCACACCCACGCATTCCTAGAACCCAGGGCAAGGAGTGGAGGAATCTGAGAATGTGGACAGGCTCCCTGAAAACACAAAGTCACTGATGTCCAAAGAAAGATAACAGTCAAGTGAGAAAGCACTCAAAGGAGACCAAGGGCAGATGAGTGAGGACCAAGCCCCGAAAAGAGAGGGGAGATCACCTCCTCAGACTCGAGAAGAAAAAGCTGGAAGACTCAGATCTTCTTCCCTTCATTCCTCTGCCAAAGACTGAAACTTGGTGCAGTTCGCTCTCCATCTGTGTCAAAAATCATTATGGAAAATAATCTGAACGTGCAATTCATTCATTCCTCTAGATAATGTGGTGGTGTATCTAGGACAGTCGGAACTACAGGAGTCTGTCTCTGTAGACCTGAGTGTTTTGAATCCCTGAACTGGAATCACAGATGTCTGCTTTGGCATAATATCTACTGTTTATACAAGGGGGGAATAGTCACAAGAGATTTGCTGTTGTGTTTCTTTCAAGGTTGTTATTATTGAGGAGCCTGACTGCTACATCTCGAATATGAAGATCCATCA
>NW_012137969.1:3391157-3392530 GCF_000956105.1 Propithecus coquereli
AAAATAAAGTGTAGTATAAGGAAATGCCACACTCACCTGTGACATGGTTCTTCTCTGCTGTTCTGGGAAAGCAGACACCTGTGAAGGTAGACATCAGGGTGGGGGAGAGAGGATGTGAGAGGCCAGGCTTACCTGGTGGCCTCCCAAGCACCTGCCGGGACACCCCAGGCACACGTGCAAAGAGCCCCGAGGGAGCCCCATTATCAGAGCGAAATCCTCACCTTCGAAATGTGATGGGGACCTAATCTTGTGAGGCTTGAACTTGACTTTTTCTTTTTTTTCACTTATTGAATATGTATATCCGTGTCCCGGTAACCAACATGCAATTTACTACAAACCCCCCACACACACCCAGAAATGTAATTAACAGAAATTTATTCTCAAGAAACAATCATGAGTTTGGGCAAAGATTTAGTTGCCAAGAGATTTATTACAGTTTGGTAAAAACCTTAAAAAAACAGAAATAACTAAATATCCAACTTTAGAGGACTAGTTAAATAAATACACAACATCCAAAGGGAAAAAAATTGTGTAGTTAATAAAAGTAAAACCATAGGAAACTATCTGATAGCATATGGGAGAAAACTTATTTGCTGCAATACACAGACACACGCCCGCACGCTCACGCGATAACCTCTGAAATGACGTAAGACAAAATGCTTGTAGTAGTTAAAGCATTGGGGAGTAAGATACAATGCTTACAATGCTTTGGGGAGTAAGATAATGATCACGTTTAAATTTTCTTCTTGGCACTTAGATGAATTTCTGAGCTTTTCTATGACAAACAGATATTTCAGATATGATCATTTTTTAAAGTTATTTCAAAAATATTTATAGCCTACCAGTCTTCCAACCAAAAGCTTTTACCACCAGCCCTGCCCTTGGCATTGAGGAAATTCACAGGAAAATATAAAAATGGGTTCTTACAGGCAGAGGTCATTAAATGGAGGATAGCTGAGGCAACTGGAGGTTTATTAACATGGGGCTCTCCATTCTACCCCCGAAGCCTGCTAAGTTTTGTCCTCTCATGGCTGCAGTTTGTCAAACTTATTAAGAATCAGTCTGGCCAAACTGAGCTATCTCTGCCCAGGAAGTGGTCCTGGTCTGGCTCTGCCACTTACAAAAAATATGGGGCCAGATTTGAGGATTTTGGTGCCCTCCCCTCCTTTTTTCACTTCCCAGGAAGCAGGAGGGCTCCGAAACAAACGTGCTGCAGCCAGAAGCACCAGCCAGCCCCACGCCCATCCCTCCTGAGCAGACCCAAGGCTAACCTCAGGAGTGGTCCCTTCAGGACAGACAGGCCAGAGTCAGCAAGGTCACCCAGTTGGCCTTGGGCCCTGAGTTGGATCCAAGAATTCTGCAGAGACATTAAA
>NW_012137969.1:3393240-3398059 GCF_000956105.1 Propithecus coquereli
AGGGGCAGGCACCACTGAGGCAGCAACTGGGGGGTGGGGGCCCACAGAGCCTGCTGGAGAGTCCCCCGCTGGTGTCACAGGCTGTGCACCCGACAGAGAGCCACCACGTGGCCTCCCGCATAAGTGAGGGTGGCCAGGCCAGTGACAGGCAGGGGGGAGCTACAACACCAAGCAAGGAAAAATCTGTGCGTCTTTCCTCCATTTCCCCTTCCTCGCAGCCTGAGCCTGGAGGAGAAAGCCTATGAAAAGAAGGAAGAGTTAAAGGCCGAGGAGAGGCGGGGATGGCACAGGTGGCGAAAGAACAGACTGCAGGTCCTTCCCCTGGGGAGGTCCCAGGCCCACAGCTCTTGCAGGGAGGAGGAGAGAAGCTTGAAATTGGACATGAGCAAATGTTCGTGGAAACTTTCAGCAACCAAGGTGAGGCAACCCTTCATCATAACCTGAAGTGACCGAGCAGCTGTGGGGTCTCCCTGGATACCATTCTGCTGGAGAAGTGTTATGGGTTCAGTTGTGTCCGTCCCCCACCAAAAAAAGACATGCAGAGTCCTAACCCCCAGGACCTCAGAATGTGACTTTGGAGACAGGGTCTTCACAGAGGTGACGCAGTTATAGTGAGGTCATTAGGGTGGGCCCTAATGCAATGTGGCAGTGCCCTTATCAGAAAGGCAAATTTAGACACAGACACACACAGGGAGAACGCTAGGTGAGGAGGGAGGCAGAAGCCAAGGTGATGCATCTACAAGCCAAGGCACACCAGAGCCTACCAGCAGCCACCAGAAGCGAGGGGCCAGGCCTGGAGCAGATTCTCCCTCATGGCCTCAGAAGGAACCAACTCTACCAATATCCTAATATTGGACTTTCAGCCTCCAGCACTGTGGGACAATAAATTTATGCTGTTTAAGCCCCCAGTGTGTGGTACTTTGTTATGGCAGCCCAAGGAAACTACATACAGGAAGGTAGGCCCAACAGTGTGGGTCTAAAACAGTAGCTGGAGACGCTTGACTCCATTTCCCGTTTGGATACATTGACTGCAGCACATTTAATGGGTTTTCGTAAGCATATATCTATAAAGAAAAAATTCTGGAGGTTTAATACATGTTAATAATGTTAACAATGGTTATCTTTGCACAGTAAGGTTTTTTTTTTCTTAACACAGTGGTATTTTCTAATTTTTTTAAATAAACACGTGCTCATCGTTTATATTTAAATATTTCATAAAAACATACATACATCATCTTACTGTGTTTTCTCCCCATGAGCTCCTATCAAAGTCCTTCCCCTGGAGGAAGGAAATCCATGAGGAGGTCTGAAGGAGCAGAAGGTGGGAAGGGGCAAGTTTTAGCGCTGAATTGTGGAACAGCGGAAGCAGCCCCTGCCTGGTGGACAGGAGCCCTGGGCACTAGTGCTGGCTCGGCCTCTAATGAATTGGGTGGCTCTGAACACCTCTCTCACGCCCATTTTCTTTAGTCTTTAACATGAGAAGGAAAAACAGAAAACTCTTAGGTTAACAAAGCAACTTCTACACCTTGACTATAGTATAAGGGGGTTAACATCTTGCTAGAAACCGAGTATGGAGGTAGCCGTGGCATGCACAGAGCTAGTCCTCTAGCTACACAGACAGGAGAGGGTGAAAGTAACTGTACATGAGTTTAGAGACTGGGTGGGGGTTTCCTCTGAGTGTCAGGGAGATCCTCTGGCTCCTAGCCCACGCCCTGGTGTACCCTAAGGCAAGATGCCCTGTCTCTTCCTAGCAAACTTTCCACTAAACTAAATCCCAGATGAACCCTTGATGTGGTATCACCCTAAGTTGCTCCACCAGCAAGCGGGCCAGGGGCTGTTTGAGGTACTCTGATCCCAGGAGCTGTTGCCACCCTCCGGGTTACTCTCCAGCTTTGGCCTTAAGCTACATAAACAGGACTCAGAACAGGCATCTTGCTTTCCAAAGTAGATTCTTGCTCCCCAGGGTGCAGCCTTAACAAGAATTATTTTATTCCTGGTATGCCTGGGTCTTGAAAACTTGGGCAAATTCACTTAGTTGCCAAAGCTCTGCTGTCCTGCTGAGAACTTACCTTCAGCTGGAGGCTCAGCTTCAGCCTCTGAGACTCTCTGAGGGGTAGAAACAAGCTTGGCTATGCAGAGAGGAGGGAGCCGCCTTAGCTACAAAGTTGATCCTAAGCTTTTGCAAAGATGCTAGGAAAACCTGAAAATAAAACGACAGGGTGAGGCTTCCACGGAAACATCAGCAGGTACTTTACCTCTGAGTCGGAAACTCACTGGTGGTAGAAGGGAAAGTCAGAGAGACTGGAAACCTGAGATGGGCTCAATGCTCTGTTTTGGGCTTCGAAAAGACAAGGACCCCATGAGAAGGAAAGCAGGTGGCCTTAAGAAGCTGAGAGAGCCCCCCCACACTGACCGCCAGCAAGGAATCAGGAACCTGAGGCCTGAAACCGCATTCTGCCAACCGTCCGAACACACCTGGAAACAGAGTCTTCCCTGGAGCCTTGGAAAAGAGCCCAGCTCATCCAACACCTTGATTGTGGCCTGGTAACACTCTGAGCATAGAACCTAGCCAAGCCTGCCCTGACTTCTGACCTGCAGAACTGTGAACTGGCAAATGGGTGTGGTTTTCAATCACTGGATTTGTGGCCATCTCTTACATAGCAATAGAAAATGAGTACAGGCCTTCCCTGGGTGCTCACAAGAAAGATCAGGGCTGAACAGGGGACCAGAGAGACTGCCCGGAGTGAAGGTCTAGAGGAGGGTGTGGCTGCCATGGAGGGAAACACATGAAGCCCTATCCAGAGTTTTCTCTTCTGAGGAACCAAAGCCTTAAGCTGCTGGGAGAACGGCAGCCAACCCTGTCCTAGTCTCCACTGTTCTACGCACAGTGTCTAGCCTTCAAGAAAAAAAAAAAAAGGTGTGCAAAGAGCAAGAAAATATGACCCATTGCGAAGAGACAAAGCCATGAACAGATGCTGACTCCATCTTAGATCTGCATGCGCCACAATGTATACAAAACAAAAAAAGGCACAATGAGGAGAAACTGATGAATCCTCCCTAGTAGTAAAAGATTTTAATATACATTTTTTAGAAACTAAGGTCTAGAATACAAAAAAATAGTAAGGATAGACAAGATATGAATAACAACTTAAAAGTTTGATCTATTGGATACAGACAGAAGAATGCACTCAATAATTGGAGAATACATTCTCCTTAAGCACATCTGGAATATTTATAAAAACTGACAAGCTAAAAAAAAACCCCTCAATACCAAAAGAAAAAAAATATATGTGGCATAGACCGCACTCTCTGATAACAAAAAGCAATAAAATTATAAAGTAATAAAAAATATAAAAAATACCTAAACCACTAAAGATTAAATGAAATGAATCCATGCTCAAAAATATTCCCATCAAAGAAACACCAGGCCCACGTGTTTTTAAGGAATTTTATGAAATTCTATGAGATTTTTGTAACATGTCTAAGTGGCTTATTTGGGTTTTCTGTTTATCAGTCAAGTTTAGTAATTTATATTTTTCTAGAAAATTGTTCCATTTAATTTCAAATTTATAGCAATAATTTATAGTAATCTCTTATAATTTAAAAAAACTATATCTGAAATTATCTCCCTTTCCACGTCTAGAACGGTTTATTTCTGCCTTCCCTTCATCAGTCAGGCTCAAAGTTTGTCTATTTTATTAGTTTTAAATACAAACAAATTATTTTGTTCGTTTTAACAAATCCTTTCAAAGAACTGATTTTAGGGGTTTTTTTTTGGTTTTTTTTTAATTTGTGCACAACTTTAGACTTAAAGTCCCAAGAATATTACAAAGAATTCCTGAATATTCTTCATCCAGATCCCCCAAATACTAACATTTTACCACATTTGCGCAGGGCGTTGGAGGGATTTCAGCACTGATGAAGAAGATTGCTTCATGAGGTGGCAGGACCACTGCAAGTGTTAGCTGGATGAGGTTTTGCGCAGGTGGGGCTGTGGCAAGGGGGCTACTATCCAAAAATGGGAGCGGGCAAGGCAACTCCTAAGTATCTCTGGGTCAGAGCTATTGGGGTCTTATTTATGGCAGGCAGATGTTGGGTGCAGTTTCTTGGGGTACACAAAGACTGAGAGCTTTAAATAACCAAAAATCTGCCTGTATCTGGGCTATGATTAAAACAATTGGATGTTTTGAACTTGGAGTTTAGTGCTGGTGGGCTTTTGAGCTAACGGGTCTCAGCCTCGTGTGAAGGACCGCCTAGGGGGTCACTACACATAAGTCATCTTTGGTTCACTTATGTATCGAATTTACTTTATCCTTCTCTTTCTGCTCCGTGTGTGTGTGTGTGTGTGTGTGTGTGTGTGTGTGTGTGTAAATACCTCAATGTGAACTTCTCAGAAACAAGGGCATTCTATCACACAACCCCAGCATCATGATCAGAATCAGGAAGTGAGCATGGATACAATGCCACTAAGTCACAGATCTCGCTAGCTGTCCCCAAAATATCCTTTCTCACTAAAGGGAATCTCAGATCCTCCACTGAATTTCTTTTCATGTCTCTGTGGTCTCCTTTAGTCTGGAACAGTTCTTCAACCTTTGTCTTTCATAACATTGATATTTTTTTAAAAGAGTTACAGACCAGTTATTTTGTAGAATGTTCCTCAATTTAGATTTAATGTCGCATCATGATTAGACCCAGGTCATAATACATTTGTGGCAGAAATTTTTTTTAACTTGCTATATTATTTCTGTAATTTCTTCTTTTTAAATTTCTACTCATACTTTTAGGGGGGGTTACTCCTTTTTTCTATGTTCCCCTCCTG
>NW_012137969.1:3398613-3401149 GCF_000956105.1 Propithecus coquereli
TTTACTTTTCTGTGTAGTTAGATATTTTCTAATGTAACTAATCAAAAATAATGAAAAAGAACTATGGACATGTAGTAGGGAAACCACCTCCAGTAGTCCTCCCACCTTGGCATCCCAGAGTGCTAGGATTACAGATGTGAGCCATGGCTCCGATGAGTACAAAGGTTCTTTTTTTTTTTTTTTACTTTTCTGTGTAGTTAGATATTTTCTAATGTAACTAATCAAAAATAATGAAAAAGAACTATGGACATGTAGTAGGGAAACCACCTCCAGTAAGACCCAAGCGCAAGTCATGATGGAAAACACGGACGTTTGGCCTTACCAAGATTTAAAATCATAGTACCAGTCTCATTTTTGCCCCCAACTGAAGTCCGTTGCATCTCAAAACAAAAACCATCAAAGACAAATCTTCCCCATCTCCGCATCACAGCCCACCCTGTCGCGCACCTCCCTTCACCATGTGCTGGAAAAGAACAGTCTACACTGAACTGTCCCAGCCGCCTCCCTTCCCCGGCAGTCTGCAGACGCCGCGCTCACACTGTCCCGCTCGCCTCACCCGGGCCAGGTGCTTCCCACTCTGCGCGGTCTGCGCCCCATCTCCCCACTCGACGTTCTCGCAGCCCTGTCCAGCCCTCGCACCTCCACGCTGCCGGTGCGCTGTGATCGCGTCCCGAGGGCGGCCGAGGGCTGCCCAGCAGGACCGCGCTCGGGCTGCCAGACCTACTCCAAGCCCTCCGCAGCCCGCCTCATTGCCCCAGGCAGCGCCCATCATCTTGCGCCTCTTACCCCTTACAAATGCGGCTCCCTTGTCCCGGAATTCCCTTTTGCCCCTTTCGCCTACCCAGACCTTAGTTTTATTTAATCTGACCTGAAGCCACCCCTGCCCCCGTCAGAAGCGACCCTCCCTCCCCTGGATGTGCGCGCACCCAACTGGGACAACTCTCAGGACGCCTGCCCCTTAGTAGCCTCTACGTGTTAACGTGACAGGCATCTCTACAGGACTCCAGCCGAGGATGGGACCCAGTCCTCTGCTTCCCCAGCACCTGACCCAGGAGCTCGGCAAACGTTTGTTGAATGCCCAGAGACCCCTGTAATAACAACCATCTCACACGCTCCGTGTCCCTCGCATCTCAGTGCCTACCGCCCACCGCGACTTGGGGTCTGCGGGAGCCACGGAAGGTTGGAGAGAAAGGGAAGGGGGCTTTCCCCAGCGTCCCTCCTGCCACCCAGAGACTTGGCACTAGTGGAGGAGTTCAGGGGAGGAGGCGACACGAGTGGAGTGGAGTTCAGGGGAGGAGGCACGAATGGAGTTCAGGGGCCCGGATGGGTAGAGAAGCTCCAGGTCAAGGGGCGGGAACGAACCCACCCTGGGCAAGAGCGGGGTCCTCTGGGCAGAGGGGATGAGCCCCCAGCTCACCTGGGTCCAGGCTGTCACCTCAGGTTCCCTTACTCCAGCCTCCGGGACAGTGGGCTCCAAAGAGGCAGAGCTGCAGGAGGAGAGAGGAGCCGTGAGACGCGAGGTCTGCCGCTGCTCCCGGACCCCCTACCAGTAGCGTCCCCCAGCCCAACTTGCCAGCACCCCGACACCCTGCGAGGACGTCTGCGAGCCCGCGCCCGTCCCCGGTCTCACGCCGTGCCGGCTCTGCAGCAAGTGGGTCCAGCCACCCTCGCGCTCTATAAGCAGCCCCGAGCGGAGGCACCGCCTCCTCGGCACTACACGAGGACTTCAGGACTGCGCTGGTCCACGGTGCCACGGTCGCCGTGGGAACGGCGCGGTGCGGAAGTACGCATGTCCCAGTCCAACACCCCAAAACACTGAGTAAGAGACCCCTCCCAGGAGGGGGCACTACAACTCCCAGAAGCCACCGCATCACCGCGCTTCCGGTCAGCCGGACGCGCTTCCGGCCACGGCCCGGTCACAACAGGCTGGCGTGGGCAGGCAGGACGTGGCGGCATGGCCTGAACCCGACACCTCCGCGGCGTCCGCGGTCTGCCGGAGGACGCGTCCCCTCCCACGTACTCCACTGACAGTGACCCCCGAGCCTCACACAGACCTGGTCTGATCTGTCCCCTGCCCCGAGCCATCTTGTGGGTTATGGCTGCCCCGAGCTAAGAAGTCCGACCTGGGCCTGGCACTGGGTGGTCTCATGATAAGAATTTTATTTTTAAATAAAGGCCTATCCTTCAGTCCTCATGACAATCCCCCCAAATAGGTGTCATTATCCCCATTTCACAGATGAGGAATCAGAGGCACCCTGTCTCAATCTTTACCCTGGAGGAACCTGTGAAACAATCTCGGGGAACCCCCTGCATAAAAATTATGTCTGCAGCGCATGATGAGATTAGGTGATCATTGGGCCGGGTGGCTCACGCCTGTAATCCTAGCACTTTGGGAGGCCAGCTCAGAGGATCACTTGAGCCAGAAGTTCCAGACCATTCTGGGCAACACAGCAAGACCCTGTCTCTACAACAAAAAGAAAAATTAGCCCAGCATGGTAACGCTTGCTTGTGGTCCCAGCTACTCGGGAGGCTGAGG
>NW_012137969.1:3401769-3413342 GCF_000956105.1 Propithecus coquereli
ATAGCCTTCACTTGTTCTTGTTTGGGTAGTCTTCGTTTATTTCCATAGATATAATTAAATGTCAGTGTTTTTCTGAAGATTCTATTTATTGTGGCCAGCTTATCAACCTACTCCTTTTGTGTGATTTTACATCATTTAACATTAAAATTTATTCAAAATTTACAAAGTTAAGTGAAGGTAAAAGAAATAAGTTTAAAATGATGCTTTTTGTATGCTTGACCATTTATACCTTTGAAATTATGAAAAACTTTGGGAATACTTGTATTACATAATAGTGTTAATAAATTAGAATTCTTGTTTTGCAACATTAATGGAATTGCCTATAAGTTTGAACAAACAAGCATGATGTCTGTCTAAAATAGACATTCTTTATGGTGTCCTGTATTGTGGGGGCAATGGGCAATGAATGTCTTCATGTGATTTTATAAAAATCTATTAATTGTAGGCTCAGCTACTCAGGAGGCTGAGTCCAGAGACTCTCTTGAGCCCAGGAATTTCAGGCTACAGTGAGCTATGATCATGCCACTGCACTTCAGCCTGGGCAACAGAGCAAGACCCCTTCTCTAAAAATAATAAATCAAAATGATCATTTTAGTTACTTATTAATATGTCCAAATAGTAAATTCTGTATCAATCAATTTTGCATTATTGGGCACATCCAGTGAGAATTTTTAAAATATACTGTTAGATTTAGTTCATGCTCTTTTTGAGAGGGGGGATAAAAGGAATCCTATTCTATTCTTTTGTTTCTACAAACAGAAACAGGTTTTGCATCAGGTTTCCTGCATCAGGTTTGGATATAAGGGATTTGAGTTCTTCGCACATTCAACTACATAGATTCCTACCCTGTAGTTTGTTCTAGAGAGAATTATAAACAGTAGAAATCATCTCCATAAAAATGATTCATTTATGAATCTTCTGAGTATAGAACCTTTTAAGGATAATCTTTTTGGGATGTTTTTCTTCTTAACTCATTTTGGTAATATATTTTTTTCTTCCAAATTGCCCTTTAAACAGTATTTTCAAGTGTTTGACTCAGTTTTTTATCTATTACTATAATTATTTACAATTTCTGTATAAATTTGCATTTTAGATCAGCAGTGAAAAAATACACTATACTTGACCCTTGAACAATAAGGATCTGAACTGCACAGGTCCACTTACATGAAGATTTTAAAATTCTTATTTATTTTTTAGAGATGAGGGTTTCATGTTGCCTAGGCTGGAGTGCAGTGGCTATGCACAGGTGCAATCATTGTGGCTCACTACAGCCTTGAACTCCTGGCCTCAGGCAGTCCTCTCACTTCCACTTCTGGAGTAGCTGGGACTGTACGCATAGGCCACTACGCTTGGTTATGTAGATTTTTTTCCAACCAAACTTGGATCAAAATTACAGTATTCTACTCTGAGACTGAGGCAGGAGGATTGCTTGAGCGCAGGAGTTCCATGCTATAGCAAGCTACGATCTCACCACTTTACTCCAGCCTAGGTGACGGAGTGAGACCCTGCCTCTAAAAAAATAATAATAATAATACAGCATTTGAAAGAGGTGAAACTTACATATTCTGATGGCTGACTTTTCCTACATAGTTCCATAGGGCCAACTATGGGATTTGAGTATGGTGTATTTTGGTATGCGGCAGTGCGTGTGTCCTGGAGCCAATCCCCCTCAAATACCAAGGTCTGATTGTATTTTAAAATGGTGGGGGAAAAAATATGTTTTCATTCCCAATAAATTTATGGTTTCTAAAAAAAAAAACAATAAATAAATAAAATTTCCGAATCTACTTTTAGAGGTTTCCAAGAATTGGTTTCTCTTTTGTACTGATTAGTATAACCACAGTGGTAACAAACCACTTGTTTATTTTCCCAAAGATAAAATCTTAGATTTGTTTATTCTAGTTTTTTTTTTCTTTTCTTCCCTGGTAAGAGAGAAAATAAAACTCTTATAGCTATCATCTTCTAACATCAAGATAACATGAAAACTACTTTAAAATAACTAAGGAAGGAGAACATTCCAATTTTAACAAATTACAAAAGGATAACTAAAAAATGTATGAAAGTATACTAATTAGGACGTGGATAAAATTGCTGGACTAGAGATCCCAAAACCAAAGTGCCTTAAAAGCTGGGGTGGTAGCTCTCACCTGTAATCCCAGTAACTCAGAAGGCTAAGGCAGGAGGATCACTTGAGCCCAGGAGTTCAAGGCTGCAGTGAGCTATGATCATGCCACTGCACTCCAGCCTGGGGAATAGAGCCAGACTTGGTCTCTTAAAGAAAAAAAAAGTGCCTTAAAAATCACCGACGATTCTTAAAGGAAAAAAAGTGCCTTAAAAATCACTGAGAATTATTTCTCATAAAACTAGTCAAGTGGCTCCAAAGGAGTCAGAAAACTAGATTCCTTCTAAATTACTGCTCTACCATCTCTAGGGTGGTTCGTCCCATCTGTACGGTTCAAGATGGCCAACACCACATCTGTATTTCAGCCAGCAGTATAAGGGAAAAAGGAAGTGGATAGAAAGCCCTTTCTTTGAAGGGCACAATTCAGAAGGGGCACAAGTCACTTCTGCTCATACGCCACTAAACAGATCTTAGTCATGCAACCGATACTATCTACAAAGAAGGCTGGGAAATAGAGTTTTTATTCTGGGAGGGCAATGTTCCCTAGCTAAAAATTCAGGGTTCTGTTACTTTAGGAGGACAGAACAGATATTGGTAGATAACTAGCAGTCTCCACTGCAGGAGATAAGAGAAGATGCAGGATATCACAGACAATGACATCAAAACAAGTGAAGCTGATGAGTGACATTAAACACAAACCTCTCCCCCACCTCCCCATCCCACCCCCCCCCTCACCAAATTAGACTATACACAGCAATGAATTTTATCTATCAATTTTCTCCATTTCACCAGAGGCTAAGCCGTTGCTGTTCTAGGGATGGGAGAAGAAAGGGTAAGCAGGAATAGCTGCCTGGGTATGCTGTACTGGGCTGGAGATGAGGGAATTCAATTTCTCTGATTATAGATTTTCATTTTTTCAATTTGTTTGAAAGGTGTAAGAAATGCATGTTGTAACGAATCAAATATAAATATATAGAGACAGCTAATTCCCCTGCTTCCATATCCCAAAGTAATGAATATAAATGGCCTAGTATGTATTCTTCTGTATCATTCTCCTGCCTCTGTGCAATCATATAAAATCACGTGAAGACCATTCACATTTAATATGACTGTTAACATGGTTGGGTTTCAATCTCTCATCTTGGTATTTGCTCCATTTTTATTCTTTGTTCTCTTTTTCATCCTTTTATAAAAGCCTCCTTTTGGATTAACTAAATATTTTTTAGATTCATTTTATCTCCCTTGTTGGCTTATTATCTATGACTCCGTGGTTTGCTATATTACTGTTAGCGATAGTATCCATTTTAACTTACCACACTCTATCTTCAAGTGATATTCTACAACATCACATATATCCCCACTCAAGAGCACTCTGTCCTGAGAACTCGAACTACTTTGGTCTCCCTGGGCTCTCAGGTCCAGCTCCTCAACTCAGGGAGTTCACCAGACTTTAACTGGCTTCCCTTCTTTGAGAACAGAATTCTAGGTTGACACATTTGTTTTCCTTTCAGCACTTAAAAAAAAAAGCCATTTCATTTTCTTCTGGCTTCCATAGTTTATCTTGTTCCTCTGTAGAGAAGTTACCTTTATTTTTTACTATGTTTAATATCTGTATGCTTCCATATTAAGAATTTTAGAAAAAGAACAGCAAGCCCAGAGGAAATAGAAGCAAAAGAAGATTGGAGGATAAATTGATAAAATAGAAATTGAAGTAGAAAGGGTCAAAATCCAAAATGCCTGAATGTGAAAGGCAAAATTATATTACTTTTAGAAGATAATATAAGACAATATCTTCGTGTTTTTAGAATGGGGAAGGATTTTCTAAGAAAAACACAAAAAAATATTAACTATAAAGAAATAGATTGGTAAGATTGTATCAAGATTAAGGACATGCAGGGTACAGTGGCTCACACCTGTAATCCCAGCATGGCACTTTGGGAGGCCAAGACAGGAAGATCACTTGAGGCCAGGAGTTTGAGACCAGCCTGAGCAACATAGCAAGACCCTGTCTCTGAAAAAAAAAAATTTTTTTTTTTTAGTGGACTAGGTATGGTGGCACATACCTATAGTCCCCACTACTTGGGAGGCTCAGCCAGGAGGATT
Source organism: Propithecus coquereli (assembly GCF_000956105.1). Taxonomy (NCBI): domain Eukaryota; kingdom Metazoa; phylum Chordata; class Mammalia; order Primates; family Indriidae; genus Propithecus; species Propithecus coquereli. The sequence continues at coordinate 3,405,995 of NW_012137969.1, forward strand.
GTCTGAGTCTGGGAGTTCAAGGCTGCAGTGAGCTTTGATTGCACCACTGCCCTCCAATTTGGGTGACAGAGATCCTGACTCAGGAAAAAAAAAAAAGGAAAATATTAAGTATACTATAAAGAGACCAAATGAACAAGCCACAGAGTGGGAGACAATATGTATAATATGTATTAAATATAACCTACAAAAAATTATGTGGAGAGCTAAGAATTCCTACAAATCACTAAGAAAAAGCAGATCATACAGTAAGAAAAATAAATGACCAAAAATTTAAACAAGCACTTTCCAGAAGAGAAAATCTAAATAGCCAATGAAGCATATAAATAGGTGTTTAACTTCAGTAATCATCAAAGAAATGCAAAATACAAACCACCACATTGGTATTGGCTACACCAAGGACTAGCAACTGGAACAACTCGAACACTCATTGCTGGTGACAGTGGAAATCAACACGACTACATGGGACGACATTTTAGTGTTATCTAGGAAGGTTAAACATACATGTGGCTGTGCCCCAGCAATTCCACCTGTAGGTATATACTGTTGAAAAGGGTTTCTCAACCTCAGCACTATTGATATTTTGGCCCAGATAATTCTCTGTTGTAAGGGGCTGTCCCATACATTGTAGGATGTGAAACAGCATCCAGACGCTAATAGCACCACCCACAAGTTGTGACAACAAAGAACGTTGCCGGATGTTGCCAAATGTCCCCCGCATGTGTGTGGGGGGACTTGCCCCTCAGAGGAGAACAGTGGTAAGTAGATTATGCAAGTTGGGCTATAGCCTCATCAGACTTGAGACTTAGATAATGGGCAACTTATCTCCTGAGCAAATGCCCTGCAAGGTAGAATCAGCCTTCCTTCTTCTAGAGCTGAAGCTTGGGCCACCTTCCATGAAACTGGTAGGGTTCCATCAGCATCTCCATTTGGAGGTCCCAACTTGGAATGGAACTATAAAACAGGGCTTGTCACTCATTCTCGTGAGAAATATTGCCCTGGAGAGCAGCTCCAGGTCACAGGTCAGCCTCAAATCTCTTTCCAAATAGGAAAACTCACCCAAATTGATAAGTTAGCCCCAAAATTTGAGACAATCAGTAACAATTCAATAAGCAACCGGTAACAGCATAGTTAAAATGACACACTGCCAACACTTATAAAAAGTCCCAGATTTCAGTAATATGAACCCCTCGTATCATAAGCTTTAACTGAAGAATCAGTGACCCATAATGAAATCCTTTTCTTGGAAAAATGTAAATACCTAAATCTCCTGTCCCTTACGTAAAAAAAAAAAAAAAAAGTCTGTATAGCCCCACCTATGCAAGTGTCAGACACCTAGGTGGAATCTGCCTCCCTCCTTCTAAAGCCCCTATCGTCTTCCATCAGAAGTGATGTCCTCTTCAGCATCTCCAGAGTTGGATTAATTCTTCCCCAAGACTATTGTGTCCCCACATTTCCAAAATCCAATCAACTATATATCTAAAAATTACACACCAGATCAAAGGAGCTCAGAAGTTTCCACTCCATCCAAACAGGTAAAAAGCCGAACAAACTGAAAAATCAATAACTCTTCTTAGATCTGTCAGAGGAATGGGGTCACAGGGCAAAATCCTGCCACCAAAATTAAAGAGACTGACAAGCAAGTGCAGAGAATCGAAACTGCCTGGAGCAGAAACCTCCACGGACCACGTGCCAGCAAAGGAAAACCTGACCTGTAATTGAACAAGTGCTGGGGGCTCAGTGTGGACAAGTCTGAGAGATAAAAACTCCACAGGACCCAGTGCAAGCAGGGCCCCGCACTTTTGTGAGTTTTACCTTCAGGTCCTCACAGTGAACATCAGAGAAAAATCTTGAGCTTGCAGCAGCGTGGGCAAAAGTAACCATTTTGAAGTACACCAATGCATTCTTTTCCTCTTAACAAGATCTGCCCTCGAGAGGAACCCTTGACCACAGCCCAACCTGCTGGGGGAAAGAAAATACCCAACTCTAGCTCCTTCTAGACACTCTGTCCCGCTTAAGGGGGCAGGGGACTGAGAAATACTCGTAACGTTCACAGTCCAGAGAAACAGGCTCACGAAATCCACTAAGTGACTGAGACCCGCTCACAGGACGACAGACACGAAAGGCCTATTTACAGCGAGTGCTTTTACCCAGTACAGGATGTCCACCTTTCGACAAAAATGACAAGTCATACTAAAAGGCAAAAAACACAGTTTGAAGAAGCAGAACAAGCATCAAAATGCAAGTCAGATATGGCAGGAACGTTGGAATTAAAACAGGAATTTAAAACAACTACAATTAATACGCTAAGGGCTTTCATGGAAAAACTGGTAACATGCAAGAACAGATGGATAATGTAAGCAAAAAAATGGAAATTCTAAGGCACAATAAAAAAGAAATGCTAGAGATTAAAGACACTTTTGCAGAATGGCTTTGGCGGGTTCACCAAGAGACTGGACACGGCTGGGAAAAGAATCTCTGAACTTGAGATATAACAGTAAAAAAATTCCAAAACAAAAAAGAAAAAAAAAAAAACACAACAGAATATCCAAGAACTGTGGGACAACTACGAAAGTGTAACATACCTGTAATGGGAATACCAGAGGGAGACAAAAGAAAGGAATAGAAGCAATATTTAAAGCAATTAAAGCCAAGAATTTCCCCAAATTAACGTCACGCACCAAACCACAGATCAGGAAGCTCAGAGAACACTGAGCAGTATAAATGTCAAAAAAACTACACGTCGACGTATGATATTCAAATTACAGAAAACCAAAGATAAAGAAAAAGACCCCGAAGAAAAGGCAGAGAAAGAAAACGGATTCCCTATGGAGAAGCCAAGATGAGAATTACACCCAACTTCTGAGAAATCATCAAAAGAAGAGGAGAGTAGGGTGAAATATTTAGTGTAGAGAGAAGAAAACTTCATCAACCTACAATTCTGTACCCTGAGAAATTATCCTTCAAAGGTGAAGGGTGAAATAAAGACATTCTCTGACAAACAAAAACTGAGGGAATTTCTTGCCAATAGACCTGCCTTGCAAGCATGTGCCATTAGGGAATTGCAAATTAAACAATGAGTTACCGCTGCACATCTATTAGAAGGGCCAAAATGCAAAACACTGACAACACCAAATGCTGGTGAGGATGTGGAGCAAGAGGAACTCGCATTCATTGCTGTTGGGAGTGGAAAATGGAACAGCTACTTTGAAAGACAGTTTGGTGGTTTCTTACAAAACTAAATACACTCTTACCATTTGGTCCAGCAATCACACACCTTGGTATTTACCCAGATAAACTGAACACTTATGTCCACACAAAAAGCTACACACGGATTATAGCAGCTTTACTCATAATTACTAAAACTTGCAAGCAACCAAGAGGTCCCTCAGAGGGTGAATGGATAAACTAGTATATCCGGATAACGAACTATTATTCAGCACTAAAAAGAAATGAGCTATCGAGCCATGAAAAGACATGGAGGAACCGTGCTATGGTTTGAACGTGTCCCCTCCAAAATTCAGGTGTTGCCAATGTGATATTAAAATGTGGGGTCTTTAAAAGGTGATTAGGCCATGAATGGGATTAAGGTGTTTATAAAAGAGGTTTCATGCTGCATTCAGCTCTCTTGTCCTTTCACTTTGCACCTTGTGAGGACACAGTGCACCCCTCACCTCGAAGGATGTTGCATCAAGGCACCATCTCCAAAGAGAGGAGCAGCCCTTACCAGACAACCAAACCTGCCAGCACCTTGATGTTGGACTATCCAGCCTCCAGAACTATGAAAAATAAATTTCTGTTCTTTATGAATTACCCAGTCTGTGCTATTCTGTTGCAGCAGCACATAATAGACTAAGAAATTGGTGCCAGAGGAGTGGAGTGTTGCTATAACGAATACCCAAAAATGCAGAAGTGGCTTCGGTAATGGGTAGAGGCTGGAACGGTTTTGAAGCGAATGCTGGAAAAAGCCTAAATTGACATGAATGGAGCATTAAGAGTGATTCTGGTGAGGGCTCAGACGAAGAAGAGAGCTGTCGGAAAGCCTCAATCTTCTTAGAGATTATCTTTGTGGTCATGACCCGGGTTGCTGGTAGAAATATGGACGGTAATGACTATTCTGATAAGGTCTCAGATGGAAATGAAGAACAAGGTATTGGAAACTAGAGGAAAGGCCATCCTGGTTATAAAGTGGCAAAGAACTTGGCTGAATTATCTCCATGTCCTAGAACTTTGTGGAAGGCAGAACTTAAGAGTGATAAACTAGGATATTTGGTGGAAGAAATCTCTATGCGGCAAAACTATCTATCTATCTATCTATCTATCTATCTGAGACAGGGTTTCATTCTGTCACACAGGCTGGAATGAAGTGGCCCAGTCATAGCTCACTGCAGCCTCAAACTCCTGGGTTTAAGTGATCCTCCTGCCTCACCCTTCTGAGTAGCTGGGACTACAGGCGTGGGCCACCATGCCTGGCTAGTTTTTGTATTATTATTATTTTGTAGAGATGGAAATTCGCCATGTTGCCCAGGCTAGTGTCTAACTCCTGGCCTCAAGCGATCTTCCTGCCTCAGCCTCCCAAAGTACAGGGATTACAGGTGTGAGCCACCACACCCAACCTAAGCAGCAAAATGTCAAAGGAGCTACATGGCTTCTCTTAACTACTTATAGTAAAATGGGAGAAGAAAGAAACAATTTAAAGATAGAATTTATAATCAAAAGAGAAGTAGGCCAGGCACAGTGGTTCACACTTCTAATCCCAGCACTTTTGGAGGCTGAGGTGGGAGAGTCACTTGGGGCCAGGAGTTCAAGACCAGCCTGGGCAACATAGTAAGACCTCATCTCTACCTGCTCTTGATCATTGAAGGAAAGAAAAACAGCCTCATCTCTACCAAAAAAAAAAAAAAAAAAGCTAGGCATGGTGGCACGTGCCTATAGTCCCAGCTACTCAGGAGGGTATATGAGCCTAAGAGTTGGAGGCTGCAGTGAGCTATGATTATACTACTGCACTCCAACCTGGGTGACAGAGCGAGACCCTGTCTCTTAAAAAAAAAAAAAGAGAGAGAAGTAGAATGGAAATATTTGGAAAATTCTCAGGCTAGCCATGTTAGGAATAAAAAGCATGTTTAGGAGAGAAAAACAAAGGCGTGGCCAAGTGACTATGGGATAAGGAGATTAATGTGGATAGAAGGGAGCCAGGTACTATTCACCAAGATGAAGGGAGAATGACCCCAAAGGCATTTTGGAGATCTTTGAAGCTGCCAGGACCATCACAGGCCCAGAGTGTTATGGCCTTGAGGCTAGAACACTTTGAGGGAGAGGCCCAGGGTGCCTTGGAACCTTGGCACTCATGGCCCAGGGCTACCTCACAGGCACACACAGGCGTGGCTTGAGCTGCAGCTCTGGCTGGCACAAGTGGTGAGCCCTGGCAGCACCCACATGGTACAACTCAGCAGGTGCACAGAAGGCAAGAGCTGTGGAGGCACAGGTCCCTCCACCTCGATTTCAAAGGTTGTCTTGAACAGCCACGTGCCCTGATCTTGGACTTCCCAGCCTCCAGAAGTGTGAAAAAATAAATCGTTCTTCATAAATCACCCAGTTTTCAGGTATTTTGTTATAGGGGCACTAACGGACTAAGACAAACCTTGAGTGTATACTACTAAGTGAAAGAAGCCAATCTGAAAAAACTGTATACTGTATGATTCCAACTGTATCACATTCTGGAAAAGGTAAAACTACGGAGACAGTAAAAAGATCAGTGGTTGCCAGAAGTTGAAGGGAAGGAGGAATGAACAGGTAAGGCACAGAGGGTTTTTAGGGCAGGGAAACTACTCTCTATGATACTATAAGGGTAGATACATGTCATTATACATTTGTCCGAATCCCTAGAATGTACAATACCAAGAATGAGCTTTAATGTATAAAGTATGGATTTTAGGTGATAATGATATGTTAATGTAGGTTCACTAATCGTAACGAACATACCACTCTGGCACAGAATATCTAATGGGGGAGGTTGTGAATGTGTGGGAACAGGGACTATATGGAACTCTCTGTGCCTTCTGCTCAGTTTTGCTCTCAATCTAAAACTGTTTTTTGTTTTTTTTTTTGAGACAGACTCTCACCGTGTTGCCCTGGCTAGAGTGCAGTGGTGTCAGCCTAGCTCACAGCAACCTCAAACTCCTGGGCTGAAGCGATCCTTCTGCCTCAGCCTCCTGAGTAGCTGGGACTACAGGCACGCACCACCATGGCTAATTTTTTCTATTTTTAGTTGTTTGGCCAATTTCTTTCTATTTTTAGTAGAGACGGGGTCTCGCTCTTGCTCAGGCTGGTCTCGAACTCCTGAGTTCAAAGGATCCACCCGCCTCAGCCTCCCAGAGTGCTAGGATTACAGGCTCATGCCTGTAGTCCCAGCTACTCGGGAGGCTGAGGCGGGAGGGTCACTTGAGCCCAGGAATTTGAGGTTGCTGTGAGCTAGGCTGACGCCACGGCACTCTAGCCAGGGCAACACAGTGAGACTCTGTCTCAAAAAAATAAATAAATAAAGTTTATTAATTTAAAAAATGTTATAGGAGGCAAGGCTCATGCCCTCAGAGAGCTTAAAATTTAGTAAGCTAGTACTAAAAAATGTGAAAAATTACATACCAATAACACTATAAACAATGTAAAAAAGTAAGCTAAAGTTTAGGAGATGAAAGTTGCAACATATACAGTAGACAAAGTGTGTGTGTATATATATATATACACACACACACATATATATAGTGCCTACATATCAATAGACAAGCCATATAAAAATGTACAAATGACTCCTATGTTTATCACAGCACTGTTCACAATAGCAAATATATGGAATCAACCTAAGTGTCCATCAGTGAATGACTCTATAAAGAAAATCTGGTATACAGACACAATGGAATACTGTTCAGTCATGATAAACAATGAAATTCTGTTATTCATGGCAACGTAGATGAGCCTGGAAGACATTAGGTTAAGTGAAATAAGCCAGGCACAGGAAGATAAATACCACATGTTCTCATGGATAAGTGGAAGCTAAATAACGTGTACATAGGGATGTAGAGGGTGGAATGACAAGCGGTGGAGATTCGGAAGGGTGGGGGGTGGATGATGAGAATTACTCAGTGGCTACAATGGATTATTCAGGTGATAGATACCCTAAAAGCCCTGACTTCCCCACTACGCAATCTATCCATGCAACAAAATTATACTTGTATACTACAAATTTATCCAAATAAAAAAGTACCAATAATATGAACAAATAGTTTAGCCAGCAGACAATAGTTTTCTGATCCCTGAGTTAGAAGACTCCTGCAATAATCCTGGTGGCATCAAT
>NW_012137969.1:3418844-3420675 GCF_000956105.1 Propithecus coquereli
TCTTGGCGCAAGTCAATCTCACAGTGGATCCGGTGGGTTCCTGCGTGCCTTGTCTCTGGACACATAACTGGATATACCCAGCAGCTGGCACACCTTCATATTGATTTGCTAACCTCTGGGGTAAGAGCCATTGTAGTAGCAAGGCCATGTCAGATCCTATTAAATTACCCCCCACCCCACCCAGCCAAGATGGCAAATCAGAAACTATACTGAATCCCCAGTGGAATGACGAGGGTTACTTCTACCTACCAAGAGGCAAAGGATGCAAGGACGCTGGTGCCATCATTTCACTTCTAATTTACCAGTCTGGCTCCTACAAAACCCAGAGGGACCATGATGCCAGCTGCTCTGCTGAAAGTATATTTTTACTAGAGCAGATCAACACGGCTTTGGGACTTACAAGACCATTGATCAGGCAAACACATTCTTTTCTATCTCCAGCAGGAAGGGGGATCTAAAGCAGTTTCCATTTATTTGAGCTGGATAACAGGACACCTTCACCGCCTCCCCAAGGCCTTGTTAACTCTCCTGCTTCCTGTCTCAACACAGGCTAAAGGGACCTTGATTGCCTGAACCTTCCACAAAATATGATGATGACCCACTGTATTGAAAATGTTATCTTACACAAACCCAGTGAGCAGAAAGTAGCAAGCACTCTGGATGCCCTGGCAATATATGCCAAGAATGAGAGATAAATATCATAAATATTCAGGGACCTGTCACACCAGGACATCCCATCCAAATAAAAGACAAGTTATTATACATTATATCTCCTACTCTTAAGAAACAGGCTGAGCATTTGATAGGCATCTAGATTTTGTTGATCCACCTCAAAACATATCACACCTGAGAATAGTGCTACAATTTATTTCTTAGGTGATTCAGAAGGATGACATTTTTTAGTGCTGCCCTGGTCAGGAGAGAGCTCTGCACCGGGTTCTGGTGTGCTCCAAATGGTCCTGCTGCCTCAGCCACATTTTGTGGTGTGTCCCATGGCACTTCGTGTATCTGTGGAAGATCCACGGTGCTAGAGCTAACGGTGGTGTGTGGAGCCTCTGGCAAGTCCTGATAGAAAAGCTACACCTGAAATATCTAGAATTCTCCTAATAGAACAAAGCCTCACTCTTTGGCACATTCGTGATTCAAATGCAGCTCTGTGCATGCCACAGGACCCCTAGGAGAGACTAAGCACTTGACTATGGGACATCAAGTGACAATGAGACTGGAGCTGTCATCATATTTTTACGAGCCCCACCACGTTATAGTGCTGAGTGGGCAAAGCAGCAATCCATTATGTGATGGAAATGGCATGTTCTAGATAAGGCCTGAATTGGTCCAGAGGGCAAAAATTAGCTTATATAAACAAGAAACCTGGATCCCCATGTCACCTACCTTCATTGAAACAATCTCTCTCCAACTCACAGCCATAGACTTTTGGGGGGATTCTCTACAACCAGCTTATGAAGGGGGAAAACCCTAAGACTGGATCACAGCTACATCGGCTCAGTATATTGGTTCAATCTTGAAAAGGACTGAGAGTACACCGCTGTGTTGCTCAGGGGCAGCCCTGAAACAAAGTGGAGAAGGGACCTCCTCTAAGCAGGCAGCATTTTGAGCAGCGCATTTTGTGGGCAGCTTGGTGTAGAAGGAGAAGTGACCCAAAGTAAAGATGTTCTTGGACTCCTGGGAAATGGAAAATGGCTCATCTGGTCGAGCACAAGACTGCAAGAAGGTTGGAAAGTTAGAAACATAGAGGTCCCTGGTCACCATCAAATTGGTATTAACTGATCAACACATAAGTGCACATATAAGAATCACATCTATTGGATGT
>NW_012137969.1:3420725-3423561 GCF_000956105.1 Propithecus coquereli
CCCAGGTTGGTCTTGAACTCCTGGCCTCAAGTGAACCTCCTGCCTTGGCCTCCTGTATAGCTGGGACAACAGGTGTGCATCGCCATGCCTGGCTAGAATCTTAATTTTCCTGAAAAGTTTATAAATCTTAGGAAATATTTCCTTGTAGAAGAAGAGAACCTCACCCTTATAGGGAACTGCTGGGCACAGGATTCAGATGAAATAGGGTTGGATACTGGGGGTAACTGCAAGAGAAGGATCTGACGGGTTGGGGGAGAGGAGGAAGGGGCCAGAAGGAACAGATCTTGGGGTGCATATGATAAGAGCCTTGGCTCTTCAGATCCACTGGAATCCTGTGGCCCATCACCAGTGGGCCCCTTCTTGTTGCTGAGAGATAGGAGCCTCTCTCTCCTTCACGGAGACCGTGCAAAGGGCTCACCTAGAGTGCACCCCTTGCAAGATGGCTCTGGCCCTTCTGAAGATCAAGCCCTGCCTCCCCTCATTGCCCTTTGAATATGTATGACCTGATTAGGGAAGTACTGTCCCTGCCACCAGAGGAAAAAGATTATTCATCAACAGAGCTGCAGGAGAACGTGCCTGGATGTTGAATTTGGAAGTGCTAGACCTGGGGCCAGGGGAGAGGCAATGGACAAGGAAGAGGTTAGTGACATGACAGCACTCTCCCACTGCTGGGCAGGTGGAAATGACAGCAGTCCATGGTATCAGATCCCAGGAGGTGGCACTTAGCCATCAGAGGTGAGGTTGGTATAATGATCACCTGGGTAGCCAGGCTGGAATGGCAACCAGGGCATCCTAACCCTCACCCGGAGGAGTCTGTGCGAGGGTAACAAACCGTGGCGTCCCTAATGGACAGACAGACACACAACAACAACAAAGGTCCTGAGTGGATGAGATGACAGCCAGTGTTAGCCACTGCAATGGAGAATGGAAATTCACCCTCTTTTCAGATCTCTGCCAGGTCCCATCACAGACCTCTAGGGCTCTGAAATCAATCCCGCATCTGCAGCAAGCAGCTTATTGAAGGAGAGGCAGGTCCTTTCAAAGTAGGACGCTGAAATGCCACAGCAAATATTATCTATGGTCGTGATTCTCCCAATTTCTCTCCAAAGGGACCCACTACCCTCTGCCGGTGCAACTGTACACCATAGAGAAGAGAATGCCCAGATCTGTTGACGGCTGTTGGATCAGAGCCTGAACTGACACTGATACCAGATGCTTAACTGCTTGTAACATCATGATATAACACAAAATATATATCTATTCTCTGCCCCTGGTTCCTGAGATACAGCTCCTAAAAGTCTTGTAGATAGAGGCACTAGGAGAATCTTTTGTTCTAATGTTTGTTCTCTGTGTCCTGACAAGGAGCTCCTAAGACCTTTGTAATTTCCCGAGTGATAGGAGCATCTCTTCTTCTAATGAGGTGACTCTGGGGGGGGGGCTCCTGGATAGTTTTAGGATGTGGGGGCTGGTTGCCAGGGGAACCAACCATATGATTAGAGGGTTGGAAATTTCACCCCAGCCCCAACCACCAGGAGGGGAGAGAGGCTGAAGGTTGAGTTGATCTCCAGTGGCCAATGATTCAGTCAATCATGCCTACGTAATGAAGCCACCATAAAACCCCAAAAGGACAGGGTTCGGAGAGCTTAGAGATTGCTGAACACATGGAGGTGCCCGGAGGGTGGAGTGCCTCGAGAGGGCACAGAGTATACCTTGCCCTATGTACCTCTCCATCTGGCTGTTCATCCGTACCTGTCATAATGCCCTAAATGTATTTCCCTGGCTTTTCTGAGCCATCCTAGCAAATTAACCAAACCTGAGGAGGGGGTCACAGAAACCCTAATTTATAGCAAACCGGTCAGAAGTCCAGGTGACAACCTGGGGCTTGCGATTGGCATCTGACGTAGGGGGCAGTCTTGTGGGACTGAGCCCTAAAACTGTGGGGTCTGATTCCGACTCCAGGTAGATAGTGTCAGAATTGAATTAAATTAAAGGACACTGGCTGGTGTCTGCAGGAGAATTGCTTGGTGTGGGGAAAAAAAACCCCACACATCTGGTGTCAGAACTGTTGTGTTGAGTGGTGTGAGAATAGGAAACACACTTTCTTTATGTTTTGTTTTGTTTTGTTTATCTTATATACTGCGGAAAGCTTTTAAGCCTCATCTTTCCCTCTTCCCCTTGCAACTCAGAAAGCCTGGATGCCCCCTCCTCTGCCAGCAATGGGAGGTCCAAATCACACAAGTCCCCATGAGCACATGAACCCTCTCCCCAGCCACACCCCACACCCACCGTAAAAGCCCCAAGCCTCCTTTCCCTCTTTCTCAAGTCATTTTCAGACCTGCTTGGGAGACCTGCCCTGCTCTCCCCAAAAAGCCTCACTGTGTGAGTAAAAATCTCTCCATACCTTCTTGGTGTGTGTGCATAACGTCATCAGTGCTGACATCCAAACCAAATTTCGAGGGGTGATTCATCCCACCTCTGGAGTGGCTACAATATCAGAGGACTTGAAATGCCATTCATAGGGCCCCTGGTAGAGAGGGAGATACCAGATCCAGGTGGTACATGGGTTCTTGGCGCAAGTCAATCTCACAGTGGATCCGGTGGGTTCCTGCGTGCCTTGTCTCTGGACACATAACTGGATATACCCAGCAGCTGGCACACCTTCATATTGATTTGCTAACCTCTGGGGTAAGAGCCATTGTAGTAGCAAGGCCATGTCAGATCCTATTAAATTACCCCCCACCCCACCCAGCCAAGATGGCAAATCAGAAACTATACTGAATCCCCAGTGGAATGACGAGGGTTACTTCTACCTACCAAGAGGCAAAGGATGCAAGGA
>NW_012137969.1:3423611-3424068 GCF_000956105.1 Propithecus coquereli
TACAAGAGAATTTTGTAAAAGAAGCTGATTATAAAATCACCATGTAACAAATCTTATGTATAAACAAAAGCCACTTAAAAGTTATTATGCAAGAGGCTGAGCACGTTGGCTCACACCTGTAATCCTAGCACTCTGGGAGGCCGAGGGAAGAGGATTGCTTGAGCTCAGGAGTTCAAGACAAGCCTGATCATGAGCGAGACCCTCCTACTAAATATAGAAAAATTTGCTGGGTGCCACATGCCTGGAGTCCCACCTACTCAGGAGGCTGAGGCAGGAGGACTGCTTAAGCCCAGGAGTTAGAGGTTGCAGTGAGCTAGGATGATGCCACTGCACTCTAGCCTGTGCAACGAGAGAGACTGTGTCTCAAAAAAAAAAAAAAAAAATTATGGAAGAGATGCCCTATTTATGACTTTAGAAATAAAATAAATATACTAAGCCATAAAGTAAAATGAGAAAT
>NW_012137969.1:3427847-3430570 GCF_000956105.1 Propithecus coquereli
AAAAAAAAAAAAAGAAAACTTCAGACATTCTACAGCTGTTCTCCTGTGTTTCTTCAAGACTGCCTTCTCCCTGTCTAGTCTGAAGGACTGATTTTTTTCCCATTGATTATTTTCATACAGTGGTTGACCTCAGGTAACTGAAACTGCACACAAGGGGTGACCACGCTGTAATTTAAAACTCCAGTCTCATCTTCATCAACCCATCACCATCATCGTCACATTCCCACTTCTATCTTCATCCCCCACCTCCCTCTCCATCCTGAGAACCGAAGGATTGCTTCTATTGAGATAGGATTTACATTTTATGTGAATGCACATAACGTAAATGTGCAGTTTGATGTGTTTTGACTAGTACGTACACCCATGTAACTAAAATCGAATCAGCATGTAGAATAGTCCATCTCAGACTGTTCCTTCATGTCTAATCCCCGTTGGACTGCAAGTCTGAAATGTCCTAAGGCATTCTGGAGTACTCAAGCCTTGTGGGTGACTCTGGGCAAGCCATCTAATCCATTATGCCACCAGGCCCCTGTGAAATGGCAGTCGCCAGCCAGTGCCCTAAAGTCACAAGTAACCACGCTATCCATTTTGCTGGCTGTCACCATGAGGCCACCCGGTCAAGCAGCAAGAGGACTTTTTCACTTCCTCGAAAACTTTCCACAAAGCTTATTTTTCCTTCTGTCTCAGCATGTAAGACCTCAAGCTCAGTTTTCCACCGCTAAAATATGTGACAAAGCAGGCCTTACTAGAGAGGGTGAAGATGCCTGTAATTACCTTAGCAACAGAACATGCTGTGCATTTGAATCATGTAATCTCATCCCCATAGCAACGAAGAATCACAGAATCACAGTCCCTTGGAGCCAAGTGGTGACAGTGCGCTCGCTTAGTCCAACCTCTTAGATTAAAACAAAAACAGAAACAAACAAAAAGTAATTTACTGCCCAGACAGTTTTCGTACATACATATTGTACATATTTTTTGTTTGGAAATACAATGGAATGTTGATACAAATACGATAAGCAGAGAGTATCCATTTGGGCTACTGATTCTTCAGCTGATTTAAATCTGAGCCTTCGTCCTGTATTATTAGGAACAAAGGAGAATTTTTTGATTGATGGAGGAAGAGCAAGTCCACCAGCGATGACTGTAGATATGTTGATATTAGAGACCACAGAGCCGTGGCAAGAATTCCTCATCCATTTATTAAATGTGTCTTCATAAGCGAGATTGCATCATCCTCTGCCTTTGAGGTCGGCATGCAAAGAATGACCTTCTCTTTTTATCAGCTGGAGATTGTAATAGGAAAATATCTTCTCTACAGTCAAAACACCAACTCCTGGCCTCGAGGCAGCTCTCCAGGGCAAAGGGTAACAATATGAAATGTCAACACGCGATCTGGAGAGGTTCGATACCCCTCCCTGATATCTGCTCTCTTGGTCTAATTCAAAACCAAGAACTCTGGCGCAGGGTGATAGCTCAATGGCCTCCCTAAGAGCACGCTCCAAGCTGAGATTCCCAGAGCAGGGAGCATTTGGGGCTGGCAACTGCAGGGTGAGCGTATCCTCTCCAAGTAGGCAAATGCCACGGGGGCAGGAAAAGGCTCTTAGTTGCTGCTGCAGCCCCAGTGTCTAGCAAAGTTTCTGGCATACATGGGGTACTGAAAAAACTATGTTTTAGTGTAGCAGGAGCATATTTGATTTAAATATCCCCATTTCCATCAAAAACTGAACAAAAAGCCACCAAGGATAATGGTGGGAAAATCCACCAACTTCATCAAATCCCCGCAAACCTCCAAATTCACACCCAAGTGGACAAACTGCCTAAAAACAGACAGGCAGGACTTCCGGTTCCCAGTTTCACAGGCAAGGATCTTGGAAGTCGCCACTCTGTGCTAACAACTAACAAGCTGAACAAACTGAAAAACCAACAACTCCTCTTAGATCCATCAGAGAAGTGAAGTCACAGGGCAAACCGCTGGCCCCAGAATTGGAGAGCCGGATGGAACACAGAGAAGCACAACTTACCTGAGTAGACACCCACGAGCAGCGAGGGACAGGAAAACCTGAACTGTAAGGAACCAAGGCTGTAGCTCCAGGTGGACAAGTCTGAGAGATAAAAACCCCACAGGGACCCAGCCAGGGGGCTGCATGCATTTGTGAGTTTCACCTCCACGAGATCCACCAGGTTCTCACAGTGACTATTAGGGAAAAATCCCCTCCAGCTTGCAGCAGGGGGAGGGAAAAACTAACAAGCTAGAATATTCTGTTCTTAACAAGGGCTGTCCTCAGGAGAAACCAGTTAACCAGAGCCTAACCTGCTGGGTTTAATCAGCGCCGGCCTGACCTAGGGGCAGAGAAACACCCAATGTTAGGGGGTGAGGTTTGCACACAGGAAGAGAAAGAATTCTGAGACAGAATTTAGCACCAAGTTTATTTACTCTTTCTCCAAAAGAAAGAGGGCACAACACCAAGAAACAAAGAGAAGGGTTGGCCCTGAAGCCAAATGACGCTAACTCTTTACTGAGCAGGCTGGGGAGGGCAGGGGGAGGTTTACAATCGTAGCCCATTTAGCAGAGGGTGGCTGGGAAACTGCTGAGTTCGACCTTTTCTGTCTCTCAGGTAGCAGTTGGATAACAGGAATTGGTTTCTTCTTTCTTCTTATTGCGGGAGACCTCTGGTGCCATCTCTCCTTGAAGAGGTGGGGGAAGCTTGTGCCTCCTGGAG
>NW_012137969.1:3431305-3433456 GCF_000956105.1 Propithecus coquereli
CTAAAAATAGAAAGAAATTAATCGGACAACTAAAAATACATAGAAAAAATTAGCCGGGCATGGTGGCACATGCCTGTAGTCCCACCTACTCGGGAGGCTGAGGCAGAAGGATTACCTGAGCCCAGGAATGTGAGGTTGCTGTGAGCTAGGTGGACGCCACGGCACTCACTCTAGCCTGGGCAAAAAAAGTGAGATTCTGTCTCAAAAAAAAAAAAAAAAAGAGAATGAAAAGACAAGCCACAGACTAGGAGAAAATATTTGCAAATGATATATCTGATAAAGGACTGTTATCCAAAATATACAAAGAACTGTTAAAACTCAACCATAAGAAAACAAACAATCTGATTAAAAAATGGACCAAAAGATCTTAACAGACACTTCTCCAAAGAAGATACACAGATGGCAAGTAAGCATATGAAAAGATGCTCCACATCATATGACATTAGGGAAGTGCAAATCAAAACAATGAGATACCACTGCACACCTATTAGGATGGCAAAAAATCCAGAAAACTGACCAACACCACATGCTGGTGAAGATGTGGAGCAACAGGAACCCTCTTTCATTGCTGGTGGGAATGCAAAATGGTACAGCCACTTTAGAAGACTGTTTCGTGGTTTCTCACAAAACTAAGTATACTTTTATCATGTGATCCAGCAACCAATCTCCTTGGTATTTACCCAAATGAACTGAAAGCTTACATCCATGCAAAAACCTACATGCGATATTTATAGCAGCTTTATTCGTAATTGTCCAAACTTGGAAGCAATCAAGATGTCAGTGAGTGGATAAATAAACTGGTATGAATCCAGACAGTGGGGTATTTTTCATCACTAAAAAGAAATGAGCTCTCAAGCCATGAAAAGACACAGAAGAACCTCAAATACATGTTACTTGGTGAAAGAAGCCAATCTGAAAAGGCTACATACTGTATAATTCCAACTATATCACATTCTGAAAAAGGCAAAACTATGGAGACAGTAAAAAGATGAGTGGTTGCCAGAGGTTGGAGGGAGGAGGGATGAAGAGGCAGAGCGCAGAGGATTTTTAGGGCAGTGAAACTACTCTGTAAAATACCATAGTGGTGAATACATGTCATCACGCACCCATCCAAACCCATAAAATGTGAGAAGACTGAGCCCTAATGCAAACTGTGGACTTTGGGTGATAATGACGTGTCAATGTAGGTTCACTAATTGTAATAAATGTAGCACTTTGGTGGAAAATGCGGATAACGGGGAGGCTATTAGCGTGGGCAGGAAATACATGGGAACTCTCTGTACCTTTCGCTCAATTTTGCTACGAATCTAAAACTGATCTAAAAAATAGAGACACAGTGAGCATTGGTAAGAAAAGGGACAGGACACATGCATCTCTCGCAGAAATCATGCAAAGATATTTCCCGAAGAAGACCCCACCCTTTAGCAGCAGCTGTTGTGGATGGGCCTGAGACAGGCAGCAGGGTGGGTGACGGAGGGCGACAGAGAAGGGGAGAGAAACTTGCACCTCCAGGTGAGGGGAGTGCTGCCCATGGCAACTCTGAACAGGGGTGACTCAGGGGGACCTTGACCAGGGCACAGGAAGATGAAGAAAGGGGCTGAAGAATCTTAATTTTTTATTTTTATTTTTTAGAGACAGGGTCTTGCTCTTTCACCCAGGCCAGAGTGCAGTGGCCCCATCATAGCTCCCTGCAGCCTTGAACTTCCAGGCTCCAGAGATCCTCTCACCTCAGCCTCCCAAGTAGCTGGGACTATTTTTATTTTTTTAGAGATTGGGGTCTTACTCTGTTGCCCAGGCAGGAGTGAACTCCTGGGCTCAAGCAAGCCTCCCACCTTAGCCTCCTGAGTAGCTGGGACTACAGGCGTGTGCCACCATGCCTGGCTGATTTTTTTTTTTATTTTGTAGACACGGGGTCTCACTGTGTTGCCCCAGGTTGGTCTTGAACTCCTGGCCTCAAGTGAACCTCCTGCCTTGGCCTCCTGTATAGCTGGGACAACAGGTGTGCATCGCCATGCCTGGCTAGAATCTTAATTTTCCTGAAAAGTTTATAAATCTTAGGAAATATTTCCTTGTAGAAGAAGAGAACCTCACCCTTATAGGGAACTGCTGGGCACAGGATTCAGATGAAATAGGGTTGGATACTGGGGGTAA
>NW_012137969.1:3433506-3436203 GCF_000956105.1 Propithecus coquereli
AATATTCATTAATTGTCTTTGGAACTTGCAAGGAGACCAGGTCATTATGTTGAAAATTGGTATATAAAAGGGAAAAAGAAAACTCAACATTTATCTTGTCTTTCCTATATAAATGCCACTTTTTGGAGTAACCACGTAACTGATAAGGGGAACCAATGAATTAAGTCTCGATAGGATAGAACAGTTGTCATTTTGCCATCCCTAATGAACCCTTAGGCAATGATCACCGATGACTACTGTCATCTTTTTGAGAAAATAAGAAAACCAGACTTCCTGTCTCTCTATATGGTTGTACACAATATCACTTGTGAGTAATCTTGGGGGGAAAAAAAAAAAAAAGATCTTGGATCTAACTAACTCCCTGGATCTAACTACCAAATCACAGGAAATACAGAGAGCAGCAGGAAAGTATGTCAAATGACACCACAATGAGACAATCTGCACAATCCAGGCTGTGGGAGATTCTACAGTTTCTGCAACAAACAAAATAGAGAGAGACGGGGAGGGAGAGAAGACAAGGAGGGCGAATCTATCGATCAAAAGAGAATTAAGGAACACACTAATCATTGGCCATGTGTCGACCCTATGTGGATTCTATGATTAATATCTGACCATAGAGCTAATCTAACTTCTTTCCCACTTCGTTGCTTTCTCTTTTAACTGCACTGGCTCATACTGTGTGTCTTCTGTGCCATCCTCTGCTTCCAGGTCTCCTCTGGGGACAAAAACAGCAACAGGAATAGTTGCGTTTTATCAGGGGCCATGTGCTGAGAAGACCCTTAAAATTATACCCACAATAAGACCCTGCCCTAGACCTCTGATGGTCCTGGCCCTAAGATGGAAGACCAAGGCTCCTGACTCTTCCTTCTCAGTCTCTCTCTCATCGTTGTCCTTCACCCCCTCTGACAGACAGGTGGATGTGGTGTCATAGTTCAAGTAGGTGCACTAGCCCCTGTGCCCAGGGGCAGATAGGTGGAGAGGGGTGCCCTTCTCCAGGCTGGGGGGCCCGGAGTGTTTGTGAGTGCTCCTAAATCTTTTTCCCACTGCTCTTTCCTTGCAGGATGGGGGGAGCATGGTTTTTCCCTTTTGAAAACTCACCCTCCTCAACTCATTACCTCTGCTCACCCAAACCACTTACATGCCGGGCAAAGGACCATGGCTCAGTTGTTGGGGAAGGCCTCCCACTGAAATTCACTCCTCACTTCCCTCCTCTCTCCCTGTGGTTTCCACCTTCTGTAGAGAGGTCAATCGCCCAGCCCAAGGCTTTATCTTGTAAACACTGAGACTCCCCACAAACCCCACTGTAAACTGTGAATGGATCTATGAAAGGAAGCACAGAAGAAAGAGGAAGAAAGAGCTGGTTCTGCAGAAACAACAACCACAAAAAGAAGGTGAAGACAAAAGGAGGAGGAGGATGAGAATGAGAATTTATTGAGCACTTAACACCTGCTAAACATTGTCACATACAGGATCTGATTAAACTCTTTCCACAGTCATCTGGGTAGATATTATTGTTATCTTCATTTTACAAATGTGTAATCTGAGGCACACAATACTTAGAGACTAGGAGAAACTTAAAGTCGTGTCTTGGTCCAATCACACAGATGGGAAGCAGCAGCTAGAATTGGATTTGATTCCCCTGTTCTAAAACACCTGCTTCACCTGATTCATCTCTGTATTCCCCCAAAACAGAAGCCATGGAGGCCCGAGGGCCTGCTTGCTGCCCATGTGTGGCGTTCTGCCCATATCTTCTTTATCATAAGGCAGCCTCTGGTCTCCTCTGCAGAGCTCCTACCTCGCCTTTGTATAGCACACCTCCAGTGTGCCTTGTCCCCTCACAGTAGGCCTGAGAGCTACTAACCCCATTTTGAAACTGGAAAAACTGTAGCGCAGAGAGTTTAGCCAGTGTTCAGTGAGTTAGTGACCCAATAGGGACTAGAACTCAGCTCCCTGAATTCCTAATCCAATGCTATGCTCTCTGGACACCTTGTCCACATCCTAGAAGGGAAGATGACAACAAAGGACAAGAAACTTGGAGGACACTCAGATGTCCTGGACTGAAGGAGAAGGAGTGTGAGGCTGGCAGGGTCACCCTCAGAGGTTACAGCAGGACCGAGTGCATGAAAAACAAGCCCGAGTTCCATGGCCTGCCTTGAAAAAGCAGGCAACACACGCCACAGCAAATGCTAACCTAGCTCTACACCATACCAAAAAAAAAAAAAAGAAAACTTCAGACATTCTACAGCTGTTCTCCTGTGTTTCTTCAAGACTGCCTTCTCCCTGTCTAGTCTGAAGGACTGATTTTTTTCCCATTGATTATTTTCATACAGTGGTTGACCTCAGGTAACTGAAACTGCACACAAGGGGTGACCACACTGTAATTTAAAACTCCAGTCTCATCTTCATCAACCCATCACCATCATCGTCACATTCCCACCTCTATCTTCATCCCCCACCTCCCTCTCCATCCTGAGAACCGAAGGATTGCTTCTATTGAGATAGGATTTACATTTTATGTGAATGCATATAACGTAAATGTGCAGTTTGATGTGTTTTGACTAGTACGTACACCCATGTAACTAAAATCGAATCAGCATGTAGAATAGTCCATCTCAGACTGTTCCTTCATGTCTAATCCCCGTTGGACTGCAAGTCTGAAATGTCCTAAGGCATTCTGGAGTACTCAAGCCTTGTGGG
>NW_012137969.1:3447923-3449004 GCF_000956105.1 Propithecus coquereli
TAAAATAAAAATAGAGGTCCCTGGAAGAAGAAAGGGGGTGTATTATTTGTGTGAACAAATCTTTGCATCTCACTAACACCTACCATTTAAGTATCATCACAGAGACTCTGAATGACCATGTGGACAGGACAGGACAACTTGTCAGTGGGTGTCAGCCAGCCTCTGTGCTTAGCCACAGCAGTGCTTGTGTAATGGGCCCACAGCAGTAGCAACAGGAATAGAAGCTATGTGTGTGTCCAAGACCATGGGCACCATCACGCCTATCTTACTAAGCTGCTTGCCCTCGGTGTGATACCATCTCTCAAAAAGATCAACCAATGACTTGCATAACTACTTTATCCCTACTGGGACTGATATACATTCAAGGTCTCGCTTTTCCTTTCCTGCCCTCCGTGCCACAGCCTGCCACAGCATCATGAGATCCCACACGCCTTGCCTCAGACCAAGGACCAAAGGAGTGTGACAATGGGCATGTGACCATGGAATCCCACATGTATCACATCACCTGAAAGCTGATGGCCTGATAAAATGTTGGAATGGCCTCTTAAAGACACAGTGAAGTCATCAGCTTGAAGATGACACTCCACAGGGTTGAAGTGCTGTTTTTCAAGGTATGATATATACAGCGAAAGAATGTCCGACGTACGGTCTGTGTTACTACCGGCAAAATGCATGCACTGCCACAGCACTTAGGCGAAAAAAAGAAATTAAAGGCACACACATTGGAAAGGAAGAAGTAAAATTATCTTTATTCAAAAATGACATGATCCTGAGCTGGGCATGGTGGCTCACACCTATAATCCCAATGACTTAGGAAGCTGAGGTGGAAGAATCACTTGAGGCCAGGAGTTCGAGACCAGCCTGGGAAACATAGTGAGACACCCCCATCTCTAAAAAAAGTAAGAAAAATTAGCTGGGCATGGTGTCACATGCCCGTGGTCCCAGCTACTCGGGAGGCTGAGACAGGAGGATTGCTTGAGCCCAGGAGTTTGAGGCTGCAGTGAGCTATGAGCATATCACTGCACTCCAGCATGGGTGACAGAGTGAGAACCTGTCTTTTAAAAAAAAAAAGAAAAAGACA
>NW_012137969.1:3450944-3454675 GCF_000956105.1 Propithecus coquereli
TATTCACAATAGCCAATGGAGTGGAAATAACCCAAATGTCCACAAGTGGATGAGTGAATAATAAATGTGGTACATACATAAAATGGAATATTATTCAGCCATAAAAAGGAATGAAGTACTGACACATGCTACAACACAGATGCACCTGAAAAACATTATGCCAAGTGAAAGAAGCCAGACACAAATGTCACATGTTGCATGACTGCATTGCTATGAAACATCCAGAATAGGCAAATCCATAGAGACAGACAGCAGACTGGGAGTTACCAGAGGAGGAGAGAATGGGGAGTGCCTGCTTAATGGCACAGGGTTTCCTTTTGGGGTGATAAAAATGTCTTGGAATTAGGTAGTGGTGATGGTTGCGCAAGATTGTAAATGGACTAAATACCACTGAATTGAACCCTTTAAAATGGTAAATGTTAATTTTATGTTATGTGAGTTTTACCTCAACTTTTAAAAAATGTAATGGTCTGCAAATCAAGGGGTAGAAGCAGAAGTGGGGCTCCTCTTCCCATTCCTCCCAGAGACCTGCTTGGGGAATTATTGAGGTTTCCTTTACAGATGAATGCATAATCTATTTTTAAGGACCTACATTTACTCAAAATAACATACTATTAATACCACTTCACACCCACTAGGATGGCTACAGTATGTTCAAATGTGAGATTTTTATATTACTTTTATTATTAATTTCAAATTTTATCACATTAAGGTTGGAGAATATTGAATGATATTGGACTTTAGAAATTTACTAAGGTTTCCTTCACAGACTAATGCATGGTATATTTTTAATGTTCTACATTTACTCAAAAATAATATGCTACCACTTCACACCCACTAGGATGGCTATATTCAAAAAGACAGACAATAACAAGTGTTATCAAGCAAGCCGCCTGCCTCAGCCTCCTAAAGTGCTGGGATTATGGGCATGAGCCACCGTGGCAGGAAACCTTTGTTTTTTAATTGGAGAGAATTTGTTCCTGTATTTGAGGCTTAATCAATCATTTGACTTTTTAAATTTAATCAATCTTTTTTTTTAATGATTTTAGTGGTGTCCCCTTTTGCCTCATTTGGATTGGGTATTTTAATTATTTTAATTATTCTTTTCCCTCTCTATTAATGTGTTATTACACATATTTTTATTATCCTTTAGTTGTTATCCTTGAGATTATAACATGTCATTGAATTATTAGAGCCTACTATGCATTTGTATTTTTATCAGTTGCCAAGACAATGCCAGGACACTAGAACACTGTAACTCTACTTTCCCCTGCCTTCTACTTGACCAGTAGAATGCAGTAGAATATTCTGGGAATTCCAAGCTAAGATCTTAGGACTAGCAGCTTCTGCTTCCTTCTTCTTAGAATGCTTGCTTTTGGGATGCTCTCTCTTGGCATCCAGCTGTTTTTCACTAAGATGGTTCAACCCACAGAGAAGGCCACAGAAAGGACAACCAAGGCTCTCTGGTTCATAGCTCTAGCTGAGCTTACAGCCATCAGCCAGCATCAACTGTGAGCCATGCAGATAAGCCATCTTAGTCATTTCAGTGCAGATGGTGCAGCCCCAGGTGACACCACAAGGAGCAGAAGAACTGTCCAGCTGAGCCTAGTCAACCCATGGAATCATGAGAGATAACAAAATGGTTTTTGTATTTTAAGCCACTATCACCATTTCAAAGCTTATTAGTTCCAATATCTTGTTTTTTTATGGAAATGGTCTCCAGTTTTGAGTCTTTTTGGTAGCATTATAAACCTCAGTAATTTTTAATAAATGTTTATTTCGTTAGACTAGGTTCTCCACTGGCAACTTATATTGGCAAAGTTAAATGCAAATGCAATCTTGAGCCTCAAAAGTATTTGGAAACGTGTCCAATAACTTACTGCCACAAATATGTTGCAATATGTAAATGGAAGTCATGCTTAATTTTAGTCAACTTATAGCTTTTAGTGCATCATACATCAATGCTCATCAATAGTACATTCCTGCCGGGCGCGGTGGCTCACGCCTGTAATCCTAGCTCTCTGGGAGGCCGAGGCAGGTGGATCGCTTAAGGTCAGGAGTTCGAGACCAGCCTGAGCAAGAGTGAGACCCTGTCTCTACTAAAAAATAGAAAGAAATGATCTGGACAACTAAAAATACATATATATAAATTAACCGGGCATGGTGGCGCATGCCTGTAGTCCCAGCTACTCGGGAGGCTGAAGCAGTAGGATCGCTTGAGCCCAGGAGTTTGAGGCTGCAGTGAGCTATGAGCATATCACTGCACTCCAGCATGGGTGACAGAGTGAGAACCTGTCTTTTAAAAAAAAAAAGAAAAAGACACGATCCTAACATATAAAAACCTAATGAATTCACCAAAAAAACCTATTACAGCTAACTAATAAACAAATTCAGCAAAGTTGCAGGATACAGGATCAAAATACAAAAACCAGTCTTCTTTCTATATAGTAGCAATGGACAAATCTGAAAATGACATAAAGAAAAGAATTCCATTTATAATCACATCAAAAACAACAAAATATATAGAAATAAATTTATCCAAGGAGGTACAAGACTTGTACATTGATAACTACAAGACATTGCTCAAAGAAGACCTAAATAAATGGAAAGACATCTGTATTCACGGGTTGAAAGACTTAATATTGTCAGGATGGCAATGCTACCCAAAGCAACCCCCCAATGAAATCCCTATCAAAATCCCAATGACCCTTTTTTCAGAAATAGAAAAGCTGATGCCAAAATGTATATGGAATTGCAAGAGGCCCCGAACAACCAGAACAATCTTGAAAAAAAAACATAAAGTTAGAGGACTGCCATTTCCTTTTTCAAAATGTACTACAAAATTACGCTAATTAAAACAATGTGGTCCTGGCATAAACATAGAAATGTAGATCAGTGCAACAGAATTGAGAGTCCAGAAATGAACCAATACATCTATGGCCAATTGATTTTTGACAGGGGTGTCAAGACCATTTAACAGGGAACAAATGGTGCTGGAAAAACTGGATATGCACATGCAAAAGAAGGAAGTTGGATTCTTATCTCACACCATATACAAAATTAACTCAAAATGGATCAAATACCTAAATATAAGAGTTAAAACTATAAAATTCTTGGGAGAAAACATAGGAGCATCTCTTCATGACCTTGGATTTAGCAATGGATTCTTAGCAAATGATATCGACAGTACAAACAACAACAGAAAAAAATAAATTGGACTTCATAAAAATTAAAAACTTCAGGGCATCAAAGAATGCTACCAAAAAAGTGATAAAACAACATATGAAATGGGAGAAAATATTTGCAAATTATATAAGTAATATAAAGGTTTTAACCAGAATTTTAAAGAACTCTTACAACTGAACAACAGAAAAGACAACCCAATTAATAAATGGAAAAATGACTTGAATAGATATTTCTCCAAAGAAGATACACAAATAGCCAACAAACCCTTGAAAACATGTTCAACATCATTAGTCGTTAGGGAAATGCAAATCAAAACCACAATGAGGCACAGTACATTGACTAGTATGGCCATAATTTTTTTAAAAAAAAAAGGAAAATAACAGTTGTTGGCCAGCATGTGCAGAAATTGGAATTTTTGTACATTGCTGGTGGGAATGAAAAATGGTGTGGCTGCTTGTGGAAGACAGTTTGGCAATTTCTCAGAAAGTAAATCATAGAATTACTACATGATCCAGCAATTCCACTCCTCGATTTTATATGTGTGT
>NW_012137969.1:3457265-3487087 GCF_000956105.1 Propithecus coquereli
AAAAAAAAAAAAAAAAAAAATAGTACATTCCTTACTATGCTTATCATCAAACTCAATTGTAAATTTTATGTAATTGCAGTAGTTCACATACAACAAAGGTTATGATAGGGTTAGAGCAAGCCTGACCTGAAGCAGGAGTGGGAAAGTTCAGATAAATAAGGAGAATGGATCAGACTTTATCAAGTGGTGCGTGGAAGAAAAATCTGAAAACCAGAGATGTGTTTGGGAGGTTAGTCATTGCCTTGCAACAGGAGCCACCTGGTTTAGTGGTGTGCTAATAAAAGCCTAACAATGGGCTCATGGGGGAAACCCCTGGTGTGTAGCATTTGCTGATTTCTAAGGTGTAAATGCTCCCACCACAGTTTATTTTGAGCTGCTAATGCAACATCGCTGAACATACAGTTGAAAATAACTGGGCACAATGGGCTCTGCTCATTCCAGCACACCACTGACTGGGTGGTTCACCATAATATCTAAGAGGATTCCAGGGCTAGTGAGGGCAGACCAAAATGCTGGGCTTGAGAAGCAAATGGAGACTGGGGGAGTGAAAGTGGCAAGCAGGGACTCCCTTTTTATGAACATGTACTCCAAAGGGAGGATGGAATATAGAATAATAACTAGAGTGGGATCCAGAACTGACAAAGGGTGTGCGGTGTGTGTGTGTGTGTGTGTGTGTGTGTGTGTGTATAGAAGGGAAATAGTTTAAGACAAGAATATGTGTGGGGAAGATCCAACTGAAAGGGAAATTTTGAATATTCGGGAGAGAGAGGACAGGTGATGTATTAATAGGAAGGACCCTCTAGTGAAGAGAAGAGATAGATTTCAAAAGGAAGGTGAAGGTCCATCTCAAGTAGAAGAACAGGCACCTTCTCCTCAAAGCAGAAGGGTAGGGGGTAGTGGCGGGCCCATCTAGAAATCAATAAATAGACAGAGATGGACATTTGAGGGAGTCTATGCAGAATTTCTCAATGTAACCTTTCAATTGATATGAATTCAATAATGGATGATTTAAGGAATTGCAGAGTGACCTTGAGAGCCCACTGAGTGGGAGCCTGTGACTTGCAGTGGCCTCAACCCACACTGCTGTGGGAGATTTCTCGGCAGCCCTGGGGAGGGGCGGAGGAGTTCCAGGCTTTTCTCAGGGCTGGGTGTGTTCAGTTAGCAGATGTGCAAAGTCAGCCAGCACAGCCTCATAACTCGAGAAAGCCTCTGAAAAGGTGAATGGGCATCGCAACTGAGCAGCCTCTAGAACTGAGGACAGCTGCGGCTTGCAGCAGGCAGGGGTGGGGTAGGGAGAGGACGAAAGAGGATATTTACGGGGGTAACCAAGGCATAAACCTAGTGGTTTAAAAACAAAGCCTGAAACAGCAGGAATAACTTGAGAATCTGGCAGAACGGGAGATTCCAAAATACCTCCTGTGTTGGCAGTAGAGTGCTGGGGACAGCTCAAGAAATCACTTTTAAATGTTTAAGAATTTTGCAAGCCAGTTGACATCAAGTTGGTAGGTTGAAATTGGCAGTGGTGGGAGCATTTACTCACGGAAATCATCAAACAATACAAAGCATGGCTTTTTCTTCTTCTTCTTTTTCTCCTGGAGAGCAAGTTGTGAAACATTTCCCAGCAAACCGCTGTGTTCTGGTCAAAATTGGCCGAGAAAAAGAGGAAGCATGAATCTGTCATGGGAGGTCTGAAGCTGATTCTCACTGGAAGAGCCTCTGCCACCACCATACGTCTATCACAGCCGGGAAAAGCCCCCAGTGCATCCAGCACGTGACAAGTGTGGTTACATCTGTGCCTGGCACATGCTAGCTCCCGTGATATGCCAACCCATTAAGATTAAGATTAAGAGTGAACATCCAGGCTGGGCGTGGTGGCTCACACCTGTAATCCTGGCACTCTGGGAGGGCAAGGTGGGAGGATTGCTTGAAGTCAAAAGTTCAAGACCAGCCTGAGCAAGAGCGAGATCCCGTCTCTACTAAAAGTAGAAAAATTAGCCAGGTGCAGTGGCACGTGCCTATAGTCCCAGCTACTCAGGAGGCTGAGGCAGGAGGATCGCTTGAGCCCAGGAGTTTGCGTTTGCAGTGAGCTATGATGATGTCACTGCACTCTGGCCTGAGAGACAGAGGGAGACCCTGTTTCCAAAAAAAAAAAAAGAGAGTGAACATCCAGGAACCAATTAAACACAATGGAGGATACCACCTCTAGGGGAAACTCAATAGACCTCTGGGAATAGAGACATGAGGAGTGAGCAAGGAAGAGTTTCTACTTGTACTTGCCTTGACCATTACTATACTTGGCTCATTCCTACCTCAAAGCCTACCATTCATAAAATTTAAAAAATCAGCCATCTGCTACAGCATTGACCTCAACCCTGAATGCGCTTGGATTTAATAACTCAGCTCTGAGGCCTGGTTCAAATTCTTCCTCTGACCCTACACATGGCATTTGAACCCTAGATGTTTCCCCATTTTCTTGTTGGTTTCATGGACCATCTCTCACAAGAATCCCTCATGCTGGCCTTGGGGGAGAATACTCTTTTTGCTTAACCCTAGGCTGGCATCCCAGCCGGGCCATCCAGGCTCACCAAGAAAGGCCAGGGATGGTGCTGTTGAAAGTGAGGCATTCAGTTGTTTGATGATGAATTTTCGGTTCCAGAGTTTAAGCTCCCCTTCTTGACAGCATTTTCAAATGTTCAAATGACCACTATTTTTGGTTTCCTAGGGCACCAGCTTATACCAGGAGATGGGCAAGCACAGGTTATATGAGCAATGAACGTTTATCGTTTCAAAAACTGAAATTTCTGGGAGAGTGCCCCCAGCAAGGCACAAAGCCTTCAGGAACCACATGATATGACTCACCAGGTGGAGGGGAAGGGAAGTAGCGCTGAAGCTCTGATAAGAGCTGCCTTCCCTGGGTCCCCAGAAAGTGAGTATGTCCTTTATCTATTGCTGAGAAACATCAAACCCCAAAATTTACTTGCTTAAAAAACTTAATTTATTATTTTCCATGATGTGTAAGTTGACCACACTGTTGTTCTATGTCATAGGGTGTCAGCTGGGATACTGGGATGGCTAAAAGGTCCAAAATGAGTTACTCACATGGCTGGCAGGTGGTGCTAGCTGATGACTAAGAGTCGCATGGCTCTGGGCTTTCCATGTGGCTGCTTGAGCTTCCTCACAGTATGACATCCGGGTTCCAACATGCTGTAGGAGGCAAAGGGGAAGCCGCAGATTTCTTAAGGCCCAGCTTTGGAAGTTAGACAGCATCACCTGTGCCACACTCTATCAGTCTAAACAGATCAAAAAGCCAGCCGAGATTCAAGGGGAGAAGGAATATACTCCACCTTTTGATGGGAGAGCAGCAAGGTCATTTTGCAAAAGAGCCTGCATGAGGAGTTATTGCTACACCCATGTTTGGGGACACCATCTACCACGTGGGCTTGCTGTCTGGAAGGGAAACTGTCCCCTGTGTGGTGGGACTAAGGGGCTTGAGCCAGGGGCTGGCCATGGAACAAAAGAACTACAACCTAACCTCCACCCAATTCACCGTCACTGCACACCCTTAAATCCCACCCTCTGGACACTCGTGAAGCTCAGAGTCCTCTGTGCTCACACTACAAGAGACTTTGCAGCACTTAGGAGATTGGTAGATTTTGGTCCTGGGAAACCAACCTCCTACAAAGTCCTCTCTGGGTACCTACATGAGTGGATGCTAGAGACAGGAACTCTGTGCTGGGGGTCCCAATGACTCAGGAATTCTTCCCCATTAGGTAACATAATTTTGCTAGTTCCCTAGTGGTGGACATCTTGGTTGTTTCCAAAATGCCTTCATTTAAAGAAGAGCAGTAGAATTTCTCAGATGAGGCATGGGGTTAACATCAGT
Source organism: Propithecus coquereli (assembly GCF_000956105.1). Classification (NCBI taxonomy): domain Eukaryota; kingdom Metazoa; phylum Chordata; class Mammalia; order Primates; family Indriidae; genus Propithecus; species Propithecus coquereli. The sequence continues at coordinate 3,461,149 of NW_012137969.1, forward strand.
TATCAGTTAGGATCCAATAGGAAACAGGTGGCCCAAGCAACATATTCAAGGAGAGTTTATATACTAAGAGACTATTTACAAAGATATGAGTGAGGGTAACCACAAAAAAAGGGTAGTCACTCACAAGGGGTTACTAGGAGCTGAGCTCTTACCACCCCTAAACTCAAAGGGGCAAGGCGAGGGAGCAGCTGTTGGAACCTAGAAGGACACAGTGTCATGTAGAGTTGGCAATCTTGAGAGAAGTGAGCTTTGGTTGAGGAGCTCAGTCAGTGCAAGGTGACCTCACAGGGAGAGAATGGGGGAAAATACCCCACCCCTGCCAATCTCCTGCTGGAGCTTCCCACTGGCCAAACCCAACCAGAATCCAGAGGCCTAGGAGCCAAATGATGCAATAGTGTCCCAGGTTGGCCTTCCAGCATAGAGAACAAGGCAGAAAAGGGTTGAGAGTGGATCTAGAGTGACAAATGGTAGTTACACAGGACATGCAACACATGAAAGATGCAAATACATGCTCATAATTAAGAAGTTACATTAGATGAAATCCACGCAGGGTTCCCAGAGTCCATGTATCAGTTATGCTGCAATAACAAATCATCCCAAAACTTAGTGGCTTAAAACAATTATGACATGTTTGATCATGGGTTGGCAATTCATGTTAGGCTTAGACAATTCATCTTCTATCCCATGCATTCGTGGTCAGTGGGGGCTCTCTGGGCTTGATGGGCTCACATGTCTGTGGGTTGGTACTGGCTGCTGGCTGGGTCTCTCTCTCCATGTGGTCTCTCATCCTCCAGGAGGCTAGACCTGGCTTCTTTACTTGGTAGCAGAAATGAGCTAAGAGGGCAAAACAAGCCTCTTAAAATTTAGCCCTGGAAGTAGCACAGTGGCCTTTCCACTGCATTCTGCTGGTCAGAGCAAATCCCAAGGCAAGCCCAGATTCCAGAGGAGGGAAAATAGACCCTGCCTCTTTTGGGAGGCATGTTAAAGTCACATTGTAAATTGCACAGACATGGGGGAGGCATGATTCATGCAGTAGGGGAGTTCTTATTGCAACAACCAGCTGTAGTTGTCACCACTGCACAGCTGAGTCCCCTCTCAGAGGAGCGCTTGCAGACTCTACCTTAGACCCCTGTGCAGTCCTGAACTTCTGCTCCAGCCAGCACTGACAATATATGCCAGCTGGACCCAGAATGGAATGAAAATTATTCCCAGTTAATTGAAAAATTAAATTAAATTCATTGGAGTTTAATTTTCTTGCATTTAAATTTTTTCTTTCACAAAATATGGTACAGCACAATGGAATACGTAAAAGCACCAGTTCTCAAACATTTTGGTCTCATGACCCCTTTACACTCTCAAAATTTTTTGAAGACTCCAAAGTGCTACCAAAATTGAAAAATTAAATTAAATTCATTGGAGTTTAATTTTCTTGCATTTAAATTTTTTCTTTCACAAAATGTGGTACAGCACAATGGAATACGTAAAAGCAGCAGTTCTCAAACATTTTGGTCTCATGACCCCTTTACACTCTCAAAATTTTTTGAAGACTCCAAAGTGCTACCAATATTTATATTATTAGGATTTAAAACTAAGATTTCTTTATATATGCAACAATTAATTCCTAAAAATAATAATTAACTCATTATAAAGTAACGTAAATTTTTATTTTTATGGAAAATAACTATATTTCCCCCAAACAAAACAAAATGCATTGATGAAAAGAAAAGAATGGCATTGTTTTGCATTTTAAAAAAATCTCTTTAATGTCAGGTTTAATAGAAGACAGCTGCATTCTCATATCTGCTTCTGCATTCAGTCTGTTGCAATATATGGTTTTGGTTGAAGGTATGAAGAAATTATGGCCTCACACATAACTATGTGATTGGAAAAGGAAGGAGTGTTTTAACAGTCTTTTAAGATAATTGTGGATATTCTTCTTTGATATCTCAGCAAAACTTGGCAAGTGGTAGTTTCTTAAAGGTCAGTTGCAATAAGTCAGCTGAAACCATACCAATATACCTTTTGTTCTCTGTTTCACTAATATCCATTGGTCAGTCTTGCATTTTTGAATGGATCTTCTACATGTACATGGTTTTGTACCATCAAGCATTGATCAGCTGGAAAATATTGATTTACTGAGTTACGCAGCTAAGGGAAAAAACCCAACACTGTTTTTCCCTCTACTCACTCATTACTTCTGACACCAAATGTGTGGGATTTTTTTCCACACCAAGCAATTCTCCAATTCTCTTCAGATACCATTTGGGTACTTAACAATTCAATTGTGATGCTCTCTATCTGGAGGTAGCATCAGACCCCAAAGGTTAAGGGCTCAGTCTCACCAGACTGCCCCCCTCTTCAGATGACAAGTGCTAGTGTGGCCCTCCCATACTTCTGGCTGACCAGATATAAATTGGCAGTTCCTATGTCCCCCTCCTTGAGTTTGGTAATTTGTCAGAATGGCTCACAGAACTCAGGGAAAGACTTTACTTACATTTACTGGTTTATTATAAAAGGACACAACTCTGGAAAAGCCAAAAGGAAGAGATGTTTACAGTAAGGTATGGGGAAGGGCTGTGGAGCTTCCGCGTCCCATCTCGGTGCACCACCCACCCAGCAACTCAACACGTTTACCAATCCAGAAGCTCTCTGAACACCATCCTTTTTGGTTTTTTTGTTTTTGATTTCATTTTGACATAGGGTCTAGCTCTGTTGCCTGGGCTAGAGTCCAATAGCATCATCATAGTTCACTGCAACCCCAAACTCCTGGGCGCAAGCAATCCGCCTGCCTTGGCCTCCCAAAGTGCTAGGATTACAGGCGTGAACCAACACCTGGCCTTTTCTGTTTGTTTGGTTTTTTTTTTAATGGAGGCTTCATTACCTGGGCACGATTGCTTCAATCACTGGCCATTAGTGATTAATTCAACCTCCAGCCCTGTAATGAGCTGGTTAGTTCCTCTGGCAATCAGCCCCTAACCTTAGCATCTTTCCAAAAGTCACCTCATTCACATAAACTCAGGTGTGGTTGAAAGGGGCTTGTTATGAATAACAAAAGACACTTCTTTCACCTTAATCTCTCTGGAGCTGTTTCAAGAACCAGAGACAAAAACCAAATTTATAATGAAAGATGATCCTTTCACTCTTATCACTTCGAAAATTAGGAGCGTTTTAGGCGCTCTGGCCAGGAGTGAAGACCAAAACACATATTTCTTATTATATCAAAAGATCACTGCAGCTTTTTCAATGTTGACACATTTCATAAAATATCAGAAAAATCACATTCATTACTATCGCCACCCATCACATCAGAAAAGTTTTCAAGTAATAAGAAACTGTCAAGCTCACAGTGACAGATATAAATCTTCTAAAATTCTAATCTTCTCTTGAAAGCTTAAATGTTATCATTGGCAGCAAATACACAGTTATTTCCCTGAAGCGATAGTTTCACTTTGTTCAATTTTGAGAAAATGTCTGCAAAGCACCCAAGTCTGAATTATCAGTTTGTCGGGCAGTTGTTCTTTCAAGATGAAGCTCTGTAAAGAAAGTAGTTAGTCCGGCTCGAGACTCGAGCAATTGCACCAAGGCTTTTCCTCAAGACAGTCCTGTGCTCTGTGCACACTTTCCAGCTCATCATTCAGAGGATTGAAAAGATGCGTATTCAAGGACCTAGATTTAATAAAATTAATACATTTTACAGCTTATTGAGGTACATTCTTAAATGAAATCAGAATTTTATTTTTCCTGCAGGTGTCTGGCGGGGGACAATAGAGTGACTCCGAATGTAGGTTGGTGCTATTGTCTTAATTAATGCCAAGATACCAGCGGTTGTACCCACGGTTGCTTGTACCCCATTAGCGAAAATGTCAACACAGTGAAAAATGAAAATAACATCATAGCATTGTTATAAAAACAGTTTTGACTTTATAGCTCCCTTGAAGGGCTCTTGGGGACCCCCAGAATTCCGCAGACCACACTTTGAGAATTAGTACTCTAAAACAATGAGAATGAATGACTTACAACTACATGCAGACACACAGTGATGAATTCATAATCGAAATGTGGACTGAAAGAAGCCAGGCATAAGGGTTACACAGTGTAGATTCCATTGAGGGGTCTCAGGACATGCTACCCCAAAAAGAACACCTTGGCATTTGAGAAAACAGCAGAAGCAGAAAGGTCACTCTCACCCTTCCCCTTCTCCCCTAAGCACATGAGCAGCGCCCTCCCCATACCTGGAGAAGAGGAGCTGGAGACACAAAGACGCTAAGAAGAATCTGAACAAACAGGCCTTCTACGTTTCCCCAAGTTTACTGCCATTAGATCAGACCCTTGCCCTCCAATCCTATTTCTCCATGACTGTCAGTGGAGTCAGGTTCATCAGACGGAAGCATGAAAATATACAAGTTTACTTGTTTCTTTGGGTTTTCCTTTCTGAAGCCTCCCATGTCATGTAAAACTTAAATAGATCTGCACACTTTTTTTCTTGTCAATCTGTCTTTTGCTACAGGGGCCTCAGCCAGGAACCTAGTGATGGACGAAGAAAAGATGAATCTTTTCCTTCCCCTGACGCACCTATGATGAAAGACAGCAGAGGTGCCGGGGCGGCAGGCATCTCAAACTCAGGATGCCCCAGCTGAACTCATGGTCTTACCCCTCGAAATGGGAGCTCTGCCTGTGCCCAGTTCGATGAAAGTCACCCTGTCTGTTCAGTTTCTCCAGTCAGAGAAATTCATCCCCTTGCCTGGTCACATGAAGCCCTCAGACTCTCTCTTAGGAAATGATCAATGATTCCAGTGCAGAACAGTTCTCCAAGTGGCCTTGGACTGACCCAGTCCCCACCCACCCCCTTTCTTGCTTGTAGTTCTCAGGAGTAACTGCAGAATGTGCTGGAAATACAGCATCCTAAGATAAGGGGGAACTGGCTGGAATAGCCTGGGCTCTGTCCCAGTCCCTCCTAGAACACGATGTCCTATGACACTTTAGCTCAGCGACTCTTCTCTCCCCTGGGGTTTAAAGGTTTAAAACCCAGGGCAGACTGCTTTCTGAGGTCCCTCAGCTGTGATGCAAGTAGGGCACAAACATATGGGATTCTACCTGCTGTGGGCAGCTTTCCTAGCCTTGTGGGAGGGGGGACCAGCTTGTCACCAGTTCTAGGCTTCTACTGTTCCATATGCCTGTCTGTAAGCAATAGAGTTGCTTTGCTTAACTTGTGACAAGTGTTCTGTCTCACCAGCCTCATGCAAGTGACAGAAACTGGCACAGCCCAAGGACTGATACTGGTGCAAAGTGAACCTGCTTCACACCCAGGCCCAAGTAGCCCTGAATATCCGGTGCACCTCTCCGGACTGCTGTCCTCTTCCAGATCTCAGTCCAATAATGATTCAAAATCTTGTTAGCTCTTTGATGATTTTAAGAGATTATTTTATCTACATGACATCCACATTGCTTTCTTTTTCATTAGTGGGAGGCTTGCCTGAATTACCTCTGCTGTTATTAAATGGAGAGATCCATCCTCAAGGTGGATTTTTAAAAAGGAAGTCTACATGCATCCACTGGCTTCTCACCCTTCTGTGGTGCTCTGTTTGCCCCTGGAATAAGGTTCAAACTTCTTAGCCTGGTGCCCCAAGCCTTCTGAGATTTGGTTCCAGCCTTTCCTCTTCCCTTGACGACACCCTCAGCCTACATCTTCACTCCCTGCATCCACGCCAGCAGCTTTAGATCCTCTGCACATCATGTTCCTTCTCATCTTCGCGCCTCTGCGTTTGAGATACCTGCCTGCTCTTTCACCGTCCCCTCCCAGTCCCAGCCCAATCTTTTCACCTAATAAATCACTGCTCATCCTTCCAGAATCTGCTCAAGGGTAGCCTCACCATGTGTGGAGCCCCCGCTCCTGCCTCTACCAGGAATGACTAATCACCCCCTTCTCTGTGTCCCCTCAGTACCTGTGCTACTTTACATATTGACATTAATTTTTAGTATCATGCATTACAATGTTTAATGAAGTTTTTCCCATTTTAATATTTCTCATTGAGGTTGGGTGCAGTGGCTCCCACCTGTAATCCTAGCACTCTGGGAGGTGAGGCGGGAGGATTGCTTGAGCTCAGCAAGAGCGAGACCCCATCTCTACTAAAAATAGAAGAATTAGCTGGGCATGGTGGTGTGTGCCTGTAGTCCCAGCTACGCAGGAGGCTGAGGCAGGAGGATCTCTTCAGTCCAGGAGTTTGAGGCTGCACTAAGCTATGGCACTCCAGCCCAGGAGACAGGGCAAGACCAAGTCTTAAAAAAAAATTAAAAAAGCAGTTTGCTGTACTGGTGACCAAGCCCCTCACACACACAGGCACCTTTTTGTCATGGCACTTTGAGGACCAGCATGAAGGCTTCTGTCCTTCAAGGTTCTGTATCCAGGCATCTTCCATAATACCAGACGCTGACGAGCAGTAAAACGCCCAGGCCCACAGTGAGGACACCAATCCTGGAAGCCCTTCCTTGATGGGACAGCTCCTCCACCTGCTGGCTGCTGGTGACGTGTACAAAGATTGCGTCTCTGGTTCTTAGTATTATTTTTTTTTCTTCCTGACCTTGAGTCCCATGATAGCTACGAGTTTGGGTTTCTGATGGAGTCATCTGGGATTGCTGGATCTCAGTGCAGTGTTCAAGCTCCAAATCTTGCTCAAGCCCTTGATGATGCTGGCTGACTCAGTGGGCTTGATTGTGCCCTGGCATTCTGCCAAGGTGGAGCCCACAAGGCAGCTGGCATCATCTCCTCCTCCCGAGGAGGCCACAGCACCAGACCCTGCACACTGGGGTGCTACGACCTGTCTGGGGACCTACTCTCCAGCTTGTTTGCTTTTTGGAGCTTAACCAGGAAGTCTTTATCAGATCTTAAACAGGCATCTCTTTGAGTCTCTGAGTGGTTTGCAGCTTTGGCACTCTAACTATATTCTTTCAATACGTATTTTATTGCCTTCTACGTTCCAGGCATTGTGCTAGGCACTGAGGGAAGAGTGGTGAGAAAAGAGCAAAAGCGAAAAAACCAGACCCAGTCCTTGTCCTCGTATGTTGTACCACCAGTGGGGGAGAAGAATTAATTGAATAATCACACTAACGTGTATATAATTACAAATGGTAAATGGGCTATGAAGGAACATTTCAAAGTGGAAACTGATCTAGCCCAAATTTTCAGAGAAGGTGTCCATGAGAAAAATAGCATTTGATCTGATAACTGGACGATGAATACACAGGGAGTAGGCACTCAACACGCATCTGTAGAACCTGATTATTCCCCTAGAACAGGGGTGAGGAACCTGTGGCCTTGGGATCACATGTGGCCTTCTGGATCCTTGAGTGCCAAATAAAGGGATTTGTTCTGTGAAGTTTGGATTCGGTTAAGGGGCCACACTTGGAGCCTAGAAGCTTCCTTTTAAAATTTGGATCCAGAGAGAGGTAGAGAAAGCAGGGGGAAAAAAAAAGCAGTGGGCAGCTACAGCAGAAACTGAAAATTGGAAGACCTCCTGGGTTCTAGATCAGAATCTGGCATTGACAGCCTATGTCACTTGCTCTCTGTTTCCCACCTATTTACGACACTTTGAAATTAGATTGGCTCAGGGTTTTCCAAAGCAGGTATACATACCGCTGGTGCTAAGCAAGATTATTTTAATTGATACACGTTTGCATTTTAATAGTTGTCTATTTTAATGTGAATGCAAATGATCCAAAAACCATGTTAAAATCCAAGATTTCAAAAACATTATTGCTCAGGAAAAGGTTAAAGTAAGTAGTCCTGGGACTTCCACTCTCTGTGTCAGTAGAGTAACAAGAACCAGAATTATCCTCCCACAGTAAATAACTAGAAAACTGAACAAACATATGAAACAACAGTTTCAGACATAGCACAGCATGCAGAGCAAGACTAGATTCTTGAGAGAAGGATAAGAAATGAGATGGGCCCTATAATCTCCCCACCTTCCTGCCTAGAAGCAATATCCGGACCAGAGGGACAAAGAGGGAAAAACCTAACCAGAGCCCATCAGCTTATTGAGTGGAAGAGACAGAGATCAGCATTCAAGAAGGTCAAGGCAGCTAGAAATTGCAGGCCATAATTCTGCAAAGGCTAGAATTGCGGCATTTATATTATATGTGGAAGTAAAAGCACAAAAGATGGGGAAATGAAAAGTATATTCCTGTAAGGATTTCAGATTATACACAATGTGGTATAACATTATTTGAAGATGGGTTGTGATAAGGTAAGGATGCAATAAACTTCAGTGAAATCATTAAAATATTAATATAAAGAGTAATAGCTAATAAGACAATAGTAGAGATAAAATGGAAATCTCAATATTACTCAGTTAATTCAAAAGAAGGCAGGAAAAGAAGGGAAGGTGAACAAAGAATTAGGAGGGTCGAATAGAAAACAAATAGCAAGACAGTAGGTTTAGACCCAACCGTATCAATAATCATATTAAATTAAAAGGATCTAAACATTTTAATTAAATAACAGATTGTGAGATTTGGTAAAAACACAAGATCCAACCGTGTGCTATCCACAAACCTACATATACAGTTGGAGATTTCAAGACTCCGCTCTCATTAATTGCCATGCAAAGGGACAGAAAATCATTAAGGATGCAGATGATTTGAACACTGATCTAGTTGATGGGTATAGAACACTGCACTGGAAAACATTCTTTCCAAATGTACATGGAAAATTCAACAAAATAGACCATATACTTGCCCATATAATAAGTCTCAACAATTTTTTTCAATGTGACATCATACAGAGTATGTTCTCTAGACACAAAGGAATTATATTAGAAGTCAGTAAGAGAACAGTATCTATAAAACTGCCCAAATAATAGAAAAATTAAGAACACAATTATAAATAATCCATAGAGAAATCACAAAGGAAATAAGAAAATGTTTTAAATTAAATGGAATTTTTTTTTTTTTTTTGAGACAGAGTCTTGCTCTGTCTCCCAGGCTAGAGTATAGTGGCATCATCATAGCTCACTGCAACCTCAAACTCATGGGCTCAGGTGATTCTCCTGCCTCAGCCTCCCAAGTAGCTGGGACTATGGGCACGTGCCACCATGCCTGGCTAATTTTTCTATTTTTTGTAGAGACAGGGTCTCACTATATTGCTCAGGCTGATCTTGAACTACTGACCTCAAGCAATCTTCCTGCCTCAGCCTCCCAAAGTGCTAGGATTACAGGTGCGAGCCACCACACCCAGCCAGAATTAAATGGAAATTTTTTTAAAATATCAAAATATAAAGCTTCTGATCTTCAAAAGCCACCATTAAGAAAGTAAAATGGGAATCGAGGGATAAATGTTCCCTTCTCTTCTAGGCCCTCGGGCCCCTAAAACCCCTCCGGGTGGCTGTGCGAAGGTGAGAGAGCAGGTTGACCCAGGCAAGGCGTGTGCAGGTGGTGGGGGTAGGGGGTGCAGGCAGGCTGAAAAACTCTAGCATTTTTAACATCGTACTACAAGATGACCCTACTACTACAAAATCTAATACAGAACAGACAATAACCTGAACAAGTATCTGTAACTTCACATTCCTACAACAGGGTGAGAAAACAGAACTAAAAAAAGACAAGCTAAAGTCTTCCCTTGCAGCCATGTTTCTAAATCACTAAAAGTTTTATTTTCTCTAAACATTATTATTGAGTCAATAACACTTGAATGTATTAATTTCTTGATCTAATAAAATTGCATAACACTGTGGTTTTCGAAGAATTTCCTCATAGCCCAGTGAGGTAATATATTTTGTAAACTCACCTAGATTAATTTTATTCTCAAATTTCCGAATAAAAAAAAAAGAAGAAAGTAAAATGGTAAGCCAGAGACGGAGAGAAAATACATGCAATACTAAGGACTTACATCCAAAATACACAAAGAACTCTTACTACTCAATTACAAGAAGATGGCCAGGCTCAGTGGCTCACACCTATAGTCTCAGCTACACGGGAGGCTGAGGCAGGAGGATCGCTTGAGCCCAGGAGTTTGAGGTTGCAGTGAGCTATGATGACGCCACTGTGCTCTAGCCTGGGAGACAGAGTGAGACCTTGTCTAAAAAAAAAAAAAGAAAAAAAAATTATAAGAAGACAAAAAACCTCAATTTTTAAAATGGGCACAAAATTTGAATAGAAACTTCACAAAGAAGATATACAAAAGGCCAAGAAGCATAAGAAAAGATGCTAAACACAATTAATCATCAGAGAAATGCAAATTAAAACCACAATGATATACCATTACGCATCCATTACAATGCCTAAAATTAAAGACTGGCAATACCAAGTGCCGATGAGAATGAGAAGCAAATGGAACTCTTATTCATTGCCAGTGGTAATACAAAATAATACAGCCAGTTTGGAAAACAGTCTGGTCCTCACCATAGGACCCAACAATTCCACACCTAGAGAAATGAAAACACTCATTGATCCAACAACTTGCACATGAATGTTCACAGCAGCTTTATTCATAATTTCCCCAAACTGGGAGCAACCCAACGTCCATCCAATGTATAAACAAATGGTGCTATATCCTTGCAACAGAATACTACTCAGCAATAAAAACAAATAAACTATTCATACATGTAACATAGAGGAATCTCAAAAACATGCTGACTAAAAGAAACCAGACATGAGCATATGTCATATGATCCCATATGTATGAAACTACAGAAAAAGCAAGTCTTGTCTAAAGTGACAGAAAGCAGGTGAGTGGTTGCCTAGCGCCCGGGATGGAGGTGACAGACGGACTGGGAAGGAACACAAGGGAATATTTTTGGGGGATGGAAATGATCTCTATCTTGATTGTGAGGGTAGTTACATGGGCGTATAAATTTATCAAAACTGATAGAAAGGTACACTTAAACTGGGTGCAATGCACTGTCTATAAATTATACCTCAATAACACTGATTTTTTTTTTTTACAAGTAATGGGCCAGAATAGCAGGAAATTACTGCTTCTGAAAGCAGACCGAGTTCAGGGATAATTTCCTCCATGATAAGACCAGCATACTTTCATCTAGATAAAGCTGATGGCAATACTTACAGCTCTTGGGAACAAAATGATGATGCACAAATTGTGAATAATGGCAGTCTTCTACCATCGTAAATGATTTTACAGGTCAGGTGCACATTAAACTAACTGTAACCAGAAAATGAAATAACGTAGTTCTGTGATGACTCACAGAGGTATATGAATTATAGCCACAGCTCTCTGGTGAGCTCAGAGGCGCTCGTGCATGTTTCCTACACAGTTATGGTGGACCATACCTTCGTGGGGTTAGAGCCAGTACAATGATACAGATTTTCATAGACGGAACTTCCCAGGAAAACAGCAAAATATCACTTGTTGACCATAGTTCATTCTGCAGGTAGATATCTTTTGCCTTTTCTGATGCTTGATGCTGGTTAACATTTAAAAAAAAAAAAAAAAAGACTCACTCTCTTGACATAGAACTTCACCTTTCTCTTAAACTAAACAACATGGAGCAAATATCTCTTTGCTTCTGACTGATTACAAATTATTCCGTTCTTCTCTTAAAGAAGCTTATTTTTAGGCCGGGTGCGGTGGCTCACGCCTGTAATCCTAGCTCTCTGGGGGGCCGAGGCGGGCGGATTGTTTGAGCTCAGGAGTTCGAAACCAGCCTGAGCAAGAGCCGTCTCTACTAAAATTAGAAAGAAATTAATTGAACAACTAAAAATATATAGAAAAAATTAGCCGGGCATGGTGGCGCATGCCTGTAGTCCCAGCTACTCGGGAGGCTGAGGCAGGAGGATCGCTTGAGCCCAGGAGTTTGAGGTTGCTGTGAGCTAGGATGACGCCACGGCACTGTAGCCCGGGCAACACAGCGAGACTCTGTCTCAAAAAAAAAAAAAAAAAAAAAAAGCAGCTTATTTTTAGTTATATATTTCATGCCTTGCTTACACTTAATTTTTACTTGTAGTTCATTGGTTTGTTTACTCTACTTAACCATTTAAAAAATTCAATAACATTGTTTTATGTCATTGAATCTTTTTTTTTTTTTTTGGAGACTGTCTCTCTCTGTCTCCCTGGCTAGAGTGCAGTGGTTTCAACATAGCTCACTGCAACCTCGAACTCCTGGGCTCAAGCAATCCCCCCTGCCTCAGCCTCCCAAGTAACTGGGACTACAGGCATGTACCACCATGCCCAGCTAATTTTTCTATTTTCTGTAGAGACAGGGTCTCGCTCTTGCTCAGGCTGGCCTCAAATTCCTGAGCTCAAGGGATCCTCCCGCCTCAGCCTCCCAAAGTGCTAGGATTACAGGCATTAGCCACCATGCCTGGCCTCACTGAATCTACTTTTGTGGGAAAGTCAGACTTGTTTTCTATTGACAATAGTGATAGAGAGTGATAGTAGTGATGTCCATTTCCTTGGGACATAATTGTATTTTAATGAAAAATAAACCAGTTTAAGGAAAAATATTACTAACAAACAATAAGCATATGGTAAGAATTGTGTGGCCCTGCTCCAGTGTCTGAGGTTTGGGAAAGCCTGGTCCCTTTTTGGCTCTGGCGTTTCGTGGCTCTATGACAGGGACGGTATGGCCTCAGCTATGGCATCTACATACAATGGAGCAGGGTCAGTGTGACTTGCTGTATGACTTGGACATGTCACCTGTCAACTCAGAACCATCTGATCCCTACAACCCTTTCTGGCCCTTGCATCTCATGACTGTACCTCAGTCCTCTCCTGTTGGCTTTCCCGTGCTCCCTTCACTCCTCTGTGCAGAACACACAACTTTTCTAATTCTCTGGGACTCAATTTCATTTCTATTTTGAATTCCCAATACATGGAGAAACCAGAACCTACATCTCAGGCCATGTAGGGTTCTCTGCATTCTGCTTCCTTCCCAGGTTATATCTAAATGACACAGGGCTTGGGTTGCTCCAAGCTGGTGAGAGGGGAGCATCTGGTACTCGAGTCACCTGCCATACAGGCAGCTCTTGATCCATCCACTGTCCCATACACTCTCAGCCAACAGTCAGCAGAGCACATCCCCGGCCCAGGCCTTGGCTCCTTCATGTCCAGTGGCTCTGTGGCCACTCTCACGGCACCACCAGGCTCTGTCTGCCTGGACACAGCACCACATATCCGTTGCTCTCCGACCTTTTTCAGCCACTCCCAGACACTGCTTTTGAACCCACCATTGTCACCACTCTCAATATTTTCCCCCTCTCTCTTCCTTTTCCCAGCACAGAGGATTCCTTTTGCTGATCTCCGTGATTAGTACAATCACAGTGGAAAATCACCTGTCATTTTCCCCTCAAATGTGCACCTTCCATGTTGAAGTCTCCTTCAGGGAAAAGTTGGCATCATCTCCCCAGCAAGGTTAAGCTTTTGGAAACGCAAAGGCAAGCAGCCCTACCACAAACCTTTCCAAAGAGGGGAAGAAAAAAGGAGAAATGCCAGGGAAGAGAAAAGGAGAAATATCTGAAGAAAAACAAAGATGGGTAAGTAACATCTCAAAACATTATCCTACCAGCCTGGTAGCCTTAGCTGCAATCATTCTGCCTTTGCAACAAAGGCCTGAGCCTTCAAAGATCACCAGAAGGATTCCAGGAAACCCTGAAGGAGAGAGTAGCTCACTCTTGCTCTCACTGGGAGATATGCAGAGATAAGGTAAGAGTCTTTATGGCTCATAGAATGCTTAAGACACCATCAACATCTAGACAAATATTAATAACTACTATGAGAGCTTCTCAATTCATGCATGATCCCATTTGACCCTTGCAAGGCCACTGGGCAACAGACAATATAAAAATCCTCATTTTACAAATAAAAAAATTCCAAACTCAGAGAGGTTACTTGATAATACCTGCCTTGAATTTGACACCAACCACAGTAGGGCTCAGGGGTACAGACAGATCCTTGCATTCCTGCTAAAGCCACCATGCCTCCAATGCCCCACTTCCAATGCAGCCGGCCTCACCATCACAGAAGGTTTACAAGAACCATCCTAAGGAGGTGGCTATAACTGAATGCGATTATCCACCTCCCCAAGAGGATGTGCAAGGAGGATAAGCCCATCAAGCCCGCTGCCCTTATTTTACCTTCCAGGTTATTCCAGGATCTCATCCCCAGATAAGATGATTTATTAAGCTCTATTATTATTATTTATTAAGCTCTCACTCCTGTCCACCTTCTAAAATCTCCCATGCGTGGCACCCTCCGGAAATCAGGGTCTGTCATCAGGAAGATCCCTACATACTTACCCTCTCCTCTAAGCAGCCCTTCATCTTCTGCCTCCTTGCAATATGGCTATTCCCTCAGGACACTGCTCCCCCGTAGCCCTCTCGGTAGTGGTCTTGTTCTCTCCTGTGTAAACCCCTGTGAGCTACATTCCACTGGCCTGGAGGAGGGGCACTCATCGCTGCATCCAGACTATTGTTCCTCCCACTTTCCTTAAAACAAAACAAAACAACAATGGGACAATGAACTGAATCCTGGGAAGCATGTGCCACCAGACTGTACCCCTTGTTTCTTGTGAAGCTATCTGCTGGCCTCCTCGTCATTCCCTTTATTCGTTGAAGATTTAAAAACCTATCTTATGGTCTCCCCCACCTCCATTTCTTTTTTTTTTGAGACAGAGTCTCGCTTTGTTGCCCAGGCTAGAGTCAGTGCCGTGGCGTCAGCCTAGCTCACAGCAACCTCAAACTCCTGGGCTCAAGCAATCCTTCTGCATCAGCCTCCCGAGTAGTTGGGACTACAGGCATGCGCCACCATGCCTGGCTAATTTTTTCTATATATATATATTTTTAGTTGTCCAGATCATTTCTTTCTATTTTTTAGTAGAGACAGGGTCTCGCTGTTACTCAGGCTGGTCTCAAACTCCTGACCTTTGAGCGATCCACCCGCCTCGGCCTCCCAGAGAGCTAGGATTACAGGCGTGAGCCACCGCGCCCGGCCTCCACCCCCATTTCTGACACCTTTCTTGACAATTTAACATCTTCTTAAATGACCCATCCACACCCAGGACTCTTTGTTTCCTGGCCCCTCCCCTTCAATGAACTTGACCTCCCCTCTAGCTCAGCCACCCACTCACAGGCACACCCTAGGCTTGGTCATGACCAACATCTGCACCATCTCCAAAATCTCAATTTCAGACATCCTTTTCTGGGCCTCCTCCCATCTCTCCAGCTCCCTTCCCCGGCACCTGAGCAGGTGGCTGGAGAAAGACCCACATCCTTGCTGCTTGGTCTCACTTTGAGTTTATGATCACAAAGCTCCAGAGCCAGTAAGCTAACAACATTCTGCTAGCCATTTCACTCTCTACTCTTTCCTCCACACACCTCCAAGACCCCCTTCCTGGCCTCACTTTCAGCAAATGTCCTTCTTTTTGTTTCACTGAGCAGCATCTGGCAGCACTGCTCCCTCCCTTGTCATCGGGAGCTCTTTCCTTGGCTTCCAGGATACACACTCTTTGGGTTTTTCTCCTTCTTATCATTCCCCTACTCAACCCTTGGCTCAGCTGTTCTCTCTCCAACTGCACTCATTCCCTGGGTGTATGGATAGGCAGGTACAAGGCTTTCTACAGTATCTATATGTTAGTGACTCCCCATTTAAATCCCTAGCCTCTGAGTCCGCCTGTCTTCCTTAAGATACAGACTCATGTATCTAATTGTCCACTTGTTATCTCTACTTGAAGGTCTACTTGGCAATTTAACATGTCCAAAATGTGTTCACTTCTCCCTACCCGGAACAAAATCTGTTCCTCATCTCTGTGAAAGGAACCACCATTCATGTAGCTGCATAAGCCAAAAACCACGTAGGCATCCTCGACCCCTTTGTCTCTCACTCAACTCCAATCCATCTGCAAATTCTGTTCTGCCTTAAAAAAAAAAAAAAATCCCTAATTTGGCCCTTTCTCCCCACTTCATTTCCAGCCATAGTGGTCCAAGTCACCATCGTGACTCCGCCAAGAGCCTCCTAACTGGCTTCCCTTCCTCTACTGGGACCTCTCTACTGAGCTTCTACGATAGCGCTCTCCAAACAGACCCCAGAGTGATCTCTGGAAGACATAAGCAGATCATCTCACGCCTGCTCCCAACACTCCAGTAGCTTCCCATCACACTTAGAATAAAATCCAAGGAAGACCAAAATCTTAGTAAGATCTTTTACGATTTGGCCCCTGCCACCTGGACAACCCCTGTCCCCACACCACTCTCCCTCTCTCACTGCCACACGGTTGCTCTTGCTGTTTTTTGAACGCACCAGGCACGTTCCCAGCACAGGGCGTTTGCCCTTTCACACCTCGGCCTGCGGTGTCCTTCCTCCGCGGTCCTCAGGGCGCACTTCCTCGCCTCATTCAGCTTCCTGCCCAAACGTCTGCTTCTCAGGAGCCGCCTCCCTTGACCACATTCTCTATCCCTTTTCCTGCTTTATTTTTTCCTGATTGCATTTTACCTGAACGCATCCTGTTTGAACCTGTATTTTAGTTACTGACTTGGCAACTAAAACAGAAGCTTCGCAAGAACAGGGACCCACCTTACTGTTGCATACCCAATTCCCCGAACAGCGCCTGCACACAGGAAGCTCTCAGAACATATTTGTCGAATGAATGAATGACTTGCTAAAGGCAATGGGGCAAATAAGTGGCTATCCAGCAGATTTCCATGGCCACACTTTTCACGTGGAGAGAGATAGCTACACCTTGTGAGTCGAGGCAGGGCTCAGTTCCTTTCGTCCTCCCGCCTAATGGGGGAGTCAAGACTCCGCAGGCGGTGAGCCCGGATCCAGGAGCGGCTAAGTGGCCCTCTCTATGGTCTCGCTCCCCAGGCCCCTCCTCCCCAGCGCCCGGCGTGCCTCTATGGTTCTTCCTGTCATTAGTCGGGAGGGGGCGCTGTGCGCAGGCGCGAGGTGACGCCGCGGCAGGGCCGGAAGGAGCGCAGCGGCGGTCTGGGCGACGGCGACAGAGCTATCGACTGGCGACTAAACGCCACGGCGGCGGAGGCTTCAGAGCCCGCCTCGCTTGCCGGCGAATTGAGTAGCGAGTAAGTGTCGGCCGCAGGGCGCTGCCGGCCTCCGCGGCAGGCCCTGGGAGGCAAGGTAGCCTCTCCTGAGGACGCCTCCATTAAGCCCCAGGGTGGGGGTGGGGGCGGGGGCGAGGGCTGTGAGGGCCGCCGAGCCGGGGGACGCGAGCCGAGGCCCGGGCGGGCCCGGGGGCCTCGTTGGGCGCCAGTGAGCCCCGTGAAGCGGGGGCCGGCGGCGAGGCAGGAGCGACAAAGGCGCTGGGCGCCCGGGCGACCCTTTCCCAACGGTCCCTCCACTTCGGGAAGTTTCGTGGGCCGTCCCTCGGCCCGCTGCTCGGGGGCTACAGCCCTGAAAGACCGAGCTTTCTTCGGTGGCCCCTTCATTTGCCTCACCTGGGCCCCAAGCTGCAGGGGGGAGGCGGTGTCCGTGCCCCCGACCGCGGCCTGGAGAAGCGGAGGGAGATGTACCGTGTGATATTGAACTCCAGCCCCGGCTCCGAGCGGGTGACGGCCAGTCCTTTCTAACCTTCCCCACTCAGTTCCGAAGGGGTGTCTTTCCGCGAAAGTTGGCGACTATCACCCACCACTCGTGAGGACACAGCAAGTGTGTCAAAACCCTTTTGCAGCGCGGATCGTGCTAGTCCACCTCACGTTCCTACAGCGCCTCGCATATGCCTGGGCGCTGGGCGGGGAGCAAGGCCAATGCGCGCGCTTGCGAGGTGGCCCTCATACCGGGTTGAACGATAATCCGAAACTTGGGGCAACTTGTAACCAACCTCAGAGAGCCTGTGGTGTGCCAGTTACTGTTCTAGGTTCCGGGTTTCCGATATAAATCACCTGGGGCCCTGTTAATCACTCCTACACTGTGATAAGTGCCTTGGTAGCAGTTGCCCTGAGTACTTTGATCATGCAAAGAGAACACTGCTGGGGGAAGGGGGAGAAGACAGGGAAGGTTTTATGACACATCTCAATTTAGTAAGCTTGCTTGTAGAAAACAGCTAAGAAATGGCCTGGCTTTGGTTTGGGTTTTGTGTCCATAATTTATTGTGCTTGAGTGTAGGGAGTGGTGGTGAATTTGAAGAAATGGCTGGAGAGCCTGGGGCCAGATATTGTACACCCCCTGTAAACCTCATTAGAGGATTTAGATTTTTATCCTGAAGGATAGCAGTGAAGACTAATAAAAGAGAACCCTTGAAGCCCCTTTCGAGAAATTTAATAAAGTTGAGATATGAGTCACAGAGACTGAAAGTTTATGAAGTAGGATGGGTGAGAGCCTGTTTGCTAATTATAATATGAGCTCCTATTTAATGTGTTTACTAAATTCTAGGCTTTACCATATTCTGGATCTTTACAGGGGGCATGACTAATTCTCACACCTGACAATGTCATCATTATAACTGCATTGTTAATAATAGAACAAAATATACAATCCTAATGTGCCAAACACTGTTCTAGGTATTTTCCATATGTTTTTTTAATCCTCTCAATGACATTAGCTTCCGTTATTATCTTTATTTTAAAATGCAGTAAACTGAGACACTGAAAAATGACCTATCTAGTCACAAAGTTTGTAAGGTCAGAGCTGGAACTTGAACTCAGTTTGGTTCTGGAGTTCATGCCCTAATTATTCTGCTATATACCTGTGATTGCTGTATATTCGGAAAGTACTTCTGGAGTATCTACTTTGTGCCAGGCAGTGTGCTATGTACTGAGGTTTTGGGAACAAGTAAGAACTGCCTTCTGGGAACTAAAGTTTTAGAGGAGACCAAAATTAACACATTATTGTATTTAACTCACACTAGTTTTGAGCCCGGGGTCTCGTAAAGCATGTATAATTCACACGTCTCTTTACCTTGGGAGCCTCATGGTGCACAGGCAACTCATGCTGCCGTGCTGTAGCATACATAATTATGTGACAGGTGGCCCCCTGGGCAAAACCCTGCAGTTGGTTTTTGAAAATCTTACTTGACGTTCTTATTGTTACAATTAATATTGATAATTTAATTCTAAAAATGTGGATTTAATGAATAGAAGTCAGTAAATTTTTTCTGTTTGTTTCCCTTTAAATTACACTTAAGCCTGACAAGTCAAGAAAAACACTTTACTATTAAGAACTATTTTTCAAGTTTTCACATTACTAATTTTCAAGTTTTTATATTAATTTTTTATTAAAAGCATAGAAAACAATAAAAAATAACAAAATTTTTCATTAAATTAGAAAGGATAGTTTTGTTTTCGAAGTTTTTATTCTATTTTCATAATAAAACACCGTGGCCCCCAGAAAAAATTTTTTTTTCTAATGTGGCAGTCAATGTGTTAAACATAGTTTCCTAAAGGTATGAAATTATCATTGTGGTAAGTCCTTTGAAGAAGTGAGGGATGTGTGATTGAACTCTGTGGGTGGGGAGGATAGCTAGGAAATAGTCAGGAAAGGCTTTTCTCTGAGGAAATAAAGAACTGAAGGATGAGTAGAGTTAATTTGATCAAAGAGACAATGAAGAGGAATCATCCAGCCAGAGAAGAGCCTGAAGTGGAAGAAGGGGCATGGCGTGTTCAAGGAACTGAGCTGTTGTTACTGGTGGACAGTGACGGGGGGAAGCTATGACGTGAGGCTGCGTCGGTCATCAAGGGTCATAGGATGGCAGAGTTTTGTAGGCCATGTATTCTACCGTGGTGAGATTTGTAGTTTTAAAAAAATAACTCTCAATGCTATATATTAATAAAAATATGTCAGTGGGTGGAGCCTACAAGGCTGTACTTGGGATAAAAAGGGCAGAGTGTCCTGAGCTCACAAAAGATTTGATTCTAAAATGATTGCTGAAAACATAGATTTTTACCCCTTGAGGATGAGGATGTACCTACTTATCTGTCCTAGTTTCCAAACTAATTTTCACTTGACAGTTGAGGAGAATCTTAATGTTTTATGTTAAACTAGCCCACTCACTAAAGATTTTGAATTTAATTTTTGGTTTAAAAGTTTCCTATCATGGAAAGACACTGATAACAGGATTTTTAGAGCTCTTTTAAATTCTATTTAACACATTAACTGCCATGTGAGTTGTATTTAACTCACACTAGTTTTGAGCCTTGGGCCTTGCGCAGCATGTAACTCACATGTCTCTTCACTTCGGGAGCCTAGAGAACTATTTTTCAAGTTGCCTATAACTCAAGGACAGAAAACAATAAAAAAAAATAACAAATTTTTCATTAAATTAGAAAGAATTGTTTTGTTTTCGAAGTCTTTATTCTATTTTCATAATAAAACTCCATGGCACCAAGGAAACAAATTTTGTTTCTAGTGTGGCAGTCAATGTGTTAAACTCTACACTAATCGTTTGCATATAATTATATATCTGTAATTATGGATGTTATTTTACTTCAGTTTCATTTTGTCTACATATTAAAGTTAACACACATTGTGCTTTCTTATTCTGAGCTCATCATCTGCCTTGTTCTTCCTTAATAGCATCACCATCTTCTAGTCACCTGATCTCAACATCTAGGTCAACTTTGACTCCTTCCTTCCTCTTGCCCTGATGGCCAATTAAATACAAAACTCCCATTGGATCTAACTCTGCAGTCAGTATCTTGTATTTTCTTTTCCTCCCCCTACATACTGTTATCTCTAGCTCAGACTTCACTGGCTCTTGTCTCGTGGCACCAGATGTCTCCTGTAGGCTGTCCTACACATTGCAGCAAAGTTAATTTTTCTAAAGAACAGCTCATTGTGTTGCTTCCCGTTGGTTAGAAAATAAGATTTGATCTGTTTCAGTTATCCATTGGTGCATACCAAACCATCCCAGAACTTACTGACTTCATACAGCAGTTTTATTTGTTGACGGTTTTGAGCTGAGATTGGGAAGGACTTGCCTGGGCTGTTTACCTCTGGTTCATATGCTTTTAGCAGAGGTGGCCAGTACTGGAGAATCCACTTCCAAGATGGTGTCTTCATTCATGTGTCTTGTTAGAGACTGCTGGAAGGCTGGGCTCAGCCGGCCCTTTCCCTCTCCATGTAGTGTCAGAGCTTTCTATGTGGTCTCTTCCACATAGAAAGGTATTTAGACTTCTTATCTTGTGGCTTTGGGAGCCCTGGGCGAAAGCTGTTGTCTTCTTAAAGGCTAAATCCAGATCTGGCATGGTACTCAGTTTAGCTTGAGTGTGGCTATCCCTGCTAAGCCTTCCCTGACTGTCTGCTTTCCCCCAACTGGAGTAGTCTCTTTATTCCACTAGTGTCTTTATAGTGGACTTAATTTTGTTCATATTTTCTCTTAGTGATGGAACTTTGAGTTCTTTGAAGCAAGATCCATGTGAGATATTTTTTGTATTCCTCATGCTGTATAAAAAATTCTCATATAAAATGTATAAAAATTTGTTATTTAACAAATTGTTATATAAAATGACAGTACGGTTGTCCCTCCATAACCACAGGTTTTGTAACTGAGTGTATTTTTGTTATATTGATTAAATATTAGCACAGGCTTATAAAGGATGGCTATCCAAAGAATGGTTAAGATGAGCAACTAGTAGTTGAATGAAAAGCAATAATAATTTATAGACACTTAGAAAACATGCTAGGAAGAGGTGTTACAGATGTGTCAGGTTCTTCCAGCCCAACTCTGCTTTGCCCACTTGGGAAGTCAAAGGGATTAACTCATTAAATTTGAAAGTCTTTTATTAAATCCAAATCAGTGTTGCAAAAGTGACAGGCATACATATTTATGGAAATTATTCTGGAAAGGAAGGTCACTACAAAACTCCAGTATCATACAGTATTATTTTAGGAGCATATGGAAGGAAAAATGGAGCAGCAACATGAATAGAAGAATGAGAAGAAAGTGATTGGTCAGAGACAGACTCCAGCATTCTGGTCACGAGAAAGTGAAGGTACAATTTTGAAAACCAGAAAAGTGGGTGAGAAAACCATGGGTGAGTCCTTTTTTTTCCTGACTTTGTTTTCCAAATTTTCTGTAATGGCAGTACGTGGTAACTGAAGGAAGTCCTAGTAAACTTGTTGTTGCTTAGGCATGTTACCTGACTCTGGTTATATGACTATGATGAACAAGAGCTCCAGTCTTTGACATAGGAAGATGTTTTCAGAGCCACTCATTCAGCAGCTGTGCTAGGCATTGCAAATACAGCTCTTAACAAGACATATCAAGAGCATTTGGAGAAAAGATATTGAAATATGAACTCTTTCTCATTGTATGTTGATTCATACAAGGAACAGAAGGGGATAAAAAGATCATTAGGACAGTTGGAGAGGAAAGAGAACATAGAACTGCCATCTAATTTTCTTAAAATTTTACAATATAGGAATACTATATATAAGATTCTCAGTAATGAGATGATGAAATATATGCTGACATTTGGTTCTAATCTATAAGTATTAACCCAGTGATGCCCAACCTTTTTGGCAACAGAGACCGGTTTCATGGATGACAGTTTTTCCACAGATGAGGGTAGGGAGTAGGGGGCAGGCAGAACTCAGGCAGTGACGAGGGATGGGGAGCTGCTGTAAACACAGATGAAGCCCAGCTTGCCTGCCACTCACCTCCTGCTGTGCACCCCCCATGAAGCCCCCCTCTTCCTAAGTTTCATGGAAGACAATTTTTCCACGGACGGGTGGTGGGAGGCAGTGGAACTCTGTGGCCCAGGGCTTGGGGACTGCAGCATTAACCCATATATTTGACTATAGAGTATTGTCATAAATGTACTTGTGATAATTTTTATAATAAAGGGAAGAGGCAAGAACTGAAATTTTCTTGGGTGGCATTTTCTATTTCTAGACTCCACTTTTAACTGTTTTTTTCAGTTTTCTGATCAAGAAGCAAACAGTAAGACTTATATATAGCTTCTTGCTACTTCCAGAGGAAAAATGAAGTTTGTTATAGCAGGAAGTAAAAATTTTACTGTGACTAGTTATCATGCTAGTGAAGTGTAACTTGGAAGGGGAAAATAAAAGTTCTTCCTTCTGCCTCCATCTATTGCATTTACCATATACAAAGTGGCTTCTAGTATATTATTTAATCTTCAGCACAGCCTTACAAGGTAAGAATAGTTATTTCCATTTCACACATAATAATAATAGCTGTAATGTCACATTTGCTATGTGCAGGCACTATGCTAAACACTTTATATATGTGTAACTCAAATTTGTTACATTTAATTTGATTTATTTTTTAGAAACAGGCTTTCTCTGTCATCTAGGCTGGAGTGCAGTGGCATGATCATAGCTCACTGAGCCTTGAACTCCTGGGCTCGAGTGATCCTCCTACCTCAGCCTCCTGAATAGCTGGTACTACAGGTGCATGTCACCACACTCAGCTAATTTGTTTTGTTTTTTTTTTTTGTAGAGATGAGGTCTTATTCTTGCCCAGGTTGGAGTGCAGTGACTGTTGACAGGCAAAATCCTCCTGCCTCAGCCTCCAGAGTGGTGGGACTACAGACCTGTTCCACCACACCTGGCCTCAATTAATTTTAAAACAACCATATTATTCTCCTTTTATAAATGAAGAAACTAGGCCCAGGAGATTAAGCAGTTTACCCAGAGTCACTGATTTACTAAATGGTGAGACCAAGATTTAAACCTAGGCTGTCTGGTACGAAGTCCAGATGAAGGGACTGAGTGTCAGGAAGTTAAATGACCTGTTACAAAGACCTATTTCTAGTCAAGAGTGGAAATTCCATCATCAGACTTTTTCTCCCAACAGGGGCCACTGATGTGCTACTCATGAGAAATTTTTTTAAAGCACTTCTGGTAATCTGCATAACCAGAAACTTGAATTCTAACTAAATTTGGTATAAAATGAATCACATTTCCCTTTGATTTCCAGTGTAAAATTGAAGGAAGCTAGTTGGGGTAAAAGAAAAAATAAGAAATTTGGATGTTGGAATTAGTGTTCAAAATACTTTTTAAAAATCTTATTTGGAGGCCAGGCGCGGTGGCTCAGGCCTGTAATCCTAGCACTCTGGGAGGCCGAGGCGGGTGGATCACTCAAGGTCAGGAGTTCGAGACCAGCCTGAGCAAGAGCGAGACCCCGTCTCTACTAAAAATAGAAAGAAATTAATCGGACAACTAAAAATATATAGAAAAAATTAGCCGGGCATGGTGGCACATGCCTGTAGTCCCAGCTACTTGGGAGGCTGAGGCAGAAGGATTGCTTGAGCCCAGGAGTTTAAGGTTGCTATGAGCTAGGCTGACACCACGGCACTCACTCTAGCCCAGGCAACAAAAGCGAGATTCTGTCTCAAAAAAAAAAAAAAAATCTTATTTGGAGAAAAATAAAGTACTTGATTAGATGCAATTCAAATTTGATACCAGAGCTTTTTCCTTTATGCTATGCTATCTATAAATAATATCAGTATCATTATTTTCAATGAAAGATCCACTCTGGCTTGGATTTGTAATTTTTAAAAATTGGGATACCTTTGTTAAGTTATAGATGCCATAAAGTTCTATTGTAAAACTTGAACGTGGTTTTGATGTACTTTATATAAAACTTCATATTCAATAAATTGGAAAAATGCTGGTATTAGTTGACTATTAGCTGTTTGTAGACACCATTTAATGAGAGGCCAGGGTCTGGGGCTAACTTCCTCTGGAGCACATGGTTTCTCCAAGGAAGGCAAAGAAGATTGAGATTTTCTCAGGCAGAAAAGCGTCGGATGACTGGGTAGATCACAGATAGGCTCTTGGAACTAAAAAGGCCCATAGCAGTTATAATTGGCCCTATTTTATTATTTATTGATTCGCATTTCTCTAATTTTCATCAAAGTAAGAAACTAGTTTAAAAATCAAATTGTACAGAAAGACTAGAAAGTTCTGCTGACCTCTAACTACTGTTTCACAAAGGCAACTGCTCTTTTTCTCACTCTAAAATTAACCATTAGTCTGACTTTTGTCATCATTTTCTTGTGTTACTTTATGGTTTTTATCACCCAAGAGTACATCCCTAGATACTATAGTTTAATGTTACCCATTAAAAAATTTTTGTATATCTTTTAAATCTCCTAAGTTTTTTTCCTTCTGTTCCTTTCTTTTCCTTACAGTTTATCTTTTGTTGAACCTGAACCATTGACCTGTAGTTTCCCAGAGTCTAGATAAGTATTTGTGAGTCTTTTCGAAAAGTTATCAGTCCCCCTCATAGAGTCATTTTGGACATTTTTTCCTAATGGGCTCTCCCCCATTAAATACTAAGGAATAAAATTTTCCTCGAGCCTGTATTCTAGAACTTGGCTGCTGCATCCAGATCCATGACCATACTCTGATTCACTTCTTTTGGTGAGACTGTAGGGAGTGTTCTTTCCTCACTGTCTTGTATCTGCGGCGTTAGCAGCTGATGATTTGTTGATGACGATGTTAGCAACAGTGTCTAGATCCAGTAATCCATTGAAGGGTGCAAAATGATGGGATTTTAATTGACATTTTCTTCATTTATATTAGAACACTTTTATAAAGAAACCATTCTTTGTCTTAGATACCCAGTGATAGAGTTAATTCAGGAAAGGTAAGAAAATGCCTGATTCTTTGCTTTTAAAGATGGTATCCACTGCCTATCATCCTTTAAAGATGACCTTTTTTATGAACTTTCATTTATACATTTTCTTAAGAATTTTATGCCATATCAATAATTATCCTTACTGAAACTCAAAATATGGTCTATGTCCAGTGGGTGCCTCTTCAGGCCTTTTTTTTCTGATTCTGACAGAGCCCAGTCTTGATAAATAGTCTTTGATAGCTGCTTTGGTATTTAATATGACAAGAGACAGGATGTTCTAGACTTATTCTGTATAGTGCCTGTCTCAGACTTGGAATTAGTGATTTGTCTAAAAAGCCCTGGTTTCTTTTGGTGAAAAAGAAGTACTTCAAGTATACTTCAAGAGTATAATTGAGGCACTATGGATGTTCATAGCTACAAGTAGATCATTTTTTTTT
>NW_012137969.1:3488467-3517732 GCF_000956105.1 Propithecus coquereli
CCAGGGCTGGAGTGCAGTGGTGTCATCATAGCTCACTACAGCCTCCAACTCCTGGGCTCAGGTGATCCTTCTGCCTCAGCCTCCCAGAGTGCTGGGATTACAGGTGTGAGCCATGGTGCCTAGGCTCCTTGCTTCTTTTTAATGAAATTAGTTTTCTGGAACCTTTAGAAGGTATGGTAACTTTTTCTAACTTCACAAAGCTCCCTCTCGATGCAGCATTCAAAAATATGACAGCTTGTTTTTTTGAAATTTCCTGGCTCTGTTCTCCACTTATATCAGTACCTACCTTCTCTTTCCTTTGTATCTATTGTCTCCATCTTACTTAGTTTTATTCCCAACATTTTTTTTCTCTCATTATAGGGTCACGTCCTGCAAGGGAGCCCTGGTTGATCCGTTTGAAAATATCGTGGGTCTTAGATGACTACATCTTTCAGACCTTAGAGTGGACTCCTTGCACTTAGGAATTAATTGGATCACTATTGGATTGTGCAAAATCCCTTCCTAGTGTTAGCTGCTTTCTCAGATTGGCCTATGCTTTCCAGTAAATACGTGTTGGTTATTTTGGGTTTATCCCCATCTCAAGTCCAAATGATATCCTGTGCTTTCTGAGGCACAAATGCTGATACTTCAGAGATCTCGTGGCTCTTCATGGTTTGTCTTTACCTACTTATATTTTGCAGTTTGTGGAAATTTCTTCTTACCTAGTTTTTTTTTTTTTCTTTTTTTAACTGTTGTCCAAGAATTTTATCTGTTTTTATGTAAGAATTTGGGGAAATTCAAAGACTATGCTGCTGCCATTCCTGCCAACCTCCCAGAATTTCCTTCTGGTTTTAGTTTGCATTTCTCTGGTATCTCATAATATTGGACACTTTTCATTTATCTATTAGCTTTTTGGGTTTCCTCAAGGTACTCAGCCATTGTGAACTCATATCTTTTGCGCCGTTTTTCCTTTGAACTGTCTAATTTTTTTTTTCAGTTAACATGCAGGAATCTTTATGTTTTCTCCCAGTGGCTTGCCTTCTCACTCGTAATTTCTTTGCTGATTAGAAATTCTTAATTTTAATGTGTAATATTTCAATCTTTCCTTTCATGGATAGTACTATTTATGTCCTGTTTAGGATAGTTTTCCCACTACCAAGTTGTATTTTTTATTCTAGAAACTTATTATTTTACAAAGGTTAAATCTCCATAGCTCATCTAACATTGTTTTTGTATAAGGCATGAAGAAGAGATTCTCACTCTCTACCCCTACCCCAAATACGGCTTTTTAGTATAGCATTTTACGGTAAAAAGATGTTTTCCACTGTCCTGCAGTGCCACTTTTGTCATGATCAAACATCCATTTATGAATGAATCTTTTCTGGACTTTGTTCCATTGGTCTGTTTTCCTCTTTTGTTGATACAGCATTGTCTTAATTACTGTAATTTTATAATAATAAGGTAATATTTGATAGTATAAATCCTCCATCTTTTGTTTTTCTTTATGAATGCTTTGGTTATAAGAATAACCTTTGCATATTCCTGTAAATTCTAAAGTCATCTAGTATATATCTATTTTAAAAATTTGATCATTCATATTAAATTTATAGATCAATTTGGAAAGAATGGGCATCTTTATAAAACTGAGCGTTCTAACCCCTGAATGTGATTATATCTCTACATTTATTTAATCTTTAATTTTTCTCAGAATGTTGTACAGTTTTCTGTGTAGAGGTTTTGCACATCTTTCGTTGCATTTATTCCTTAGTATTTGATGGTTTTAGGTGCTACTTTAAAAAATATCCTTTTTAAATGTCATTTTCTAATTGTTTCTTACTAATATAGTGTTCATTTTTGTTTGTTGGCGTTATGCCAAGAGATCTTGTGCTTCATCCATTCATTCACCTATTCATTCCATTGATATCTCTATATACAGTTACATATACAAATATATGTAATCGTGTCCTATAAGGACAATTGTGTCCTCATAAAAATTCCAGAGTTTTTATCATTTACCTTTCATTTCATAATTCATCTGGAATTGACTTTTATATATAGTATGAGGAATGAACAAAGATTGATTCCGCCGTCTCCCCCAATAGAGATAACCACTTGACCCAGCAACAGTGGGTGACTGATTGTATGTGGGTCTTTTTCTGAGCCCTTTATTTTACTTTTTATCTGTCTTTGCATTAGTACCACAATCTTATCATCTGCAAATAATGACACTTATTTCGTCCTTTCAACCTCATATTTTATTTCTTTGCATTGCCTTACTCCACTTGCTATAACCTCCAGTACAGTGTTAAGAAACAGCGAAAACTGTCCCTAATCTCAGAGAGAAAGCTTTTCAGTATTTCACTGTTAAGTATGAGGTTTGCTCTAGTGTTTTTTGAAATGCTTTTAATTAGATGAAGGAAGTTCCCTTCTAATACTAATTTGCTGAGAGTTTTTAAGTGTGAACAGGTGTTCAGTTTTAATGTTTATTTTCACCTATTGAGACTGATTCTGTGGTTTTTCTCTTTTATTCCATTAATGTAAGTTACATTGATATGGTTATGATTTTTACATCTGTGTTCATGAGCAATATTAGCTTTTCTTGTGTTGTTTTTTTTATCAGTCTTTAGTATCAAAGTTATACTGGCCTTATAAAATGATTTGAAAAATAATGTTTCTTCTTCTATTCTCTGAAAGAGTTTTCTCTGAAAGAGTTTTTGTAATATTAGTTGCATTTCTTCCTCAAATGTTTAGAAGACTTCACTGGGCTGACAGAACTTTGGGGGGAAGGTTATTGATTATTGATTTAGTTTCTTTGTTAGGTAACTATGCATATTTTTAAATTTGTTTTGTTCATTTGTGGTAAGTTATGCCTCAAGGTGTTTATCCATTTCACCCACAATTTCAAGCCAATTGATAAAAGTTTATTGATAATATTATCTTACCTTCTTTATACCTGTAGAATTTGTAATGATGTCTTCTTTTATATTCCTAATAATAGTAATTTGTGTTTTCTGTTTTCTTAATCTTGATAGATGTTTATTAATTAATTTTTTTAAGAACCAACTTTTTGCTTAGATTTTTCTCAGTTGTAGCAGTTTGTTGATTTCTGCTCTTTTAATTTTTTTTTCTGTCTACTTTTTCTGGATTTAATTTATTGCATTTTTCAATTTGAGATCAAAGCTTAGATCATTGATTTTTAGTCTTTTTTCTTTAAAATATACATTTGGAACTGTAAATTGTCCTCTAAGCACTGCTGTAATTGCATTCCACAAATTTTCATATATTTTGTTTTCATTATCTTTCAGTTCATTCAGTCAATGTAATTTTCATTGTGATTTCTTCTTTAACCCATGTGTTGTTTAGGTTGCTAAATTTCCAATATTTCAAAATATCCTGGTTGTCTTTCTTTTACTGATTTGTCAGATAATATATGCTGTATGATTTCAAGCCCTCAAAATTTGTTCAGGCTAACTACATGGCTCAGTATGTAGTCTGTGAATGTTCCTTGTACACTTGAAAAGAATGTGTATTCTGCAGTTGTCAGGTGGAGTGTCAACTAGGTCAAGCTGTTTGATAGTGCTATTTAAGTTCTCTATCTGGCTGTAAGTAGATTTGTCTTCTTTCCTTAAGGTCCATTTAAGCTATATGTATTTTGAAGCTATGCTACTAGATTCATACACATTTAGGATTATTATATTTTTTGTGAGTTGACCCTTTTATCTGGAAGAAATCGCCCTACTTGTCTCTAATAATACTGTGATGTCTACTTCATCTGTTATTAATATGCTCATCCAGTTTTTTAAAGGTTTTGTTGCACCAAAAAAAGAAGAAAAGATAAACAAAATAATTGCAAAGAGAATTGAAATTTGTCATTAAAAAGTCAAATGGACATTGTATACTGAAAAATACAATATCTGAAATTAAGAACGCATTAGATGAGGTGTTAATGGCTTTCCATGCTTTAAAGCTTCCAGTTTCCTAATACTTAAAGTGTATCTTCTGAAATACCACTTAGTTTTATCCATTCTGATAAAATATATCTTTTAATTGGCATAGTAAGTTTATAAAAGATAATTTCTGTGTAATTGAGTTTTTAAGTGATTTTTTTTGGTCCCATTCTTTGATCCTTTATTCCTCTCTTTATGTGTTCTTTTGCAGTGATTGCTTATTTTTAATTATACCATTTGTCTCTAAGCTTTTTAGATACACATTCTTTTATTAGTGGTTATGAATCCTTGACTTAATACAGTGTACCTTAAATTAGAATTTTTAACATTTCCCAATCACTGCAAGAGCTTTGTGTGTGTGTGTATGAGAGACAGACAGACAGACAGACACTATCTCACTGTCTTGTCCAGACTAGGGTACAGTGGCATGTTCACATCTCACTACAGCCTCCAACTCCCAGTAGGCTCAAGGGAGTCTCCTGGCTCAGCCTCCCCAGAAGTTAAGACTACAGGTGCATACCACCACACCCAGCTAATTTGTTAACTTTTTGTAGAGACAGGGTCTCACTGTGTTGCCCAGGCTGATTTCGAACTCCTGGCCTTAAGCAGTCCTCCCACGTTGGCCCCCCAAAATGCTAGGGTTTACATGCATGAGCCGCCTTACCCACCCAGCAAGAAACTTAAAATAGTTTAACTCCATTTATTTCTCTCCAGCTTTTTGTGCTGTTTCAATCATGTATTAAAATTCTACACATATTTTAAATCCCATGAGTCATTATTATTACTCCATTATGCAGTCAGTATTCTTTTACATTCCAATATGCCTCCTCCTAGGACCATCTTCCTTGGAACCGAAGAACTCCATTCGGTTTGCTGGCAAGAAATTCATTCAGCTGTTATTTGTCTGAAAATGTCTTTATCTTCACTATTAAAAGATATTTTCATTTTGTTAACAACTCTAGGTTGGCATTTTGTCTTCAGCTCTTTTCAAATACCATTCCAATGTCATCTAGCTCCCATAGTTTCTGTTGAAAAGTAGTCATTTGTCTGATGGGTGTTCCTTTGAAAATAATGCATCTTTTTTCCTGTGGCTGATTTCAAAATGATCTCTTTGTCTTGGTTTTAAGTCATTTGAATATGATATGCCTAAATGTGATTTTCTTTCTCCTTGGTGCTCTCAAAACTTCCAGAATTTATGGGTTGATGTATTTCATCGTTTTTGGCAAGTTTGCCATTATTTCTTCAAATATCTCCTGCTTCCTCTCCATTCTGCCAAATCTTGATATATTTTGTTTTCATTATCTTTCAGTTCATTCAGTCAAAATAGTTATTAATTTTCACTGTGATTTCTTCTTTAACCCATGTTTAACTCATTTTTTTTTTTCTTTTTTTTGAGACAAGAATCTCACTCTTTTTGCCTGGGCTAGCGTGCCATGGCGTCAGCCTAGCTCACAGCAGCCTCAAACTCCTGGGCTCAAGCAATCCTTCTGCCTCAGCCTCCCGAGCAGCTGGGACTACAGGCATGCGCCACCATGCCTGGCTAATTTTTTCTATATATTTTTAGTTGTCCAGCCAATTTCTTTCTATTTTTTTTAGTAGAGACGGGGTCTCGCTCTTGCTCAGGCTGGTCTCGAACTGCTGAGCTCAAACGATCCGCCCGCCTCGGCCTCCTGGAGTGCTAGGATTACAGGCGTGAGCCACGGCGTCTGGACTTAACTCATATTTTAAAAGAAGAAATCCTTCTCCCTCTCTCCAGTTACACAGATTTTATAAATTTTGACTGTATCTTTTATATTCTTTTGTGTTTTCCATTCCTTTTTTTCTGCTTTAGTTTAGAAATACTCTCTTGATCTGTCCTCTAGTTCACTAGTACTTTTTTCTGCTTTGTCCAGGATGCTATTTATAAATTGCTATGTTGATCTCTTTTCAACAATTTTTTCATCCTTTTCCCCTGTTTGGGGGTACATAGTTATTTCTGTGTCCCTATTAAGTAACTCCAGTGCATGAATCACATGTGAGTTGGTTTCTGTTTCTAGTCTTTCCCTTGTATTTTTGTTCATTTGTTTTCCTTTGTTCCTTTTAGCTCTGTGTGTGTGTGTGTGTGTGTGTGTGTGTGTGTGTGTGTGTGTGTGTGTTGTTTTGGTCATGCATGGCCTTGTAATTTTTTTTATCAGAGACTTGACATTATGGGTGAAAAAAGAGGCTCCAAGTGATCTTCTGTTGTGGTTTAAGGTTTTTAGGTGGGCAAATGGTGTACTGGTAAATCATCATGATTCTGTCAATGTTTGGTTTTAGGCTTTTTTTAGGTCTGTTTTAATGTTGCTCTTAACCCTCAAGGCATGGCTCTCTTAGCCTCTCACATGAAAGCTCAGAGTGTTTACCATGACCTTTCCACTTTGATTGGTTGACCTCCATCATCTTTCAACAAGTGCTTCTCCCTGCTTCTCAGCCCCAGACCCCAGTAGTTCTGCAGCTTTAGCCCCTTCCCTAACTTCTGTGTTTCTGTTTCATTGCTGGTCCATGGAAAGGTATTATCTTGGCTTTAGTGCCACTATATCTTTTTTTAAAAAGAAAGAGAGGAAAGGATTTCAAAAATACAAAAAACTACTACCCAAATCTGCTATCCAGATTTAACATATGTTCGTGTTTTGCCTTGTTTGCTTGAAATATCTTTAAAAGAAAGAAAAAAGCTGTTATATATAACTCAAGTTCAAGCCTTAGTTCCTTTTCAATCCCCCTTTCACAGAAATAGCCACTGTCCTGAAGTTGGTGTGTTCATTCTTATGCATATGGTATTTTTAATATTTAAGTAAAATATTTTAAATTTTATATAAATTTACGTAAATAACACATTTTCATTTAACATTGTTTTTAGAGTTATCCATGATATTTTTAGATCTAGTGTTTAACTGTCTTGTATCCATGTATGAATTTTATTTATTCGTTCCTTTACTGATATTCAGTAAGTTCACATTTCCAATTGCTTTTATTACATATATTGCTGTAGCAATCATTCTTATCCACATCTTTTTTTTTTCTTTTTTGAGACAGGGTCTTGCTCTGTTGCCTGAGCTAGAATACAGTGGCATCTTCATAGCTCACTACAACCTCAAACTCCTAGGCTCAAATGATTCTCCTGCCTCAGCCTCCCAAGTAGCTGGGCCTACAGCATGTACCACCATGCCTGATTAATTTCACATCTTCTATTATGCATACTTCCTGGAGAACATTCACAAGTTTCTTTAGTTAATATACCTAGAAGAGGAATTGCTAAGTCACAGGGAATGTACATTTTTAACTTAGTGAGTATTGGCAATTGCTCTCCAAAATAGCTTTTCAAGTTACTCTCTAAACCAGAAATGTATAAGATTTCCTATTTCTCAAGCTTCACACAGTGGCAGTATTATAACCAATGAGGTTTACCTGATGTGCAATAATTGCTGAAAGATTTCCCATTTCTCACATGCTTGCCTTTTTTGCCAGCTTAATGGTTTGAAACATGACTCATTTTCTGATTTGCCTTCCCTGATTACTAGTGAGATTGAGTGTCTTTTTTTGTTTTCTTTTTTGTGAATTGCCTGTTTATCTCCTTAGCCCATTTTTTGGTTAGGATATTTGTATCTGGATGTGAATACTTTGTCAGTCCTTTGTCTATTTAACATACACAGTATTTTTTTAGTGCTATGTTTTGAGTTTGTGTTTTCTTAAGGGATGTTTTCAGCATAAGCTTTGAATGCTACCTTGATCAGATATTTGGGAAGAGTTTTGATACTCCCTCGTTCTTAACGTTCCTCTTTTCTTCTTTTTTCAGACCCTTTGGAACAGATGATCGTCATGTTTAGATATTAGCAATCACATACGTGTATGTCTGCATTTGAAAATGGCAGAGGGAAACAACAGTGAAGAGATAATTCACTTGAATAACTTTCACTGCCACCGGGGACAAGGTAAGTTTGTTCATTCTCACTTCTCCCTTTCCTTACTTCTTTTAGTATTGTAGCTACATCTTCTTTGAAGTGAGCTTATATTGCACCGTTTAGAATCCAGAGACAGTTCATTTTTAGACCTCAGAACATCAGGTATAAAAGGAGTTGGCAGAATACTAGAATTGTGTTAAATGATGATACCTGCTGGCCCGAATGAAGTTTAAGAATCATAGATCACAAGTAGATTAATAAGCTATTATTTAGCAAAAAAGCTATGAATATGCAGTCATTGTGTCTTAAGAGGTGGGATTATGGGAACAGTGTCAGTTCTCTGTTTTTGGAAGAATGGTGACTGCAGAGGAACACTTCTCTCAGTCCATATGATCTAAAAGACTATAAGTGCTGCCAAAGTGACTTTGTGTTCACACGATGCTTAAAATCCTTTTTTGCCAGAAGATTCTGACTTAACCTCATGGGGAATTTTAGAACATGTACTTTTTTGTTTTACCATGTTTAAAATTTTAGAAAATTCATTAATTTGTAAAGGGAAGAGTGCCTGCATTTCAGTAACGTTCTTAAATATGTATGAAATTTCCTGTCGAATCCCAATTCACATATACACTTGGACTAAAAGGGAAAAAAATGCTGAGGAGTAAGAAAGGAATCCTTAATGTATTTATTCTTTGTAAGTATAAATTCCATGGAAGAAGTTTTACTGGTTTTGTTTTCTCCCATTGATAATATTTTGTGCTATGAAGATGATTTTTTTCCAGCAGGGAGTAAATTATAGTTGACCCTTAAACAGTGTGGGGATTAGAAGAGCCAACCCCCAGTGTAGTCGGAAATCCACATATGACTTTCATTTGTTTTTTTTTTTTGAAAGAAGGGTAGTCAGGAGGGGGGTTCAATTTCCTTTGTTTTTTTGAGACAGAGTCTTATTCTGTTGCTCTGGGTAGAGTGCAATGGCATCATCATAGCTCATTGTAAACTGAAACTCCTGGGCTCAAGTGATCCTCCTGCCTCAGCCTCCCAAGTAGCTGGGACTACAGGAGCATGCCATGATGCCCAGCTAATTTTTCTATTTTTAGTAGAGACAGGATCTCTCACTCTTGCTCAGGCTGGTCTTGAGCTCCTGAGCTCAAGCAGTCCTCCTGCCTTAGCCTCCCAGAGTGCTGAGATTACAGGCATGAGCCACTGCACCCAGCCCATGTATAACTTCTGACTCCCTGAAGGCTTAACTACTAATAGCTTACAGTTGACTGCAAGCCTTGCCAGTGACAGTCAATGAACACATATTTTGTATTTTATATGTAGTATATACTGCATTCTTATAATAAAGTAAGCTAGAAAAAAGAAAATGTTAAGAAAATCATAAGAAGAGGAAATATATTTACTATTTATTAAGTGGAAATAGAACATCTGAAAGGTCTTCATCCTTGTCCTCACACTGTAGGCAGAAGAGTAGGCAAAAGGAGAAAGGGGTTGGTCTTACTGTCCCAGGAGTGGCAGAGGCAGAAGAAAATCCACATACAAGTGGACCCTTACAGTTCAAATCTGTGTTGTCGTTCAGGGGTCAATTGTATATATATTTGGCTTTCAGATCATTTTAAATTGAGCAAATTTTATTAAGCAGATAAATTGAGAAAAATAAAATTGCTCAAGTTATGCAAATATAGTACAAAAGAAGTACTGGGTTTTAAGATTTTAAATTAATGGTTTTAAATTAGTCGTTGTTGTTGTCTTTTAATTGATTCTTAAATATTCTTGAACAGAGTTTCTTTAAGAACAGCTAATTGCAGCCAGGCATGGTGGCTCATGCCTATAATCCCAGCACTTAGGGAGACTGAGGTGGGAAGATCATTTGAGCCTAGGGAGATCAAGTCTGCAGTGAGCTATGATCATGCCACTGCACTCCAACCTGTGGGACAGAGCAAGATCCCATCTCTAAAAAAACCAACTAATTCCTTTTGGAAAATTACTGACTTTGGAAGTATATTTTTTGTTAGACAAATCTGTATCCTCTGCACCCATCGCAAGAATTTTCTTCAGGTGGATAGATTTGTTCTGTTTTTATTAGCTGCATTAATTTTTGTTTTGCACCAACCTCTGTAGTTTGTTATTTTTTTTTTAAGTGTATAGTTCATTGAGTTTTGACAGATGAATGTACCACCTCAATAGTGATGTAGAACATTTCTGTCACCCCAAAAAGATTCCCTTGTGCCTCTTTGCAGTCAATCCTTACCCGACTCCTGGCCTAAGGAAACCACTGATCTGCTTTTTGTCACTGTCCAATTTCATATAAATGGACTCATGCGTTATATACTCTTTGTACCTGAATTCTTTTGCTCAACATAATGTTTTTGAGATTCATCCATGTTGTTGCATGTATCAGTAATTCATTCCTTTTTAATTGCTAAATACTATTTTACCTACTTACACCCAGTGGAAACAGGCTTAAAAATGAAGGTAAAATAAAGAAAGATTGAAAGTACAGGAATGAATAAATATACATCATACAAATATCTAAAAAAAAAGAGCTAGTATGTCTATATACTGTCAGATAAAACTGATAGAAACCAGAAGCGTTAATAAAGATAGAATTCATAATGACAAAACATTTAGAGCACTGGGAAGATAAAACAGAGCTAATCCCTGTACTCCAAGTAACATGATACAAAAATATACAAAGCAAAAATTGACAAATCTAAAAGCAGAATTGGACAAATCCACAATCATAATAGGAGTTAACACATTTCTTTCGGTGATTGAGAGAGCAGGCCCAGGCATTTGTATGGGCCTTCCACACATTCCACAGAAGAGTGGAAGAGCATGGCCAACAAACTTGACATAATAGACATGTGTGGAATACTGCTCCCTATGAATTTACCCAAATTAGCCATATTTTAAGCCAGAAAATTTTAAGTTTCAGAGGATTGAAATCATACAGATTATGTTCTCTAACCACATTGAACCATAAATTATTTATAGAGGTTAAATTAGAAAATCTCAGTATGTGTGGAAAATAGGAGTATACTTAAGAACAACCCAGGGTTCAAAGGAGAAATCACAATGGAAATTAGATATTTTGAGTTGCATGATAATGAAAATATTAATATAATATGTTGAAATTTATGAGATACTTCTAATGCCATGTTTTGAAGAAGACTTGTGGCCTAAAATACATGTACTAAATAAGCAGTAAAGCTGAAAAATTGATAATGAAAACCAAGGCTTAGCAAATTTAAAGAGCCAAGTGGTCAGTATTCAGCCTTGCAGGCCATGTGATCTCTGCTGCAACTACTCAGCTATACCATTGTAGCATGAAAGCAGCTATAAACTAAATATAAACGCATGAGCATGGCTGCATTCCAGTAAGGACATGACGTAACAGATACTATCCTATACTGCAGATGGGAGTGTAAATTAGTACAAACAATTTGGAAAATTTCTAGCATTACCTACTAAAATTGAATCTGTGCTTATCCTATGGCTTAGCAGTTCCATTCCTAGAATGTACCCAACTGGAATGAGTACTGCAAAGACTTATATAAGAATGTTTATAATGGCATTATCCAAAATTGGCACCAACTCAAGTGTCCATCAACAAAAGAATAATTTATGATATATTCACATGGTGGATTAAATACAGCAGAGAGAACTACAGCGGCATGCAACATGGGTGCATCTCAAACATGTTATTTGCAAGAAAGCTAGACAGAGAAGAACGTATACTCAAAAACAGCACTTGTCTGTGGAGATAGAAATCCTCCCTTTGGGGAGGAAGGAGAGAGTAGTGATTGAAAGAAGCACAGGAAGGTTACCAGTGCGCTGGAAGTATTTCCTGACCTGGTGATGGTTACCCACGGATGGGCCTTTTGTATTAACTCGTGAGGCTATCCACATGATTTGTAGCATTTGCTTTATTATTATTTATGATTTTTTAAACTTACGTTTTTAAAAACTAATCAAAACCTCATGTGTTTATATATGTGTGGTATGTAGTATCTTGTCAGCCACTGGACTTTAAGGTGATAGGTTTCAAACCAACTTTCACTGGGTCCCCCAGGGTTGTGTACCTTTTTCTTGGGCCAATTCTTCCAGAGAGGAATCTATAGTTTCCTGAATAAGGACTGTAAGACTGTGTGCAAGAATTCAGAGAACCAAGCAGCAGAAGGCAGCTGGGATCTTACTCCTTAAGCCTATTTCAGCAGTGCTGCTTTTCCCTTTTAACTCCAGTGCCTGGTGTACCAAAGGCTAGAGCTTCTCTTTCTCAGTATCTCTTTAGTATGAACCTCCATGGGGCAGGTCTTCTGGAATGGCTCAGCGAGGAGCGAGGAACTTAGCATCCTCTCCCTAAAAAATCAACAATAGGCCGGGCGAGGTGGCTCACGCCTGTAATCCTAGCACTCTGGGAGGCCGAGGCGGGCGGATTGTTTGAGCTCAGGAGTTCGAGACCAGCCTGAGCGAGACCCCGTCTCTACCAAAAATAGAAATAAATTAATCGGACAGCTAAAAAAATATATAGAAAAAAAAAATTAGCCGGGCATGGTGGCGCATGCCTGTAGTCCCAGCTACTTGGGAGGCTGAGGCAGTAGGATTGCTTGAGCCCAGGAGTCTGAGGTTGCTGTGAGCTAGGCTGACGCCACGGCACTCACTCTAGCCAGGGCAACAGAGTGAGACTCTGTCTCAAAAAAAATAAATAAATAAAATTATACAAAATTGTTGAAAACAACCATTCAAAGACTGGAAATTGGCCAAAGGCATACAATAATTGAGAACATTTGTTCAGGAAAATCTACTGACTCTGGGTAAGAAGAGTGAAAATATATGGAGTTTTAGTCTGGGGCTGCTCCCATTCTCTTAGTGGCTTCCCAGGTCCATCTCTTTCCTATGGTAAAGTTCTACCTGGGCCGGCCCTGCCTGTGGAGCAGGCTGGGAAGACGGATGGTGAAAAGGGCAGACTTTATTTGGAGAAGAATGGAGGGAGGGAGGGGGAATTCCATGCCCAGGGACATTGTCAAAAGCGGTAGAAATCCCAGTGACAAACAATCATAAAAGGCGAACATCGCAGCTAATCTGAGGTCTAGATACTGGTCAGGGCAAGCAGCAGACTGGCCATAAATTTAGCAGGGAGATCAGGGAATGAGACAGGCAAAGAATGCCTAAGTAACTTACATATCCTTGGTGGTCCGAAAGGTTATACGTATGCACAAGGTGATAAACACACTTGAGAGACGTAAGAGGCCCTAGCAAGCTGCTATTCCTTGTCAGAAATTGATGCTTTGCAAAGGCAGAACTAAAAGCTAGAACAGACTTGTAATGTCCCTGAACTCTGATGAATTCTCCAAACCACACAGATCCAGTTGCAAAGAGTGGAAGCATTACTGGCTCAAGATGTTTAAGCATGGCTGTCCACTAAGCTTATGCTGTCCCAGGGGTAACTCCTGGGACGCAAGGCTTAAAAATGAAAACAGGAATTAAAAAGAAAAAAGAC
This sequence comes from Propithecus coquereli, assembly GCF_000956105.1. Taxonomy (NCBI): domain Eukaryota; kingdom Metazoa; phylum Chordata; class Mammalia; order Primates; family Indriidae; genus Propithecus; species Propithecus coquereli. The sequence continues at coordinate 3,501,814 of NW_012137969.1, forward strand.
CTGAACAGAGATCATCCCCACACTGGGGAAAACAGACTCCACAGAATGAGTCTATACAAGGCACAAACAAAAACAGCAACAACTACTACTCCCGGTGCAGGGGCGGGATCAGAATCCACAGTTGTTATGGTATATTATCTTAAATATACAGTTTTCAACAAAAAATACTGAGACAAACAGGAAAGTCTGACACATACACAGGTGAAAGAATCCATAAAGGCTCTCTCTCTGGAAACTAATGTTGAAGTTAGTAGAGATTTCAAATTACTTGTTATAAATATGTTCAAAGAACTAAAGAAAACCACATTTAAAGAATTGAAAGAAAGTATGATGACAGTGAGTCATTAAATAAAGAACATTGGTAAAGCACTAGAAATGATTTTAAAAAAGAACAAAGCTGAGCACAGTGGCTCGCAACTATAGTCCCAGCTGTTCGGGAAGCTGAGGTAGGAGGATTGCTTAAGGCCAGGAGTTGGGGACCAGTCTGAGTGATACGGTGAGACCTCATCTCTTTAAAAAAATATATATATGGAAACTCTGGAGGTCAAAAGTACAATAACGAAAATGAAAAATTCACTAAAGATCTGTTTGACAACAGATCTGAGCTAGCAGAAGAATAAGTGATTGACAGAGATTATCTGATCTGTAGAATAGAAGGAAAAAAGAATGAAGAAAAATGAAAAGAACTTCAAAGAATTTTGAGGATACCATTAGCTTATTAACATATGCGTAATGAAAGTCTCAGAGGGAGAGGAAAGAAAAACAGAAGGGACAGAAAAAAATATTTGAATAAACAGTGGCTGAAAACTTCCTAAATTTGATGAAAAATGTTAATCTGTACATCTAGGAAATGGACTCCCAAGAAGGATAAATACAAAGAGATCTACACCTACACTCATCTTTGTCTTTTGCCTGGGTGGCTGTGGCTTGTCACTTGGCTACGTAGGATAGAAGAAGAAATGTAGAAATGTCTTTGCTTACAATACAGACTGAATCACCTCTGATTTCTGGTCTCAAAAGTATCTTGTGCCATCGATTTCTGTCCTATTCTGGGATTCACCATGAATTAGGCCACTTCTGGTCAGCTGTCCCCTCTGTAGGCTGTGGGTTTGAACCTTCTCCAATCTGCTGAAGCACTTGCCACCTGTAAATATACTGTTTATCAGAATTTTGTTAAATTCTCCTGCCTACTAGGAGCTCCCTTCTCTTCTTTGTGTACTCGAGGGTATATACTTTTTTAAAGTTCCCTTACTGTCATTTTAGTGGAGTTTTAGGAAATGATGGTGATAATCACTTGGATTCATTCTGCCAGGTTTAACTGGAAGTTCTTTATAATGTACCTATTCAGGCCCTCAGTTCAGTTGGTTACATTTGTCAGTCTAAGAACTATAAGTAGTAAGCATCTTGTCTGGGTTTTCTCAACTAATCTTCACATTTATTTTAGGAGGGGCAGGTGAGGAGAAGCAGGCAAGGAGGGGCAGGGCCATAAGTATTTTAAGTAGGCAGCCTTTTTAACCTTTTTTAAATGTTGAGGAAGTGGATGTTTAAAGAAGTTAGGTAACAACCCCAATAGCTAATGTGTGGTAGAGCTGAGATTTAAACTCAGGCTATCTGACGTTAGATGCTACAGATGCAACTGTTGTCCCTGGCATCACAGCTGCTTTCTTATAGGAATGAAGTGAAATCATTGATTTTTGATTGCTTTTCAAATTGTAGAGTGCCAAGAAATACTTGAGGCATTAACCTTGAGAAAGACATTACAGCTTTAATGGAGGAATTTCAGAAATTGTAATGATGATGCCTCTTTCTTGTTCTTCTTTCTCCTTCCTTACTTTAAGCTCACTTAATGCATTTTCTCTTTATTGCCCATTTTGACCTTGACATTTCCATCAAACCAGACAGGAAAAAATATCAGCTTGTGTTATCCTGTAATTCATATCAAACATGTTCTGTCTTTAGACAGATAAAAGGAAGAAGAGACCTTGAACAGAATTACTATATCTAGATGGTTAAAATTATAGTTGTATTTAATAGGAAACTAGGAAAGTTAAATTGTTTATTGTCATAGATGCTAAGTGGGTGCTTGACTAAAACATTAAAATATGTTTGCTTAAATGATTCTTAAAGTTTATGTCTAAGGTGAGCAAATTTTAGTGTTTTAAATGAAAATATTACTGTTTCTGAGTGATCATTTTTTCAGACCTAGCAGTTTAAATAAAAAAGTCTTTTATTCCTGGGAGGAATAGAGATGGCTGAGAGGCCATGGTTTCACTTTAAAGAAATCAGCAGTCCAGAAGATTTTATCGAGAGATTTCTTCAACCCTAATATTAATACAAGAAAAAAGTTCATATTTTGCACATAGTAATTGTCAGATTTTCTTTAGCAAGTCCCCAAATGTATTATTGGCAAAAATCAGCACAGAAACATGAGTCTTAATGCTTGAGTGCTTGTGCTGCTAGTGGACTATACTAGTAGCTATGAACTTGGCTTTAGGCCTGACCTTTTTCACACCAAAATTGAACTAAAGGATTGAATATGATCGTGCCAGCCTCCCAGTAACAGTGTTCTCTGCCTTCCTGTAGACTGGATCAATCTCAGAGATGCGCCCATCACCATATCTGACTCCTCTGATGAGGAAGGGATTCCAATGCTGGTAACCCCGGCTCCTCAGCAACATGACGAAGAGGACCTGGATGATGATGTCATCCTGACAGAAGTGAGTTTTCTTAAACTGTTGCAAGTTAGTCTCTGATTTTTCACCCACTCTGTGGGCCTTATTATAGAACAGCCGAGAGCACCTCTGTGCACTTGTTACACATTTCTAAGAACAGCCCCTCTCCATTCCACCTCCTGTCCCCTTAAATTGAAAAGCCATGAACCTCTCTACCCTTGCTCTATCTGACTATGCATGCACCAGTCTACACTGTCATAATTCCTACATTATAATGTATCTTACTGTCAGGTAGGGCGTATCTCCCTGTATTACCGCACATTTTTCAGAATCGTCCTAGACATTCTTATACATACATTTTTATGTTTTATGTTCAGCTTTTTTAGTTGCAGAATATAAATAGATATGTAGATAATCAGTTTGTCTAATCCAAAACAAATGTTATTGTTATATCTATAGAACAATTTTTACAGTACTTTTTTTTTTTTTAAGAGACAAAGTCTTGCTCTGTTAACCAGGTTGGAGTGCATTGGCCTGATCTTAGGTAACTGGAACCTCGAATTCCTGAACTCAAGTGATCTTCCTGCCTCAGCCACCCTAGTAGCTAGGAGTATAGGTGTGCACCCCCACACCTGGTTTTTAAATTTTTTTTGTAGAGATGAAGTCTAGCTATGTTGCTCAGGCTAGTCTTAATTAAACTCCTAGGCTCAAGCAATCCTCCTGCCTTGGCCGCCCACAGTGCTAGGATTACAGGCGTGAGCCACCACACCCAGCCAGTACTGACTCTTTCTAACCAAGAACAAGTTTTGTCTTTCTGTGTAGTTAGCCTTTTATATTCCTCAGCCAGAGCATTTTGAATGTTTCTTAATATAGATATTTTAACATTCATTGTTCTTTCTTGGTTGTTTTGTCTTTTCTCTTGCTTTTGTGAATGGTATCTTTTCTTCCATTGTACTTTTTAGCTGTTGTTTTTGTTTTTTTAATTTAAAGGTCTGTTGCTTTTTTTTTTCTTTTCCCTTTTTTTTTTAAGTTTAAAGATCTCAATTGGCTTTACTGTGATTCTAGAATCAGGTAACACTTCATTCCATAAAAATAACATAAGAGTTCCAATGAGCTGAGTAGAGGAGGTTGGCTTTAGAGACAGAAAAGGGCTGAAGAAAGCAGAAGCAAAGAACAAAGAGCATATTAGTCCTTTCAAAGTTCTTTTCTTATAAGGTGGGACTAGGAGACAGAATAGTAGAAAAATGACTAGTTACCAGGTTACTTCAGGCTACCTTTTCTGTGTGAGGATTAAAGCAGAAGGAACTTCATTATAATGCTGATTGAAGATTTAAACTGTTTCGGAAACTGACAGTTACCTGTTACCTCTCTTGATTTCTTGGAAGGTCAGATGACAACTTAGTTTAGGTTCAGTGAGGTGGACTTTAGCATGGGTGACTCCATTTTGGTTTTTAATCTGGTCTTTTGGGGCCTAGTGCAGAAACTTAGTCCAAAACAGTGGCCTCCTATAATTTTTATTTAACATTTCTTCCCTTTTGAGGCATCAGCACTACTCACTTACCATCATTTTGGGTTTTCCAGTCCCAGCATGCCATTCGTAAGTTATGTATGGTGTCCTCTTCATTGTCATGCATTTCTTTCAGTTTTTGTTGCTCCAGCTGGAGAGAGACCATTTTACCTTTGACAGATGGCTATATGGAAGCATTTAAAACCTTTTGAAGGGCTGGATGTGTTAGCTCATGCCTATAATTCTAGTCCTGTGGGAGGCTAAGGTAGGAAGATCCCTTGAGGTCAGGAGTTCAAGACCAGCCTGGGCAACATAGTGAGACCCCTGTCTCTACAAAAAATACAAAAATTAGCTGGGTGTGGTGGTGTGCTCCTGTAGTCCCAGCTACTCAGGAGTCTGAGGGAGGAGAATTACTTGACCCCAGGAGTTTGAGATTGCAGTGAACTGTGATGACACCACTAAGCTCTAGCCCAGGCGACAGAGTGAGATCCTGTTTCAAAAAAAAAAGAAAGAAAACTTTTTGAGAGGATACAGTATACCAGGGAGGCTGGCAGGGTAATACCACGAATTTGGATGGAGTATTCTCCTTAGCTCTGGTCCTGTGAACCAAACCAAGACAGACAAGGAGTCTACCTATTTTAACCAAGTAGTTGGCTTTGCCATACTCAGTGTGTTTGTTTATGTGCAAGAAGTGTTGTCAGCTGTACAGATTCCTTTCCGTTTAGTTAGCATTGCATGACTGGGTTAAATTAAAGCAGGGAGTACAAGCTACCTGCAGAAGCTACTGATTATGAAATTTCAGCTACAACATTATCCTGTCAAGGAAAAGAAGCATAAGTAAGGAGAAATTAAGAGGGTTAAGAGTCTTACGGTAGTCTTACTCCAATGGTTGGGAAAAGCTGTCCACAGCATGAAATTGGTCACTTCTTGTCCTGGTTCGCAGTTTGAATGTCTCTGGTTATGGCATCAGGCATTCTCGTAAACTCTCTATGAGGCTCACACATCAGGCATGAGACTTGTCCCTTGAAACTTACGGTGAGTTGTCCAGCTTCGGCTTATTGGGCTCCAGGAACTGAGCAGTTTTCCTTCAGTGGAGGGTTGTAGCCAGATACAGAGAAAACTAGAAGATTTCAGAATTCAGTCCAGTCTACAGGTAGATAATAAAAACTCAAAAACAGTGAACAGGGCTACAATATAATGACAGATTGTACTGTATTTTTCTTTTGAAATGTAATTTTTCTCGGTAAGAGTAGCCCCCATTTCCGTCAAAGATACATCACATTAAGACCAGTTTGCTTGATTATTTATATAAGTGCCACAAGAATAACCACACAGGCGCCTTTTAAATTTGCTTTGCTGGAAATTTTGACAAGGAATCTCAGATTGGACTTTAAAGAAACCTCTCAATACTAGGAAGCTAAACCAAGGCAGACATTAGATTTTGCCTTTGTATCTAGTATCTTGAGGTTCCTGGGCTTGCCAGGAGGTGACTTTTACTCATTCAGTATAAGGCAGGGAACCCTTGAAGCCAGGCACCGTATGCACATTTTCGAATGTGACATTTCAGTCAAAGCCTTGGTAATATAACCAGTTTCTGAATGTATCTTATTATAAAGAAAGCAGATTCTTATCGGACTTACACAAAAAACCATATTGCCATAAAAATGAGAATACTCAATAATGGTTTCTGGTACCACGTAGGAAGAAAAAGCAATGTTTCAATTTTTGTTTACAAAAGTATGCTTTACCAAATTGCTGGAAGCTATAGATAGCTTAAAAGAAAAAAAAAGTTTTCTTAAATTTGGAAAACAAAACATTAAAAGAACCAGCAATGTTTCAAATAAAGAAGCCATAAAAATCTTGAATTCTTTATCAGTTCATTCAGTCTCATGTAATTAATTCTTGCTCTGTTTGATCTTGGTTAACAGCTAATAGTCTACTGTTGACTGCAGCCTTACTGATAAAATAAACAGTCCATTAACACATATTTTTATGTTATATGTATTATATACTGTATTCTTTAAGCTAGAGAAAAGAAAATATTATTAAGAAAATCATAAGGAAGAGAAAATGTATTTACTTTTCATTAAGTGGAAATGGATCATCATAAAAGTCTTATTCTCCTCATTGTCATCATATTGAGGAGGCCGAGGAAGAGTAGAAAGGAAGGCAGAAGTGGAAGAAAATCCACATGTAAGTGGACCTGTGCACTTCAAACCTTGTTTAAGAATCAACTGTAGTTTCTCTCCCCCCTTTAGACCATCAGTCCTTAAAGCAGTTGCTAACCAGGTAGCTCTCAGTTTGCACTTCCAAAGGGATGGACTCCCATGTGAAAAAAGGTAGACAACTTACAAAACTTAGATCTAAACATTATTATTTGTCAAAACAACGAAAGGCGTAGGTAAAGGCCCAGTTAAGTTGAACTGGCTAGGGAAAAGCACCTTAAACAAAGGTAAGGTTTGTTAATGTAAACTTCATTTACGTATGTATGTATGTATGTATGTATGAATGAGTGAATGAATGACAGAGTCTTTCTCTGTCGCCCAGGCTAGAGTGACGGGGCATCAGCCTAGCTCACAGCAACCCCAAACTCCTGCGCTCAAGTGATCCTCCTGCCTCAGCCTCCCAGAGTGCTAGGATTACAGGCATGAGTCTTATTTTACAAAGAGTATCAAAATAGCTAGCTAAATGTCTGAAAGTTGTATTTTGGAAACTGATTTAGTTCCATAGAGTATCTTTTCAGTTTAGCCTTTTGATTAGATTACTGACTTCAGGGCTACCTAAGAATACTGGAGTAAGAGCCGAACCTTCCCTGGGTTAACATGGAGATTATTTTTTTTGTTTTTTTTGAGACAGAGAGTCTCACTCTGTTGCCCTGACTAGAGTGAGTGCCGTGGCGTCAGCCTAGCTCACAGCAGCCTCAAACTCCTGGGCTCAAGCGATCCTACTGCCTCAGCCTCCCGAGTAGCTGGGACTACAGGCATGCGCCACCATGCCCGGCTAATTTTTTTTTCTATATATTTTTACTTGTCCAGATAATTTCCTTTCTATTTTTTTAGTAGAGATGGGGTCTCGCTCTTGCTCAGGCTGGTCTCGAACTCCTGAGCTCAAACAATCCGCCTGCCTCGGCCTCTTAGAGTGCTAGGATTACAGGCTTGAGCCACCACGCCTGGCCTAACATGGAGATTATTATCAGAGTGTAGGCAGCCTGTTTTTAGGGACTTTCCCTGAAATCTTGTGGGGGCAGTCCCTTTTCCAGTGTCCTGGTTGTTTGTAGGGCTTTTAGTGTACCCCACCCCTGTTTCTTGATTTGATGAGCTACCCATTAGCCTCCCTTGTTTTCCTTGCTCCTTGTTTACCAGAGAAACAGCTCTGAGATTTATCTCATAGTGCTACTGTTTGTTTTCTTATTTGTTTGTTTTTGTCTTTATTCTTTTCTTCTGCTTTAGTATATTTAACATGCTTCTTTAACATTTATTTTACGGTCCTTTTACTAAGTTTTTGAGTTATTCATTCTTTTATGTTATTGTCTAGTTACTTATTACCATGTAACATACCACCTTCAAACTTAATGGCATAAAACAACTGCAATCAAAGAGCTCAGCTGGATGATTTTGGCTTGGGGCCTCTCATTTGGCCATTGTCAGATGGTGCTGGAGCTGGGACAGTGGGAGACTGGGGAGCCAGAGACTGGCAGGCATCGCTGTCTTCAGGACCTCTCCATGTGCTCTCTCTCGAAACAACTTTATCAAGATATAATTCACTTACTACACAGTTCATCCATCTAAATTGTACAATTCAGTGGTTTTTAGTGTATATCACAGAGTTGTGCAACTGTCACCACAATCAATTTTAGAACATTTTCATCACCCCAAAAGGATACCTTCTACCTGTCATCATTAACTCTCCATCATTTCCCTACCTCTGCCCCCCACTTCCCACCCTAGGCAATCATGAATCTACTTCTATCTTTGTAGAGTTGCCTGTGATGGATATTTCACATAAATGAAATCATACAATTTGTAGTCTTTTATGACTGGCTTCTTAGTATAATATTTTCAAGGTTCATCCATGTTGCAGCATATATCGGTACTTCATTCTTTTTTGAAAAATAACTTTATTGAAATACAGTTCACATACCATACAGTTCATCATTTAAAGCATACAGTTCAGTGGCTCTTATTATACTCACAGTTTTGCATCCATCACCACAATTAATTTTAGAACATTTTAATTACCCCATGAGGAAATTCTGCACCCCTTAACCATAACCTCACAATTTTCGATCCCACCTAGTCCTGGGCAACTACTAATATACTTTCTGTCTGTGTAGGTTTGCCTATTCTAGGTACTTTATATAAATAGAGTCATATAGTATATGGTCCTTTGTGGCCAGCTTCTTTAATTTAACCTAATGTTTTCAAGGTTCATCTGTGATGTAGCCTGAATCAATATTTTATTCCTTTTCATTGTTTAACAATATTCCATTATATGAGTATACCACATTTTGTTTGCTCACCTATACTGATGGCCATTTGGGTTGTTTCTACTTTTGGGCTATAATGAATAATGCTGCTATAAACATTCATGTACAAGTTTTTGTGTGGATGTACGTTTTCATTTCTATTGGTATATAATAAGAGTGGAATTGCTAGATCATATAGTAACTGTTTGTAACCTTACCAGACTGTTTATCACAGCAACTGCTTCATCTTACATTCCTGCCAGCAGTGTATAACCGTTCCAGTTTCTTCGTATTCTTGCCAACACTTGTTGTTGTCTTTTGATATAGTTGGTTGTGTGAAGTATCTCGTTGCGATTTTTGGTTTTTTGTTTGTTTGAGACAAAGTCGCACTCTGTCACCCGGCTAGAGTGCCATGGCATCAGCCTAGCTCACAGCAACCTCCAACTCCTGGGCTCAAGCAATCCTCCTACTTCAGCCTCCTGAGTAGCTGGGACTACAGGCACTGCTCCCGGCTAATTTTTTTCTGTTTTTAGTAGAGACGGGGTCTCTCTCTTGCTCAGGCTGGTCTCAAACTCCTGACCTCAACTGATCCTCCCACCTAGGCATCCCAGAGTGCTAGGATTACAGGCGTGAGCTACTACGCCTGGCCCTCCTTGTGATTTTGATTTGCGTATCTCTGTGGCCATTGCTGTTGAGCATCATTCATGTACTTACTGGCTATTTTTAATCTTCGTTGGATTTTTATATATTCTTTGGAGAAGTGTCTATGCAGTATCTTTTTCTAGTTTTTTTTAAATGGATTGTTTATATATTCTGGACACTATACCTTTATCAGGTATCTTATTTGCAAATATTTTTTCTCATTCTGTGAGTTATTTTTTTCACTTTCTTGATGATGTCCTTTGAAACACAAAAGTTTTTAATTTCGCTGAAGTCCAATTTATTTTTTCCTGTGTCATTTGTCACTTTTGGTGTCATGTCTAATACATATGATTTATTTTAAGGGCTAGTTTTGGATTCCTTACGTTCTAGAGACCTCAGCATGAATATAAATTAGTGCTCTAAACTCTTGCTGAATAATGGAAAGAACCCTAAAACACTTTAACTCTATTTATTCCTCTCCAAACATAAATACTATTTTTGTTATATATTTTAATTCTGTGTTCATTTTTTATTTTATTTGCTTATTTAGAGATGGGGGTCTCACTGCGTTGCCTAGGCTGGACTCAAGCTCGTGGGCTCAAGCAGTCTTCCTGCCTCAAGCCTCCTATGTAGCTGGGACTATAGGCACCCAGTCTGCATACATTTTTTTAAATCCACAATATGTTTTGTTTTATGTAGTCAGTATTTATCATCGTACCCAAATATTTACCATTTTTGTTGCTCTTCATTTCTTTCTGAATCTCTAGCCTTAAAGCTGAGATTATTTTTCTTCTGCCTAAAGACTACCTTTTAGAATTTTCTTTTTGGCAGATCTGCTAATGCTTTCATTGAATATAAAATTCTGTGTGACAGTTATTTTCTTTCAACACTAAGAAGATACTATTTTAATGTTTTCTGGATTCCATTTTTCTGTTGAAAAGTCAGTCTTATTTTTGTTGTTTTGAAGGCAATGTGTGCTTTTGCTGTTAAGAATTTCTCTTTGTATCTGTTTTCTGTTGTTTTACTATGTTATACCTAGGTTTATATTATTCAGAGTTTTAAATTCATCCTGTTAGGATCTTCAAAACTGAAATCAAGCCACTGTCTTTCTTGAATATTTGTATTTTGCCTCCAAATATTACTTCTTCTCTCTCCTTTTCTTCTAGAACTCCAGTTACATAGTTGTTAAGACCACCTTTTCATTATATTCTTTGTGTGTCCTATTACATAATTTTGATTTTTGTTTGTCTTATTCTGGCCATTTTCCTATGACATGCCTTTCAATTCACTGATTTCTCTCTTCAATTATACTTATTTAAAATATTCTATATCCATCCATTGATTCCTAATCTTAGTTATGGTTTTTTTCCATTCTGGAATTTGCATTTGATTCTTCTCTGCTGAAATTCTTAACTTGGTCTTTTATTTCCCTAAACATGCTAATTGTTATTTTAGAATTCATGTCTGATAACTTCACTGTCTAAAAACTTTGTAGGTTTATCTCTGTTGTCCGTTACTTCTTTTGCTTTTGGTTTTCTATTGTTGCATCAAATTCTTGTATGCCATCTTTGTGTCTGAAAATTTTGAGATCCCTAGGTGATGTTATATTTCTCTACTGAGGATGACCTACGTTGGTTTCTTGAAGAAGAGCAAGGGCACCAGCAATCTGAAATTCAGGATGTTGAACTGTCCAAACTGAAATTCAGTTCTTGGGAGGCACATTTGCAGTTTGCCCTTATTTCAAGTGGGTTAGCCCTTCAAGGACTCACCCTGAAGCTTGACATTCACCAGCCCCTTTCTTACATGAGATTTGCCAGAGGAACTGGTGTTATCAGTTTGACATACATTTTTCCAGATCTTTTCTTTGAATTTTAATTTAGGAGAGCAATTGTGTACTATTTATTAAAGTTAAAAATGTATACACTTATATGTCATTATCGTTTTTTCGTATCTATGAAAAATATCTTGTGTATCTAAAGAGGGCATATAAAAGGATATTTACCACCACATTGCTTGTAGCATAAAAAGAAAAAAAAGCTAGAGAAATTCTAAAGTTTGTCCCTTAGAGAATGGTTAATTATTACTTGTTCTACAAATACAACTTTGCCCCACCAGAAAGAGATAGCTCAATATGTACTGAAATGGAAAGCTCACCAAGAAATGGCATTAAATGAAGAAAAGCATACTGTAAAACAATATATATACAGAATGATTCTATTTATAAAAAAAAAATCAGACAGAAACACAATCATTTCTTTATGTATATGTACAGAAACATATACACACATATTAATAGTTAACTAGTCTCTTAAGGGTTTGTAGAATAGATATGAAAAAATGATAATGGCATATCTAAGTATATACATTTTTTACTTTAATAAATAGTGCAAAATTGCTCTCCTAAATTCACCAGCAGTTGATGGTAGTATAAAAGTTTTCGGCCAGGCGCGGTGGCTCACGCCTGTAATCCCAGCACTCTGGGAGGCCAAGGCGGGTGGATTGTTTGAGCTCGGGAGTTCGAAACCAGCCTGAGCAAGAGCGAGACCCCGTCTCTACTAAAAATAGAAAGAAATTAATCGGACAACTAAAAATATATAGAAAAAATTAGCCGGGCATGGTGGCGCATGCCCGTAGTCCCAGCTACTCGGGAGGCTGAGGCAGGAGGATCGCTTGAGCCCAGGAACTTTGAGGTTGTTGTGAGCTAGGCTGACGCCACGGCACTCTAGCCCGGGCAAACGAGTGAGACTCTGTCTCAAAAAAAAAAAAAGTTTTCATACATCCTCACCAATGCTTGATATTATCCAGTTAAAAAGTTTTCCAGTCTTACAAGGGAAAAAAAAAATCATCTTTTAATTTTCGGTTTGCTGATTACTAATGAGCTTTAGATTCTTTTCATGTGTTCATTGAACATTTCTTATTCCTCTGCTGTGTTAGCATTCTTTTATTATTTCCTCTTCTGTGAAGTTTTTGTTCTAGTGGTCTCAGAGGTTAGATTATAATTCAGACTATATCTCAAGCTTCAGTCAGTGAACAGCTACTTTGATTCTTACAGATACTATAGTGTGATCAAATTTTAATGTTGAGATATATGAGAAAAATAGATATTGTTAAGGGGGAGCATGTTAGTAGTTTTTTCTTTCCTATCCTATCTTAGAAGCTCAACGAGGAGGAATAGGCATAGGAAAGACATTGAATTATTATTATTATTATTGAAATTTCATTTTTTCTTAGACAAATAGACCTCAGACATCACGACCCAATCTCATCAAACCAGCTGCCCAGTGGCAAGATCTGAAAAGATTGGGAGAAGAAAGGCCTAAAAAGTCTAGAGCAGCATTTGAATCTGATAAGAGCAGCTATTTTTCAGTGTGTAACAACCCATTGTTTGATTCTGGGGCACAGGATGATTCTGAGGATGACTACGGTGAATTTCTGGATCTTGGGCCTCCTGGAGTCTCTCAATTCACTAAGCCAAGTGGCCAAACAGAAGGAGAACCCAAACCTGGACCAAGTCATAACCAAGCAGCAAATGACATTGTCAAGCCCAGATCAGAGCAGAAGGTCATAATCTTGGAAGAAAGTAGCCTCCTTTTCGGAGAAGGCGATCCTTTGGAAATTCAGAACCAGTCATCTGAAGACTCAGAGACAGAACTTTTATCTAATCTCGAAGAGTCATCTGCTATAGAAGATGATCAGGCCATTGAAGAAGACTGCTGGTTAGACCATCCTTACCTCCAGTCTCTAAACCAACAGCCCCGTGAGATAACAAACCAGGTTGTTCCTCAGGAGCGGCAGCCTGAAGCAGAACTGGTTGCCTTGTTGTTTCAGCATGAACTTCCGGGACCAGCTTTTCCAAGGCCAGCTTTTCCAAGACCAGAACCCCAGCAGGATGGGATTCCAGGCCCCTCGTCCCCTCAGCCTGCCCATCCTCTGGGAGAGCTTGAAGACCAACAATTAGCAACAGATGATGAAGAGCCAGGTCCAGCCTTTCCAATGCAAGGATCTCAGGAGCCCAACTTGGAAAACATTTGGGGGCAAGAAGTTGCTGAGGTAGATCAAGAACTTGTTGCACTGCTAGTGAAGGAAACAGTAAGTTTTATTTTATCAAATGAATAATTGTAGAAACTAAGTATACTGAGTTTTCTTTCATTGCAAAAAAAAGATTTGTGTGTGGACTTCATTTTCATAAGAGGTATATATCTAGGTGTATAGAATAGAGGAGAAACTCTGAAGACATGAAAATGGAATCAAGGTTCCTTAATCTATACTTAGCCCTCCAGGAAGCCCTCTAAGAATCTAGCTGCGTATCATGGTGGCCTGGTGCTGTCATACCTGCAGTCTCCACAGTTTTTTCAAAATCCTTGAGTTTATACTGAAACCCCTACGGTAGGTTTATTGGATGACCTAGACCTATGTTGTCTAATATGGCAGTCAGTAGCCTCATGTGGCTGTTTATAGTTAAATGTCTTATAGTTAAATTACAAATACAGTTTCCAATGGCACCAGTCACATTTTAGCCTCAGTAGCCACATGATGTTAATAGCTACCTCATTGGAAAGCACAAAGAAGAGCATTTCCATCATTATACAAAGCTCTGTTGGGTTGCACTGACATAGTAATGCAGGGCTTTACGTCCATCCAGAGTCAGCTGCCGTTTGCCTTTGAGTAAGTTCCTTAATCCTACTTTTCACCCAGGTGTTTCCATCCGGCTCTAGGTTGTGTGCTTCTTGAGGGCAGGCATGGAATTGTACCTTATTTGTGTTTGGACTCCCTTTGCCTGGGCAGAAGTGTTCAGTATTTGTTGAAAGAATGAAGAATGGATCTATAAATTAGGGGCAGAGGACCAGATTATTTCACTTGTCTAGATTTCGTCTTCTGTTTAGTCAGATGAATCTGGGAATGTAGCACTGAATTTTAAACCACACACAAACCTGCTTTATAGCCCTTTTCTAGTGTTTAGTCATTTTATATACTTTTTGCCATCTGGTTTTTATTGCCATTTGAAACCATTCTAGTGAATAAAATATAAATAATGTTCTTATTCCTTTCTAGGAAGCAAGATTTCCAGATGTAGCGAATGGGTTTATTGAAGAATTAATTCATTTGAAGAATTACTATGATTTGAATGTGTAAGTATACCACTATGCCTTTTTTCTCTTTTTTGGGTGGAAAAATGTATATAACATAAAATTTGTCATTTTTATCATTTTTAAGTGGACAATTTAGTGGCATTAAGTAAATTCACATTATTGTGCAACCATCCCCACCATCTATCTCCAGAACTTTTGTATTGTCCCAACCTGAAACTCTGTCCTCATTAAACAGCAGCTCCCCATTCCTTCCTCTCCCAGCCCCTGGCACCTACCATTCTACTTTCTGTCTCTAAGGATTTGACTACTCTAGGGACCTTATATAAGTTGAACCATACATTATTTGTCCTTTTCAGACAGGCTTATTTCACTTTGCACCATATCTTTTTAATGATCCTGTTTGTTCTAACATTAGTCATGGATAGACTGTTTTCTGGATCTTACGGGAATACTGCATGGTTATGGGATTATGACACTTAGTCGTTTCCGGGCACTGATATTACCTGTGTTTTAGTCAAGATGTTAAAAGACATTTTCTTCCCTATAGTTGTAATAGAGAAAGCATTCTGCAACCATTCTGCCTGTTTGTAGAAATACATGAAGCATTTCTTTAGTTTTTATTATAAACGTGATAAATATGTTTTTTTAAAAAAATGTAAGTTTCCTGAAGAATGCACAATGAAAAATGAGTCTCATTCTTCTTATATTCTTTCACCATCTTCTAGTCTACAGAGGTGAAATAGTTGTAAATTTGTAAAGAATGGTAGGGTGTTGAAATGAATTAATCAAATTATCAGAGTTGATACAGATATTTTTTAATTAAACAAAAGAAGTAGTACATTAAACCACTGTCCTCAAAGGTCATGTCTTACACTGTAGTTCTCAGCCAAAGGTACATGTGAGTCTGTTCCATGCAAAGAGTAAGAGGGAGGGGCCCACTTTTCCAGGTACTCAGCCCAGTGTAGGTACTTTTTTCTAATTTGTACAAAGACACTGTTGTTGCCACTGGTGGCCTTGTCAAATCCCACCTTTGTCCAGAGGCAAGCACCCTTACCAGGTTTTAAACCAAAATCAAATCCAGGATTCTTAATATATTTGTTGATCACTTTAGCTTCTTAATCTCACTTATTTAAAATGTCATTGATTCCCACCCCCAGCATTTTCAAATATAAAAGGGTGAAAGACTGTACAATGAACACCCATATATCTACCACTTAGATTATTATTTGACATTCTGCTGTAAAGAAGATTTTTCCTTTATATGTCCTCTCACTCTTTTTTTTTTCTTTTAAATAACTTAGGTCTTAAGGATTTTTGTTTAAGTGGTGTTTTAGATCAGTTACGATCATTACTTTCTTTCTTTTTTTTTTTCTTTTTTGAGACAATCTCCCTCTGTCACCCAGGTGCCATGGCATCAGCCTAGCTCATAGCAACCTCAAACTGCTGGGCTCAAGTGATCCTCCTGTCTCAGCCTCTTGAGTAGCTGGACTACAGGTGCACGCCAGGAGGCCCAGCTAATGTTTTCTATTTTTTTTTTTTTTTT
>NW_012137969.1:3517927-3524128 GCF_000956105.1 Propithecus coquereli
TTTAACATTGAGGTTTTTTTCTCAGTTTTTACATTTTACATTTATATATTTTTTCTTTCACTAAAAACTTGATTTCTAACAACATTAATATGTTTATTTTCTTTATCCTACAATATACATTTAAAAATTTTTTAAGTGTAACACTAGTATTACTTATGATAATAAGTCTATCCAGGCATCCTTGGAATAAAAAGAAAAAATAATTCTAAGTGAAGTAAACAGTTTTGTGTAGATATTTTTGCACTTAATATATATCTCAAATAGGCAAAACAGTTTTAGACCATACCAGGCCATAGATTGGTGATGCTGGTCAGTTCTGGAAATTTCGTAGCTATTCTCACCCCAAGCAATCCCTTTGCCCGTTCTCCTTCTCCTCTCTTCTGTAATCTTCCTCTCCTCCCCTGTCGTCCATATCTCAGCTGCACCTCTTTGTCTCTGAGATGCATTCCTGATGATTTCTTCAGAGATGTCTTCTAGCTCACCAATTCTCTTTTCAGTAGGGTGTGATCTGCTTTTAACCCATCCACCATGGTCTTTATTTTAGTTAGTGTATTTTAGTTTTTAATTCTCTTGGTCATTTTTCTACAAAGTGTTTTACTCTTTGTATTTTTAATCCTTTTATTTATTTAAACACAATAAACATAGTTTCTTTGTGTGGTCTTCCTGGCGTTTGAAGTTCTTGGGAATCTTATTCTGTTGTTTCTGCTGGCTCCCATGGTGCCATGTTTTCTTATGTATTTTGTAAATTTGTTTTTTATTTTGTTTTTCTTTTCTTTTTGGAGACAGAGTCTTGCTCTGTCACCCAGGCTGGAAGTGCAGTAGCATGATCATAGCTCACTGCATGCTCAATCTCCTAAACTCAAGTGATCCTCCCACTTCTCAGCCTCCTGAGTAGCTGCAACTACATGTGCATACCACCATACCCAACTAATTTTTTAAAATTTTTGTGAAAACAGAGTCTCGTTATGTTTCCCAGGCTGATCTTGAGTTCCTTGGCCTCAAACATTCCTCCCACTTCGTCCTCCCACAGTGTTAGGATTACAGGCATGAGCCACTGCGTCTGGCCATATTTTGTAAATTTGATGCTAAGCTCCCGTCTTGAGATCTTGATAGAATTGGTTTCTTCAAAGAGGATTTGCTTTTGCTTTTGTCAGGCGCCATGGGGCAGTGTCTGTCTAAGATTACTTTAGATTCCTGTCTTGAAGTTTTTGGATAACCCGAAACTTATTCAGCATTTTTTATTTTTCAATAGGGGATTCTGCCTGGCTACTTAATCTTCCATACTACTGGAAAAGGAAGCAGTTTTGTTGCTTTACTTGCCAGTTATTCTCTCTTCTCAAACCTATCTCCATACTCCTTATTGTATATGTTTTTAAATCTGGTTCTTGTAGACTATACTACACATACAGAAAACTATAAAATAAAGATTCATAGCCCAATAACTTATTAGAAAGCAAAAATATAACCACAACCCAGAAATCTTCAAGAAGTAGAACATTGCTACCATCCTTGAACACTACATAGGGGTCTTATAGTCTGTAGTCTTTCGTGTCTGGCTTCTTTCACTCAGCATTATGTTCATGAGGTTCAGTCATGTTGTGTATAACCACAGTTCATGTATCTTCATTGCTAGGTAGTATTCCATTTATATCAAAATACTACAATTAAATTTTTGCTTCTACCTTTTTTTTTTTTTTTTTTTTTAAGAGATGGGACCTTGCTTTTGCCCAGGCTGGAGTGCAGTGGCTATTCACAGGCGTGACCATAACGCACTACAGCCCCAAACTCTGGGGCTCAAGTGATCCTCCAATCTCTGCCTCCTGAGTAGCTGGGACTACAGGCCCACACCACTGTGCCTGGCTGCCCTCCACTTTCAGTAGGCGTATGAGTTGGTTCTTTTTTTTTTTTTTTTTGAGACAGAGTCTCACTGTGTTGCCCGGGCTAGAGGGCCATGGCATCATCCTAGCTCACAGCAACCTCAAACTCCTGGGCTCAAGCGATCCTACTGCCTCAGCCTCCCGAGTAGCTGGGACTACAGGCATGCGCCACCATGCCCGGCTAATTTTTTCCATATATTTTTAGTTGTCCGATTAATTTCTTTCTATTTTTAGTAGAGACGGGGTCTCGCTCTTGATGAGTTGGTTCTTCTTTGTGGCTATCTCAGATAATGCAGCTGTGGACATTGACAATGCAAGTCTCTTGAGCCTCTACTCTGTCTCAGGTCCTGGCTTCAACCAACTTATTGGCTTACTGCTTGCTATCTTCTAGCAGAATTATTTATTGTTATTTGGGTTTTTGTTTTGTTTTGTTTTAGTCTTGTTTCTCATTTTTTTGGGGAGAATTGGCCTCCCATTACTAGAACTGAAAGTACTACCTTAAGCTTTTAAATATTTTCTTTTTGGGAGTCTAATGGCATGATAATAAGTACATTTTTTTAATTACTAAACTTTATTTTTTATTTTATTTATTTTTTTTGAGGCAGAGTCTCTGTTGCCCAGGCTAGAGTGCAGTGGTGTCATCATAGCTCGGTGCAGCCTCAAACTTCTGGGCTCAAGCGATCATCCTGCCTCAGCCTTCTCAGTAGCTAGGACTACAGATGTGTACCTCACTCAGCTAATTTTTTTTTATCTTTTATAGAGAGTCTTGCTGTTGTCCAGACTAATCTCAAACTCCTGCCCTCAAGTGATCCTCCTGAAGTTGCATTTCTTTGGTAGTTGGCTGTGATTTTCATATACTTGTTTAATAATTGTATTTCTGTCCTGTGTGAATTGTTTACTACTCTCAAAATTCCTTTTTCTTCCTTTTTCTTTTTTTTTTGGTTAATATTTTCCCGGTTATGAAATGCAATACTTGTTTGTTCATTACAAGAAATATAAATGATAGAGAAAAGTATAAACTTTGCACATTTGGAGAATAGCGATTTCAATATCAAATACCATGTTTCAGTATTTTTTAACAATTTATAGCAAATATTAAAGTAACTCCATAGAAATTTAGTATACTATAGTATTTCCTTCTCCTTCTACAAATGAACATACTGATTTTTTAAAAATATATTCAATATTGTCCATGAAATATCAGTAAAATATAGTCAAATTAACAGATTCCGTTACAATTCTATTCTTTTACTTCCTGAGTCTCATATCTGTCCTTATTTTTAGAGACCTACCTACCGACCCTCTGCTTTTTGTGTCACTCAGAAACAAACATTGATCCTTAAACACGAAAAATTCTTGTGAAATCCAAAAGACCAGGGAGTATACAGTGATTGTGTTGAGTCTTTTCAAACCAGAGTCTGGTTTTCCTACTTCTTTCCTTTCTGTTAGTACCTGGGCTCCTGGGATAGTGTTAATTTCACAGCTAAGCTAAAATGTCCGTGTAGACCCAAAATGAGGCCTAAAGCCGAGTTGAGCAGGCTGGGATTTTGTTGTAGCTGACTCTCAGTCACTTTATGTGCATCTTTAAATGGTCTTTAGATAGAACCATCTGGCCACTTTAAGCAGGAGGACAACCTGTTCACTAGACAACCTCACATGGCCAGCAGTTTACTCTTTGGCTGGTTAACTAAGACTTTTCAGTCACATGTGGTGCAACTTCAGTTGGATGAAGGCAGCAACAACTATCTAAGGACCAAAAGTAGAATATAAGCCTGGCTTACTTAGCAGGAGTGCTTTCTCTAGGTCATCAGCATGTCAGGTCAGCTCGAGCATGAGATAATATAAAGAGGTGAGCAGATTTGAGTCTGACAAGCTTCCCCACTTGCTTTGCCCCAGGGTGCAAGTATTAGTGGAGGGGCTACAGCTTGTTTCTGAAGAAGGGAAACCTTATCCTTCATTATATGTGCCACTGAATGTCACTTAACCTCCAGGAACATTGTGTTGGTGAGAGTAGAGAAGGGATTAAACTAGAAATGAATTTTGACAGTTCAGAGTGAGAGCTTCTGATTTCTGCTTTGTGGAACTCCACATCTTGCAGCATTTCAGTATGTAAAGTTCTTAATATTGTTGAAAACATAAAATGAATTGGAAAGAGAAGAACCTCTAAAATATGTTTGTTTTCTCAAGAAATTGTACCTGCTGTTTTACCTCTATATCATACAGAGGTGTAGTTATGTATCATGTACTTGAGAAAATATATAAAAATAGACAATTTTAAAGGATAAATACAGGTACAATTCCATTTCTGGCCTGTGGCTATGCACGGTATGCATGTGCAAGGAGTTGTTTGGAACTCCAGGCTTTTCCCCACAGATGGAGGGTCTTTATTGGTGGTGAATTCTCAGGTCAGCCTTCAAAGGTCTGCACAACCTACAGTGCACACTGATAAATTCTAGGACAAAGAATTGCCATCAATGACAATGATTTTAAAGGAAAATGTGCTCAGCATTCTTGTCTCTCCCTTCGCTACACTGTAGTATAGGAAGAGGATTTTGCTTTCTTTTTTTTCTGACCTCTGGCCCTGTGTTGCCTAGACTGGGTAGGCTGCAGTGATAAGGAAGAGGGGAACTTGGAGATGAGAAGCATACAGGGCCCCTGAAAGTGAAAGTGAAGAAAAAGGTATTGAGATGTCAGGATGAGGGAGAGGGCTTTGTGAAAGGGCCATGCCTGAGGGCCCAGGGGGCAGAATAATCATACCCTTCCATTTTCCAGTCCCCAAACACTAGCACCTACATGAGAAAAGGAGCTGGAGCTGGGTACCTCCTCTCTCTTCTTCCTGCTAGACCTGTCTCACTATTATTATAAGCCACACTGTTGACATTGGGCAAGAGAACTGGGAAGAAGGAAGATGAGTGAGAATTATGGGTGGGGCATCCAGGGGCAGGTGGGGTCATCCTAAGAATCTACAGGAGCAAGGGAAAGAAGTAGGGGTCAGAAGAGGAGAAGCCCTCATTGCCCTCTGAGCAAAGAAACTTTCTTGCTACAGCGTTTGCCTAGGGCTATGCCCTGGCCATACTGTCCTCAATACTGTGCAGTCATCCCAAGTTTGTCATCTGATTTCATTATGCTAATAGGGTGAAGAACCTGGATTGTTAACATTCGTTAAGCCTGGGCGGTAATGCCTCCTCTCTATATCCTTACTTCTGAAGTATTATAGTAATAATAGACAAGGCGAATGGGTTTGATAGAGTGAGTCTGTTCATATAAAAACATGGTCAGTTCATCAGTCTTCCAGTTAGCTAAATAAACTGAGCATAACTCAGATGGCTCTTAAAGATTTATATTACCATAGAGATTTGTGTTACTATAGGATTAGGAAAAGTATTGTATTTCATTTATTTATTAAGTCTCTTAGAAATTATTTTTAATTGTAAATGTGAATATGCACACTTTCCCACTTCTTGTTTATTCATGGTTTTCTTGACAAACAATAGCTACTTTTCTTACAAATTCTCCAGTTCCATACAGTTTAACCTATAATAATTTCAGTGAATTTATTGCATCGACACCCAACTAATAGAGAAACTTTAGAGGAGTTTGCATTCATCAGTTTATTCATTGCTTTTTAAACTTTTTACCTTTCACAAAGATAGAAATTCAGTGTAATTGGTTTTTGTTTATTTATTTGTTTAGTTTTTCTGGCTGCAGACATCTTAATTCCTTGATAGGCCAGTGGTAATGTACAACTAGGGACTTTATTTTTCAGACATTACATTTGAAGCAGTAGGCAGATGTGGGATATGGAAGCAGTGTGAATGTGACATCATTTGTTTTTGCAGACTTTGTAATTTTCTTCTGGAAAATCCAGATTATCCAAAGAGAGAAGATAGAATCATTACAAACCCCAGTAGCAGCCTGCTGGCCGGCCAGGACGAGACCGAGGCAAGTGTTGTGCTCCTGTTCTGCAGCCTCCACCTGGAAATTCTCTGCTTTATGGGTCATTTTTATGGGGAAAAAAAAGTGCTTTTTTTGGAACACTTTGTTGAGGGGAGTGCAAAGATATCTATTTGCAAATCAGGACACAATTTTAAAGACTAGCAGGGGAAAATAGGATTTCAGAATATATCTCTACTTTAGTGGGATCTCCCAGACTGAGCTACTTTGGATTCTGTATTTAACTCCTGTCATCATAAACCTTATCTTCCCTTTCCCACAAAGAATTAAACAAATCCGGCCGGGCGCGGTGGCTCACGCCTGTAATCCTAGCTCTCTGGGAGGCCGAGGCGGGCAGATTGTTTGAGCTCAGGAGTTCGAAACCAGCCTG
>NW_012137969.1:3524363-3537067 GCF_000956105.1 Propithecus coquereli
AAAAAAAAGAAAGAATTAAACAAATCCTCCATATCTTTAATCCTACAAAGCAAGTTCCTAAAGTGAAATAAGAATTGGCCAAGATTCTAACATTTTATTATGAAAATTGTCAAGCATACAGAAAAGTTGAAATATTTTACATTGATCACCTGTATACCCACCACTGATACTACTAAAAACTTAGCATTTTACTGTATCTATTCTACCCTACATCTGTCCTTTGTCCGTCAGTACATCTTTCTTACATTTTATTTTATTATAAGGCATTTCCAAGTAAATTGCAAAAACATCAATATGCTTCCCTATAAATACTTCAGCATGCAAATCATCCTTGAATTTTAATATTTGTTTATAGTTTTTCTTTTGATGTGATATTGTGTACAGTGCATATACCTGTCTAACCAAATCTTATGTCAAAATGTAAAGGGTTTGGTTTTTATAAGCTTTAATCATTGTCTTCATTTGTGATCCAAATTAGCATTAGTATGTTATTTGCTGAAGGGACGTATAGTTCAGAACTTCCTTAAAGTCTTGATCTTCCTACTCCCACACGTTCTTTTGACTGTCTCTTTTGCATATTCTGTAGCAGAAAAAAAATAATTTTTTCTAAATGTTTTGCGGAAAGATGATGACTAAGATTGGTTTAAATCCCCAGCTATGCTTCTCTATCAGTTCTAGCTAGTAAAGCTAGTCTGTAGGTTCCAGATAGGTCATTTAACTTCCCTGAGCCACTGTTTCTTCATTTCTGTTACAGGGCTGGTAACCTCTCTATAAAGACTTAGGAGAACAGACAAGATTATTCTTTTCCTATCATGTGTGAGTTGTAAAATGGTTTCCCTGTGGGAAATGCACTGTGTGGCCTCTGATTCGCACTTCTCTCTTCGTTTCAGTTGCCGCAGGTGGACTTTTTTGATTATTCCAAGCTGGTTCCCCTGGACCAGCGCTGCTTCATCCAGGCTGCTGACCTCCTCATGGCCGACTTCAAGATGCTCAGCAGTCAGGACATCAAGTGGGCCCTGCACGAGCTCAAGGGACACTATGCAATCACCCGAAAGGTGCTCCCCTCGGTCTTCCTATTGGGATCACACCTCTTGACTACTCCTTCCCGTGATAACAGAAGAAAGAGTTCAGCTTGAAGAGATTGGGATGGTTTATGAGGGCAAAGAGCTAAGGAATTTATCAGGGTAAAGAGAAATAGACAAAGGTATTTGCTGACCAGGAAGAACTGAATGAAAAAAATAATAGATGAGAAGCAAGGAAGTTCTGGTTTGAGCATACAGCTCAGAAGGTAATACATTTTACCATGCAATGCAGATGACTGGAGTAGGGAAGTTGTGTTCCAATCCTGCTCCTTCCAGATTTACTTTCTCACTTGGCTCAGGTCACACAGCCATCCCCAAGTGGCCCAGTTTTCAGTGCCAGGAGGTAAGATCTTTAAAGAGCCCAGGGGCACAGTAGCGCCAGTGAATGATGGTTTGCATCAGAAGAGAGTGGGTAGCTACTGACAGCTCCCAGTATTTTGTCCCAGGGCCCTAAATAAGACACCTCTTAAGGGCCTCTGTTCCAAGGGTTAGATGGGTATTGGTTCCTGGTGAGTAGCACAGACACGCTTCATTCTGTGGAGTACACCGCACAGTGTCCATTTAGTAGTGGCAGTCAGCCACATGGAAGAGCAGGCACTAGCAGAGTCCTTGGCTTACTCCTCTTGGTCTCCCTTGCTACCATTAAATCGTGTTCTCCTGCTGAAGTTTTTGTAATTCCCAGGAAACTGATTTTTTTTCCCCAAAGGATAAACAAATGTGGAGTTACTTTAATGGTTAAAATACTCATTGGATCTTACCTAAAGGAAGGTGAACCCAGCTGAATGTGGCTCATGCTGAGGTTCCACCTCTAGTAGATTGCCAAGAAGATGACGGCAACTATCAGCAAACTCCTAATTGTAGGTTAATTTTAGGAAAAATTACTCTCAAGGGAATAGAGTTAGTGCTTTTTACTTCTGAATCTCATTAAGCATGCTGTATAATAGAGAATGCCGGTACCGTCATTGAAAAGTGAATGATATTTCCCAAAAAAATAATGAACACAAATCAGAAAGGGCTATTTCTATTTCATCCTCAGGCTCTGCCTGGCGTCTTTACTGCTTTAGTGGTTCCTAGGCAGCCCCAACAAAAATTCAGTCAGCCACTGGTCTGGGGTGGGTTGGTCCCTGTTGGTAACATTCCTACCCAGGAATGGGAACCCCCTGGGACCCATGGAAGGAGCTGTGCCAGCAGGTACGCACCTCCATGGCTCATCATCCCACAGCCCACTCCTTTGGGTGGGAGGTTGTAGGGTTTTGTGGCTACGTTGCAACTCTTCTGGAGACTGGACAGTCCTTAGGCAACTTAAAGATGGGGATTTATCCGTTTGCTCTCCCGAGCTTCCTCCTATTGCTTTAATCACATGATTCTTTGTGACACTATGTCTGCTTTAAGAGCTACCCCATTCTCCTTCTGTATACCTTCCTTTCCTCGTTTTTCTGGTCCTTTATATTTTTTATGGTATCTGCTTGTTTGGTGGGTAGTTTGGAAATTTATATGGGTTTTGAAATGGAGTGGGTTTGGGCTGTTTGAATTACAGAGGGGTGTTTAACAGGAAATAATGTTTGGTGGAAGCTAAAACACAATGTGCCCAGTTAAAATTTAGAACTTCTCCCTCCTTGCTGTCTGCAAATGGTACATGAGAGCTCTGTCCTTTAGAAAGTGACTGTCATGTAGACAGGGGAGTAAAAAACTTTTTTTAATTACAGAACTTTTTTTAATTACACCAATAGCACAGATTCTCTAGGCTGCCACCAAACATGATTATTTAGGGGAAGTCACGTTCACTATGGAGACTGGTGCATTTCCCTGGACTTTTTTTTTTTCACATTTTTATCATAAACATCCTGCACATAAAAGTAAAAGATTGTGTTATAACAAGCCCCTGATCGCCCGTTGCTAAGCTTTATTATCAACTCATGCTCAGTTTTGTTTCATCTCTACCCTACCCATTTTCCTCCCTCCCAGACAGTTTTGAAGCAAATTGCATACATTTCATTTTTTTATCCACAGATATTTCATTGTTTAAAAGATAAAGATAAGCTTTTTCAAAACATAATCAAAATACCATTATCATACCTTCAAAATGAACATCATCAGATAATCAAGTCAGTGTTGACATTTCTCTGCGTGAGTCAAAAATCCTTTCAACAGCTTGTTTGGTCATCAAGTTCCAAGTAAAATTTGTTTATTGCAGTTGGTTGATTGTTACTTAAATCTCTTACGATCTGTAGAGATTTGTAATCTCTCCTTCTCCACACTTTATTTTTTCTTGTAATTTATTTTCTGGAAAATGAATTGATTATCCTATAAGTTTAGACAGTTTAAGATTCCACTGACTGCACCCCCATAGTGTCATTAACTTGTCCTTCTGTCCCCTGTATTTCCTATAAATTGGTAGTTAGATGTGGAATCTTGATCAAACTCAGATTTGTTTTTTTGGTTTTTGGGGGTTGGGGTTTATCTTAAATTTTAATTCCAGTTCTGCCACTTGTTAGTCTATAACTTTGAGTATCTTAATGCTGAGCTTCAGTTTTCTTTTAGTAGATAATGGCTGTCTTACATATCTATTACCATAATTAGATAACAACTTATATAAAGCCTGAAACACATGCCTAGCACATACCAGGTTTCAGTAAATAAGTTCCCGTCCCTTCACACTTTTTTTGTGTGTGCTACAGAACAGTTTTCAAGCTTTTGTACTGTCATGATAGTCCTTAGCTTAACAGTATAAGAGCCTTCTGGTGACTCACTCTCTTAGGTTTGCAGCGCTGAATTCAAGCTGGAGAGGGCTGTGACTCAAACAGGCCTACTCTGATCTGTTCCAGTCTGCAGTGTGGACGCCCGGTGTGCAGGGATACTCTGTCATGTGTGTGTGTACACGTGTGCAGTTGGAGGTATTTTAGCTCAGCTCTTTTTATGGGAGTATCCTCTGGGTAGGCTTCTTGGAGTCCCCAGTATAGCTGCAGAATTTCTATGCCTTTTAATTTTTTTCTGATTATAAAGCTCTGTAGGGACAAAAATCCTGACTCATTGCTAAGTGTTTTTTGTTTGTTTGTTTTGAAATGGGGGTCTCACTGTGTGGCCCAGGCTGGTCTCCTGGCCTAAAGCAATCCTCCCACATCAGCCTCCTGAGCAGGTAGGATTACAGGCATGCACCACTGTGCTAAGTTGGGGGGGGTTGTTTTTTTTGAGGGGGAGGGAGGTGTTGGAGACAGTCTCTCACTCTGTAGCCCCAGCTAGAGTGCAATGGCATCATCCTAGCTCACTGTAGCGTCAAACTCCTGGGCTCGAGTGATCCTCCTGCCTCAGCCACCCAAGTAGCTGGGACTACAGGCACACGCCACCATGCCTGGCTAATTTTTCTATTTTTTGTAGAGACGGGTCTCACTATGTTACTCAGGCTGGTTTTGAACTCCTGGCCTCAAGTGATCCTCCTGCCTTGGCTACACAGTGCTAGGATTACAGGCATGAGCCACCCCACTCAGCCTGTGCTGTGTTTTGAATGAATAACTTCTAAACTGGAGGGAACAGGTAAAGCCTTAAAACTCACAGCAGGAAGTATTTCTCAAAATGAATATTTGTTTTTATCAGAGTAATTATTTCCATAATTTCAAAAATCACATAGTGCTAAAATGCTTATGTATAATTTTTTAATGGCAGGCTAAAGGCCCCTTCTTCAGGCTTTTCCTCTACTCTCCCAAGGCAACTTTCAACTCTTTTACCTATTTCTTTTATTTGCCTCCATATTTGTGAACATATGCTTATGCTTGATTCATCAGCTTTCCCAAGTACTTGTAGCTTTCCTTGTGGTAGATGGGGATCCTGAGTCTTACACACAAACTCACTCACACTCTCTTTTCAATAGACACAGTGTTAGATCCAGTTCCCCTCGGCCCCAGGAACAGAGAGACAGAGTCACCGAGGCTGCAAATGGCAAAGGAGTTTATTGGCTAGCTCGAGCTAGGGTCCAAGTCCCAGAGCACCAACGCAATGGCCTCTTCTAAGGGCTAGGACCCCGCCTTGGGGTAGAGGTTAAGCTTTTATACCTTTTTCTGTTTTACACACGACACCCAGGTTGCACATGACACGCTGGGCACCCCCTCCCCTCCTTAGTTCATTGGTTCCTTTAAAAGTGGCTGATCGTGTTGGCTCCTGATTGGCTCCTTTAAAAGTGGCTCCAAGCCTCGGGGTTTTCACGCTGGCGCCAATTGTGGTCAGCGTCATTTCGGGGAAAGGGCGGCCTCATTTCGGGAAAACCGAAACTTAGGCCTACTCCAGGAAGT
Source organism: Propithecus coquereli (assembly GCF_000956105.1). NCBI lineage: Eukaryota > Metazoa > Chordata > Mammalia > Primates > Indriidae > Propithecus > Propithecus coquereli. Next base: position 3,529,729 of record NW_012137969.1, read on the forward strand.
TCAACCTGTCATGGAGTCACTCCTGCTCTTATTCCTGTTTCTGATTAACTACATTTAACAAACAACTAAAAGCAAGCACGGTCACAGAAGCAAATAGCGTTAGTTACAATCAAAGAGAGGACATTTTTCTAATCTCAAACAATTTGTTCCACACAAAACAAAGTACATTCTCCTACTATCAATTCCTGTCTTTCAACAGTTTCTGTTTTTAGAGTTTTCATTACTATGACTACGGAAATGTACACTGCTAGGGCAGGTAATGTAGTATGATAATGTTCTTTTCTTGATTTTTTTTTTTTTTTTTTTGGTGTTAAAGTTAGTTGCCTCAGTGTTTTCATTTGCTTTGATTTTCTGTTCTTTTGGTTTTGTTTTTGTTCTTTGACTCTCCAGCTAAATGTTTCCACACCCTGCAGCTCAGGTCAGACACAGTTGTGCTCATTGTCAGAGCTGCTAATTAATCCCTCAGTTCACACCCCCTCCCCACAGCCGCCTTCCTATGTCGGTCCTCATTATTCTCTGCCATTGCTGCATAGCTGTCATCGAGACTTGGATTCGCCATCATCTTGGGAATTCTCTTAGCCTTTCTCTGGGTTTATTCCTGTATTCTAGATCTGACAAATTTCTCTGTCTTGGTTTACGTATTCACTCTTGACTAATAGTTCCACTGGGATGAAAATTATCTCCCCTCCAGTTTTCTTGATAATTTGCCACAAATGTGACTACAGTTTTTATTCAAACAATTTGTGGAATGCCTTCCTCAGGCCACACACTAGGAATATCATAATAAACGACACAAGTCCCTTCACGAGGCCTAATCCCAGTGGCCTGGGCTGTCTTTTTAAACCTGCCTTTAACTTCGTTCTCCAAGGTGATAGTTCTCAAGGCTTCCACTCCCCAGGCCTGCTAGATTTCTCCCACCTTCCACCATGCACAAGTGACACCCATTGTAGTGTTTGCAGGTCATCCCTTAAAAGAACTTTGGCCATTGTCACAGATGTCCTAAAAATCTTAAGAGAACATTCAAGGATTTGTCATGATGGCTGGGCTTTCATTGGGTGTTAAGTCTATAAACAGCACCTTCAATTTAAACTTTCGATTAAAGTTCTTAAATTTTAGGAAGTGGTAGAGCTTGGAAAGTTATGAGATTACAAAATTCCTGATAGTCTATCAGAAAAACGACAGGATGGAAAAAAAAAATAAGCCAGGCCACGAAGAAGGCTTCAGAGGTCCCTGCTGGCCCAGGGACTGATACCTGTAGTGTCTAACATCGCCCTGAAAAATGACCTGTTTTTTGAGTGGCTATTTGACTTGCGAATGTGAACTAGCTGGGGGCAGAAAGGCCAGACAATAGAAAAGTTACTCGTGAACTTCTCTTGTTGCTAGGTTCCTCCTCCTGGGCATTTTGAGTACTTAACTCCTGGTGGGTACTGACCTAGACCTTGAGGAGCAGTAGAACAGTAGAACATTGTTACAGTTAAGTGTTAAGCGGGTGGTTCCGAGGACAAACCTAGCAGCACACAGAGAGTTGCAGAATCAAAGTTTATTCACCGGCGGGCTCAGGGGGGTCTCACCACCAAATTCTGAGCCCCATCTACCTGATTTTTTCCACTTTTATTAAGTTGGGGTGGTCCAAGGGGTGGGGTATCAGGTGGCTAATGCCCACCAAGTAATAGGTTAATTGATATATCAGGTAATAAGTTAGTATTATATTAATGCACCAGGTAATGGGTTAGTTGATGTGCCAGGTAATAGGTTTAGTGTTATGTTGATATGCCAGGTAATAGGTTAATGTGCCACGTAATAGATTAATATTATGTTGATGTGGGTCTTTCATGATGGGTCGGGATCTCAGGCGGCTGATGTGTCAAGTAATAAATGGGAGTTTTCTTGTCAACATGACAACCTAAAATGAGTGAGTGAGGCAAAGATCTCAACCAATGGAGGTTTATTAAGCCAAAGTTTCAGGTCACTCCTGGGAAAGCACAAACCACAGAAGCATCTGTCCTCTCCGAAAAGGGATTTGGAAACTCAGTATTTAAGGAGAGAGGGCATACAGAAAGAAAAAGGAGGGAGAAAGCAAGGCAGTGAGGCAAATGGTTACTTTCTGGAAATCTACATTTTACAAGATAAGTGAAGGTTTGAAGAGAAAAAGGGAGCAAAGGCAGAATCAGTTATGCAGATATCTCTGGGTGGGTGGAGGATCTTGTCTCTGTTCTGCATGTGGGAAGATGAGCTTGGAATCAAAAGTATCAGACTTTGATTTTAGGAGCTAGGCTTCATCTCAGACCTTATAGTAGGCCAGCTAGGAATATCTTTATGAGTGATCTGTGGGTGTGTATTCCATAGATGCCCAAGGTCTTTTACCTTTCCCTGGTGATCTGGCTAATGCATAATAATAATAACAACTATTCATTTGGAAGGGGCGCATGACTCAGCCTCCAGGCTGACCTTCCCTTTTGCATAAGGGGTTGCGGGGTGAGTTCTGAGATTTTTTATTTTCCTTTATAAACACAAAGTAGCTTCCTTCTAAAGAGCTTTCAATCTGCTTGGGAAAATGGAGGACAGGGGGGAGACATGATTAAAATAGTGTGATGAGTGTTCTAAAGCAGGTGAATAAAGCTGTTGAGTGCAGTAAGAAAGAAAAAAGATGTCATTTGAGCAGAGCGTTGAAGGAAAGATGTTTTCACTGGAAGAACTATACACACAAAGGCTAAGAGGCAAGAAGAATAACTGTGGTGCCTTTGGGGTGCGTAGGTCTCAGAAGGAAGGAATTCTCATTCTATAATCTGATTATATCTGGTCTTCTTAATTAGGCCTTTAGTCAGTATTAAGTGATGATTGATAATATGTTAGTAACTATTAAAGTAAGATTTTGGAGACTCCTTTAATTTATAGTCGACATTTTTTAAGATGCAATTTTCTCACAAGTACCAATTTATGTCTGTATTACATGAGACTGCCACCTGGAAATGGTGTTTAAGTGGGACCAAGGTAATGACCCTCCTAGGCACGTGGTCAGGAGCCTCTATGTGATGTGGTCAAGAACCCAGTGCACCACTACCATTCAGGAGCTATGAGTTCCCATGCTAGCCTGTTACTTGCTGGTGAATGACACCTACCCTTTAATTAACTCATTTTTAAAATGTAGCTTAAAATAGCCAGTGTACTTCCTTTCCTGAGTTTTTGCAAAATAGCAATAGTTCCAGGGTGGGTGTTTACCTTTAGGTAAAACTTGGTAGATATTAGTAGTCTTACAACTGAGTACAAAAATGTGACTTTAAGATTAGTGCCTAAGGGCCAGGTGTGGTGGCTCACGCCTATAATCCTAGCACTCTGGGAGGAGGAGGCAGGAGGATCACTCCAGGTCAGGAGTTTGAGACCAGCCTAAGCAAGAGCGAGACCCCATCTCTACTAAAAAAATTAGCCGGGCCTGGTGGCACATCCCTGTAGTCCCAGCTACTTGGGAGGCTGAGGCAGAAGCATTGCTTGAGCCCAGAAGTTTGAGGTTGCTGTGAGCTAGGCTGACACCATGGCACTCTAAGCCCAGGCAACAGAGCGAGACTGTCTCCAAAAAAAAAGATAAGTGCCTAAGATTTGTGGGGAACACCACTGGTAGTAGGAATTTCAGAAAGAAGAAATAGAAAGCAAGGAAGTGGAAATAAAAAGCCACGTTTCTGCAGCCATGGAAGGAGTTGGTAGGAGAGGTAGAAAGGTAGCAAGGCGAATTTTGCCAGCTTTTGATGGGGTTTCACTGAATATATCTGTGAGGACAAGATGATGTTGTCAAAGAAAGAAGTTTTAGTTCCAAGACTGGCCTGAACTCAAATCCTAACCTTCGCTAAGATTTGACACCTGGGGCAAGTTCTTTCTCCTCTCTAAGCCTTGCTTTCCTCTACTATAAAATAAATAATACCTGCCCCAGATGATTATTGTGAGAATTAAATGAGGTAACAGTAGAAAAATCCAAAAGGAGGGTGGGGATAGAGATAAGGTGAAAGGATGATCCTTCCTCTTCTGTAGCTCAAATGCTTTCTTTTGTTATCATTTCACCACAGGGATATATAGCCATTCATCTAGAATAAACAGATTCAGAATGTGATTATTGGCAACTTGCCTATAACACATACATATCCCCTGTAAACTATTCATTATTCCACACATGAGTATTACATGCAAAGTGTGCAAGTTACCAAAGATAACACCTTGAGCTCTCTGGTAACTTCCTTGTCCTCCAGAGGCTCCCGCTCTAGTGGAGTAATAACATGGAACAAAGAAACAAACAAATACATATGTAATTGCAACTGTAGTAAAGATTTTGAAAGAAAAATGTAGGGTCTTTGAAAGACTGAAACAGGAGGCAACCTAAGGTAGTCTAAGGAGTTCCTGGAGAGCCTCCTTGAGCAAGTGACATTTAATCACAGACCCAAGTAGGAGTTAAGTGAAAGGGGGAGTGGAAGATGTCAGTGTCATTTATGGGGATGAGGAATACTATAAAAAACTGGTTTGGAGGGAAAGCATCATGACTTCAGTCTGGGAAACATTGTTTGCCAGTGTACTGAGTAGCTCCTGGGAGACATTCAAGTGAAAGTAATTCATTGGGTGGTTGAATGAACTAAAAAGGTTGGAAACGTGGGCTGGAGATGGGATTTTGAGTCATCAGTATATGGAAGGTCACTTCACCAGCCTGGATGAGGTACCTAGAGAGAGTATCAGGTGGGAAGAGGGGACTCCCAACATGTGAAGACCAAGTAGAGGATGGCAGAGAAGAGGGAGGAAGTTGGGAGGGAGAGCAGTCCACGTTATTAAATACTGCAAGAGGGCAAGTGTGATGAGGACTAAAATGTAGATGGTAGGCGCAGCACCTCGTTGGTTAGTATGGATCAGCAGGTGGAAAGGGAGGGTAGATGCCAGACCGAGGCAGCTGGAAAGCTCATGCTCATGGGGAGTGAGGTGGTGAGAAAACACATAGACAGCTTCTTTGATAAGCCACACAGCTACAAAGGGGAAGAAGAAAGAGGGGCTGGCAGCTGATAGGGGGATGAGATCAAGGAAGTCTTTTCTTTTTCTAAGATGGCAAAGATGAGCACATTTACATGCCAAATAGGAAGAAAGAAGAGAGGAAGAAGCTGAAAGAAAAGGAACTATCACCAGTATCGTAATTTTCAGCTCCAGTGTGCTGCCGGGGGGCGGGGGGGGTGGATATAGGTGCACCGAAGAGGAGTGTGGGAAGGAAGTTAGTGGAGTCAACAGGGAGTGTTGACCAGAGAGGCAACGTGGAAGATGTGCCTACAGAGTATAACTTAGCAGCCCTTTGTCCTGTGATTTAACCTCCACTTACACGAGGACAGTTGGGCAGCTTTTATCTTCCTGAGTCACCCTTTAATCTGTCAGTAAACATTTTGGTTCCACCACAGAAACAGTGTATAAAAGAGAAAATTAAAACAGTGAAATGCTGCTTATTTATTTTGCCACCACCTGTTTCTGGTAAGCCATGCAGGAAAGATAGCTGAGACTGAGTCAGAATGAGACTTGGGAATTGCCGATGTTGCACATTTTCTGATTTTCCATTTACAGAGGTAACCTTTCCCTTTCTCAATTTTTAGGCCTTTTCTGACGCCATCAAAAAATGGCAGGAGCTATCACCAGAAACCAGTGGAAAAAGGAAGAAAAGAAAAGAAATGAATCAGTATTCTTACATCGATTTCAAATTTGAACAAGGTAATGACAAACTATGTGTTGCTGACAGTGCGTGAAGCTGAAATGCCAGCCCTTCCCTTCCCGCGCAGTCAGTGAAGGGAGTCAGGTTACAGGCTGCTTACTAAGTGCCCGGCCAGGCTAGCTCAGGGAGTGACTGATGGATACTCTCTTGACAGCACATCGAAATCTGTAGAAAGTAGCTGCAGTTGTCAGCTTCCTTTTTCCTGCTTTGGATACACTACAACAGGAAAATTTTGTGCAATGTTAAAGAATTCATGTGTAGAAAAGTGTTTGGGGACACTGTTAAGCTTGGGGAAAAACTGGTCCTGAAGTCTTGGTGAGAATTGGCTGTATCATTAGTAAAAACTACCTAGAGTAGTGATTGGTGGCTTACTGCAGAGGGTCACTTATGCACCGGAGAGACTGGCCAATAGCCATGTGTTTCTCTACAATCTTGTTGTTCTTAACTGATGGAATAACTACTGAAAGCCCTTTCAAAGAGGTTACTTCAAGTCTGAGCCCCCAAAAGGTAAACTTGTCAAGTTTTATAACAAATTTCATCTGAGTTTCTGGTGTCCAATAAAAGAGTTTACTGCAACTTTTTCTGTAGAACATGTCATAAACAGGAGTAGTCCCCTTTTCTCTTTTTTTTCTGTCACATGTGTATGCAATTGCCAAACTTGGTTTCAGGTATCACTAAATGGAAACTCCCTGAGGTAATTGTAGAGTTGGAAAGTATCTGAATTTCTGAACTCGTAAGGTTCTAGAAGAAGATCCCCGAGGCTGTGACTCCTGGGGTCCCTTAGCCATGTCTTCTGACATGACATTCTCACTGGTCTGTGGCAGAATGAAGCAGGGACAGTGTGTAGGTGGTTTTTCATTCAGCTGGATTTATCCACAGTTTAGACCAGGCATGCTCGTACATAGCCACACAGTCTTTGTTTCTGACTTCTAGTGGTGGAGAAAGTAAAATACTGCTTTGTAAGGTGGTCCACTCCCTTGCTGGTCAGCTCTATCTTTTAGAAAGTTCTTCCTTTATATCAAGCCACAATGTACCTTCCCAAAATTTCCTGCTATGGTTGTAGTTCTTGCCTCTAGAGAGACTCCTCATCTGGCTATTGCCCCTTCATCAGCCTGACTGACCTTCTCTGCATGTGCCCTTTGCTCATTTGTCAGGGTCTCTTTGAAATTCTGGGTGTCCGAGTCTATATGTCATATTCCACGTGAGGCCTGCTCCATAGAGACAACAGTGGGATTCAGATTCTGTGCTTCCATCCACACGGCCTAAGAATACCTAAGCTTTCAAAAATCAAAACACGTTCTGCTACTGGCACACGTTAAGCCTTGATCTTAGGCCGAATGCAGTGGCTCACTCCTGTAATCCCAGCACTTTGGGAGGCCAAGGTGGGAGGATTGCTCCAGCCCAGGTGTTCAAGGTTGCAATGAACTATGACCACTATGCCACTGCTAAAAAGCCTTGGTCTTTACGCCTATGTTTCTGTTACATCACATACCTCTCTCACTCTGTCTTTGCTACATCTCACATTTTTTTCCTATTAATTTCATCTTACTCATTTCAGTCCATTGTTTTAGGTACAGCCCTTTAATTTGGATACTGATTCTTTTTTTTTTTTTTTTTTTT
>NW_012137969.1:3537997-3541542 GCF_000956105.1 Propithecus coquereli
AAAAAAAAAAAAAAAAAATACAGCCTATCTCTTCTTAATTGGTGGAAAAAAATACAGCATATCACCAATTCTATACAATCTCTTACAGAAAAAAGAAGAGTAGGAAACATTTCATTGTATGAAGCCAATATAACAAAACTAGACAAGACAGTACCACAAAAACTATAGACCAATATCCCTCATAAATAGAGATGCAAAAATCTTTAACAAAATATTAGCAAAGAGAATCCAGCAATATATTTTAAGAATTATATACCATGTACAAGTGGGGTCTATTCCAGGGATGCAAGCCTAGTTTAGTATTTGAAAGCCCATCAGTATAATCCACCATGTTAATAGGCCAAAGAAGAAAATTACGTGGCCATATCACTTGGTGTAGAAAAATCATTTAATAATATTTAATACCCATTCATGACTAAACTCTCAGAAAATTAGAAATTGGGAGCTTCCTCAACTTGGTAACATCTACAAGAAGGCCTGTAGCTGACGTCATACTTAATGGTAAATCCTCTCCCCTAAGATTGGGAACACAGCAAGGATATTGTCTATTTACTGCTATACAACATAGTTATCGAAGTTCTAGCCAATGAAATAAAGGAAAGAAAAGGATATTAAAAGTATAGATCAGAAAGGAAGAAATAAAACTGTATCTTTATGCAGATGACATGATTGTCTACATAGAAAACTCCAGAGAATATACCCCCAAAAATCCTAGAACTATTAATAATAAATGAGTTCAGCAAGTTTCCAGGGTACAGTAGTCCCCCCTCATACATGGCTTCACTTTTCGTGGTTTCATTTACCCATGGTTTCAGTTACCTGAGGTCAGCTGTAGTCCAAAAATATTAATGGAAAATTCGAGAAATCGTTTGTAAGTTTTAAATTGAGCACCATTCTGAGTCAGCGTGATGAGATCTCGAGCCATCTGGCCTGGGACATCATCAGCATATCCACACTATATACACTGTCTGCCTGTTGGTCACTTAGCCTTCTCAATTATCAGATGGACTAATCTGTAACTGTAGTATTACAGTGCTGTGTTCAGGTAACCCTTATTTTACTTAATAATACTAATACTACTAATTTCTAAATTAAACTTTATCATAAATGTGTATATGTAGACAAAAGCATAGTATATAGAGGGTTTGGTATTATCCAAGGTTTTAGGCATCCATTGGGGGTCTTGGACCATATCCCCTGCGGATAAGGGGGAGACTACTGTATAAGATGTACCTATAAATAACTTCTATTCACTAGCAATGAGCACATGGAAACCAAAATTTTAAATATAATACCATTTACAACCTCTCCCAAAAAATACTTAGGTGTAAATCTAACAAAACTTGTATAGGACTTATGTAATGGAAACTACAAAACCCTGATGAAAGAAACTCAAGAACTAAATAAATATCATGTTCAAGGTTCAGGAGATTCGACATAGTTAAAATGTCAGTCCTCCCCACATTGATACAGAGGTTTAATGCCATTCCCTTCAAAATCCCAGCAAGATTGTTTATAGATATAGGCAAGTTTATCCTAAAATTTATCTGAAAATGCAAGGAATGAGAAGAGCTAAAAAAATTTTGAAAAAGATAAAATGGAATCAGTCTACTTGATTAAGACTTATTACTTAGCTACAGTAATCAAGACTATGGTGTTTGTGGAAAGATAGACACATCAATGGAACAGAATACAGAATCTAGAAATAGACCCACACAAATAGTGATTTTTTTAAATATATATATATAAATAAACAACCTAATTGAGATATAATTCCTATATAGTTCCATGTTTAGTACAGTCACAGTTGTACAGTCATCACCACAATTAATTTTAGAATATTTTCATTGCCCCCAAGAGAAGCCCTGAACCCATTAATAGTCACTAGTTATTTCCCTCCATGTCCCCCCAATCCCTGGCAATAACTGATCTGATTCCCACCTCTATAAATTTACCTATTCTGTACATTTCATATAAATAGACTCACACTGTACATGATCTTTTGCAACTGGCTTCTTTCACTTAACATAATATTTTCAAGGTTTATCTACATAGCTTATATCAGTACTTTATTCCTTTTTATTGCCAAATAATATTCATTCTATGGGTATAGTGCATTTTATTTATCCATTCATCAGTTGATGGACATTTGAGTCCCCAGCTGATTTTTTACAAAGGTGCAAAAGCAATTCATCGTAGGAAAGATAGCCTTTTTAACAATGGTTCTGGAGCAATTGGGTATCTATACATACCTTAGGCAAAAATTAAAACAAAACATAAAACTGGACAACTTTCAGAAAAAACATAGAAATCTTCATGATCTGGCGGTAGGCAAAGAGTTCTTAGACTTGACACCATCAAAATTCAAAAATTTTGGTCTTCAAAAAACGTTAAGAGAATGAAAGGATGAGCTATAGACTGGGAGAAAATATTTGCAACCCACATCTTTGACAAAGGACTATTATCTAGAAAATGAAAAGCTTTCAAAACTCAAGACAGTAGAAAAACGAACAATCCAAATAGAAAATGCGCAAAAGATGTAAGACATTTCACCAAAGAGAATATAGAGATGGCAAATAAATACATAAAAGATGTTTAACATTATTAGCCATTTGGTAAATGCAGATAACAACCACAAATATCACTACATACCTTTCATGATGGCTAAAAGAAGAAGTTTTGACAACACTAAATGCTGGGGAGGACGCAGATAACTGGATCACTCATACATTGCTGGTGGCAGCGTAAGATGGTATGGCTGCTCTGGAAAACAGTTTGGTGGTTTCTTAAAAACTAAACGCGAGACTGTAATTCAACACAATGATTGCATTCTTGAGCATTTATCCCGGAGAAATGAAAACTTATATTCACAAAAAAAGCCTTACATACATGTTCATAGCATCTTTATTCAAAATAGCCAGAAACTAGAAGCAACCCACACACCCTTCAACTGATGACTGGTTAAACTGTGGCACATCCATACCACGGAATACTATTCAGCAGTAAAAACAAACCATTGGTACGTGCAACAGCCTGGATAAATCTCCAAAAAATTATACTGAGTAAAAAAGCTAATCCCAAATATTTACATACTGTGTGATTTATTTAACATTCTTAAAATGTGAAATGATAGAGATGGAAGACAGATCAGCATTTGGCAGGGTTGAGGAAAGGGTGCCAGTGGGAGGGAGGGAGGCAGGTGTGGCTCTGAAGGCAGCAGGAGTGATCCTTGTGATGGAAGTGTTCTGTATCTTGACTATCACTTTTAGTGTCCTGCTTGTGACATCCTACCATACTTTTGCAAGATACTACCATTGGGGGAAACTAGATAAGGCATACATAAGATCTGTATTCATTACTACATGTGAATCTGCAATTTTTAAAAAAATTAGTAATAAAAAGTTTAATTTTAAAAAAATACTACATGTCACAACTCATAGGCTACAGGAATAGAAGATACAGGGAGGCCGGGCGCGGTGGCTCACGCCTGTAATCCTAGCTCTCTGGGAGGCCGAGGCGGGTGGATTGTTTGAGCTCAGGAGTTC
>NW_012137969.1:3541957-3543106 GCF_000956105.1 Propithecus coquereli
TCCTGCCTCAGCCTCTTGAGTAGCTAGGATTACAAGTGCATACCATTGTACCCTATTGCATTTATTTTTAAAATAAAGTAGTAAAAATAAACGTTAATACTTTAACTTGATAAGCCATAAAAAGAACTGCGTAAAGACAAAGGAAGAAATAATAAAGGGCAAAAATGATTTTTTGAAATTTAAGTGGAAATGATAATGATAGTAATTAACATTTATTGAGCACTTAATATGTACCAAGCACTTTCCTAAGTGCTTTACATCGATTAATTCATTTATACTTCAAATAGTCTCATGAGATATATGTGCCATTATTATCATTTTACAGATAAGAAACTGAAGCACAGGGAAGTTAAGGAACTTGCCAAATGTTACACAGCTAGTGAGTAGCTTAGCTGGGATTCCAACCTTGGCAGTCTGGTTTCAAAGCCTACATACTTAACACTGTGCCTTATTACTCTCATAATATCAAAAACTGGTCTTCTGCATAAAAATTTTAAATTTTAAAAACCTAGTGATCCTGGCTCTTTGGGAGGCTGAGGTGGGAGGATCTCTTGAGGCAAGGAGTTCAAGACCAGCCTGAGCAATATAGTGAAACCCCCATCTCTACAAAAAAAAAAAAAAAAAAATTAGCCAGGTATGGTGCCATCTGAGTCCCAGGAACTCTGGAGGCTGAGGCAGGAAGATCACTTGAGCACAGGAGTTTGAGGTTGCAGTGAGCAATGATTGTGACACTGCACTTCATCCTGGGGGATGTAGAAAGACCCTGTTTCTAAAAGAAAAATTAAAAAAAAAAAAAAATCTAGCAAGAATGAACAAGAGAAAAGGAGAATAAAAATAAAATGTTTCAGGAACCAGATACAGTAAATATTGTTAAAAGAGATTACCCAGAACAGACTTGTGAGTAATTGAAAATCGGGATAGTTTTCCTAAAAACATAGATTACCAAATCAACAAAAGAAATACAAGTCTAAACAGACCAATTGCATATTTGTTATTCTGCCATCTTTTATTCTAATGTTACTCATTGTGGTGATTCTAGGTACTACTCTTGCAGCTTTTTGTATATTTGATTTTCAAAATAAAAAGTTTAGGGCTGGGCGCGGGTGGCTCACTCCTGTAATCCTAGCACTCTGGGAGGCCGAGGCGGGC
>NW_012137969.1:3545266-3609433 GCF_000956105.1 Propithecus coquereli
TCTCGCTCTTGCTCAGGCTGGTTTCGAACTCCTGAGCTCAAACAATCCGCCCGCCTCGGCCTCCCAGAGAGCTAGGATTACAGGCGTGAGCCACCATGCCTGGCGCCACTTTTTTTTTTTTTAACAGAACACCATTTTTACTTGAAAAAAAATGACTGACAAAAACTGTGATTATTTGAAATTAGGTATTTGGCAGACATTTTCTCAAAAATGAACAAAGTCATTATTTGTGACCAGTGATAAAATTTTAGATCTCTCCAGGAGGAGCTAAGAAGAGAAAAATTGTAGATATCAAGCAGAAATTAGAATTTTAGAAAAGTTGTTATCTTGATCCACCCATCACAGAATTTTATTCGTTTATATCGCTACTGATCTCATCATAAAAGTACTTAAAGCATTGGCAAATTGGTGGGTGTATTTTAGTTAATTGTAGCATTATTCTTCTTGATGTCCACATTGTCCCATCTCTGGCCGATGGCAGCCCCTTCAAGTGAGTACTCAGTGGTCTCTGACAACATCCTTGCTTTCTGGCACAGCAAACGTCTGCTGTCTCTGACCCACACCTGGAATCAACAGTTTCTCCAAGGTGCTTTATTTTGTTTTGTGGAAATTCATGCTGAGATAACTGTTTCAAACTTGGTTTACAGGTTTTTTACTTAACATCTTTCATTTTATGTTTGTATTTCTTATGCTAAAAATCCTGGGTCTTAACATGATTCTTGTCAGATTATATCAGCTTAAAAATATAAAATCAAAATATTTACATTTTTGGTGGCACACGCCTGTAGTCCCAGCAATTCTGGAGGCTGAAGCAGGAGGATCGCTTGAGCCCAGGTGTCTGAGGTTGCAGTGAGCTATGATCATGCCACTGCTTTCTAACCAGGGTGACAGAGTGAGACCCTGTCTCAGGAAAAAAAAAGAAAAAGTTTTGTTTTTTATTTAATTTTATACAGTATTTTTAGTTCCAAGGTCAAAAACTATAAGAAATGTTCAGAGGGGTCTAGTTTGTGTCCTGTCCCTTCCTATATATAACCATTGTTACTAATTCTTGGTTTATCTTTCCTTATTTTATGCAAAAGCAAATATGTGTATGTATTTTTATTTACCCTCCTTTCTTACCCAAAATATAGCATACTCTTCTGCACTTGCTTTTTTCACTAACAGTGCATCCTGGCAGTACCTCCACAGCAATCATAGAAATTTTCCTCTTTCCTTTCTGAAACTGACTAGTATACCATTGGATGTAATACCAGAGTTTATTTACTGACAGAGCTTATTGATGGACATTCAGGGTTGTATCCAGGTTTTTTTCTGTTATAAATAAATAGTGCCACAATAAATAAATTTTTATACACATCATTTCATACTTCTGCCCCAGGATATCTTTGGGCTAGACTCCTATAAGAGGCATTACTGAACCTGTGCCAGGTTTGCCTCCATCATGGTTATACTGCTTCATTTTTTCACCAAGTATGTGCAAGACTGCCTGTCGCCCCACAGCCTCAACAGTGGAGTCTGTTGTTAAACTTGGTTTTCACTCATTTGATCTTTTGTTTGCTTATACTATTCTTTGCTGTTCAAAAGTGTTTTATGTGTCAGTCTTTTCCCTTATTCATTCTACGTTCTGAGTCAGATTTAATACAAATTTTTCCATGTTTTCTAGTACTTGAATGGTTTCCTTTTTTATATTTAGCTCTTTTAAATTTATTCACAGGTAATTTTTTAAACTACTAGCATATGTAACTGAAGAGATGACTATTAATAGTTATGTTTACGGAAATAAATACTAAATGGTTAGTGTCTTCTTTACTAAATTTGTGTCTGAATGTATGCTTTTCTGGTTTCTCAGCATGAAGACTTTTTACTTGCCTTGCAGATGAATGAAGAACAGTATCAAAAGGTAGTTTGAAATTTCACATTATTTCTTTATTCTGCTTATTTTCATGGGCTGTTTTCTCATAGCACATTTCCTCAGCATTTTGATGGCCAATTTTTTTTTGTATAAGCTATTGACCTGCGGATTTTGAGGTTCAGCCAAGTTATAGTCAGATACATGAACTAGTATAGTCAGTCTTAATACCAGACTGAATCAGAATTGAAGGGAAGCTAATAATAGATGTTCCTGTTAAAAAACATTACCTGAAATCCATCAGATAGGCTCTTAGAGGAAAATTTAGAACTTAGATGTCACTTTGGAGTTAAAAGGAAGAGAGATGTCTAACCCAAGGGTGAGTTGGGTTTCTGTATGAGATTTGCATGTTTATATAGACCTTTTCTAATATGGATAAGAATGGTTGATGATTGGATCAATCACTGCAGTTAATAAAAGTAGTAAATGTCCTGGTACCTTACTTGAGGTTGCTGATTTAGTTAGCTTCAGTAGCGCCTTAAGATAAAGCTTGGGCTGGGATACCACCCCTTCACACCCCTCTCTTAAGACAAAAAGAAAAAACTCCAACTTTCAAAAGCTTTTTGGATAACATCTCTCATACCACTTACCTCTGCCTTTTATAATCAGGGTAGCCTCTGATTATGGATGTTATAGCTCCTTTCGTGCCATGGAATTGATGAATATGATAACTTTCTAAAGGATTTTTAAAAGGCCAGGTGCAGTAGCTCACTTTGGGAGGTCAGCACTTTGGGAGGTCAAGGCAGGAGGATTACTTGAGGCCAGGAGTACAAGACCAGCCTGTGTAACTTATCAAGACCCTGTCTCTACAAAAAATTTGGCCGGGCGCGGTGGCTCACGCCTGTAATCCTAGCACTCTGGGAGGCCGAGGTGGGTGGATCCCTCAAGGTCAGGAGTTCGAGACCAGCCTGAGCAAGAGCGAGACCCCGTCTCTACTAAAAATAGAAAGAAATTATCTGGACAACTAAATATATACATATATATATAAAAAATTAGCCGGGCATGGTGGTGCATGCCTGTAGTCCCAGCTACTTGGGAGGCCGAGGCAGGAGGATCGCTTGAGCCCAGGAGTTTGAGGTTGCTGTGAGCTAGGCTGAAGCCACGGCATTCTAGCCCAGGCAACAGAGTGAGACTCTGTCGAAAAAAAAGAAAAAAAAAAAATTTAAAAATTTGCTGGGCATGATGGCATGCCTGTGGTCCCAGCTATTCAGGAGGCTGAGGCAGGAAGATCACTTGAGCCCAGGAGTTCAAGGGAACAGTGAGCTATGATCATGCCACTGCACTCCAGCCTGGGTGACAGAGCAAGACTCTGTCTCAAAACAAAAACAGCAACAACAAAACACATGAAAAGCTCACTGTCTTTAGCTTTAAGTTAATATTGTGCTAACATCTTGAGCTACGTTTACGTAGCAGAAAACAGCTTGTCATTGTTTTACAGCCTCTAGGGGTTTCTTTTTTTTTTTTTTTTTGAGACAGAGTCTCTGTTGCCCTGCCTAGAGTGCCATGGCGTCAGCCTAGCTCACAGTAACCTCAAACTCCTGGGCTTAAGCAATCCTCCTGCCTCAGCCTCCCAGTTAGCCGGGACTACAGGCATGTGCCACCATGCCCAGCTAATTTTTTCTGTATATATTTTTAGTTGTCCAGCTAATTTCTTTCTATTTTTAGTAGAGATGGGGTCTCGCTCTTGCTCAGGCTGATCTCGAACTCCTGAGCTCAAATGATCCGCCTGCCTCGGCCTCTCAGAGTGCTAGGATTACAGGCATGAGCCACTGCACCCGCCCTAGGGGTTGCTTTTTACCTCAGAATATGTGTGTGGTGTCAGGAGGGGAGGGTCTGGATATGAAGATATGAGACAAGACAACTCCTCTGCTTGAGCATAGGACATTTCATGTTTGTCTCTGATGGCCTTCAGGATGGCCAGTTGATTGAATGCCGCTGCTGCTATGGGGAATTCCCATTTGAGGAGCTGACGCAGTGTGCAGATGCCCACTTGTTCTGCAAAGAATGTCTCATCAGATATGCCCAAGAGGCAGTCTTCGGATCTGGAAAGGTAAGAACTATGTAATATGTCCACACACAGGAAACATTCAGAGTCTGAGGAAATGTTGATAGACAAGTATAAATGTCTCGTGGAAGTGCCTCTCCTGGGGTAAAGTGGCACTCTGCTAATATGCAGATATGTGTGCATTACCTGATTTTGTTGTGATTTTGTGTGATTTGGTTGGTTCTAGCCACATGAGATTTCTTTTCAGGAAATGGTAGAATTCTTCCATGCCCCTTTCCCTAGCTCCCCCAGAGCACCAATTTCATTACTCATCTTCCTATTCATAATCAAAATAAAGGATGAACTCAAAAAGAGACAGCCTTGCAGCCTTTTTGAATGTATGAGAGTACATGAGTATTTGTTTTACAAATTTTTAAATGGATTTTTAGAGTTGGATTAAAATATGTATATATTAAAATAACTATTTTACACAAGATCATATTTCTCTGTCCAGAGCCAGTTTCTCTTGACATCAGCATAAGATAACATGGAGAGGAATTTTTTATTGTGTCATACCAGTAAGTTTGTAGTATTTTGTTCCAGCACCAATAAAAAACTAATGCACTGATTAAGAACATGGCTTTTTTAACATCACCAGTCAAAAGACACATCAACATCACATACTCCCTGGTGGTGAATTAAGAACTTGCCAAAAATGCTAATTTCAATCTAATCATGAGACAAATCCAAATTAAGAAACATACAAAATTACTGACCTTTACTTTTTAAAAGTATCAAGGTTGTAAACAGAAGCAGTGAGGTACTCACAGGTTGGAAGAAACTAAGGAAACATGACAACTATTAATAGATACCATATGGGATCCTGGACCAGAAAAAGGACATTAGTGGAAAACCTGGTGAAATCCAAATAAAGGCTGTGGTTCAGTTAATAGTATTGCACCACTGTTAATTATCTGGTTTGTTTAAATACTCTATGATAACATAAGATGTTAACATGAGGAGAAGCTAGGTGAGGAAGATACAGAAACTCTACTATTTTTGCTGCTTTTAAAAAGTCTGATGTTATTTTAAAATAAAAATTTTGTTTTTTTCAAAGAATGTGACCTTTGGAGTTGAGCAGAATGCATTGGGCCTTGGGCTCCCTACTTACCTGCTCTGTGACCTTGAGCAAATTAGTTCAGTTCCTCAAGACAGTTTCCTCCTCTGTAAATTGGAAATAATCATGGGATTGCTGTGAAAGTTAAATGAGATGAGTTTAAAGAACGTATTGTTAGATGCACAGTAATGCTCCATAAATTTAGCTACTATTGTTTTTAAGATGTTGTCTTTTTCCATTTGTTTTCTTTGGTGTCTTTGCTGTTGGAAGTGTTCCTCAGATGTCTGAGGACATCATATTAAAGAGCCATTTGAAGCTGTTTGAGTAGTGGGGCTTTTTAGACTGGTGAGTTTGACTCTAGGTGCCTGGATAGCCAGTTAGTTTTTGTATTATGAACCCTAAATGATATTATCTTAGGTCTTTTTCCTGGGCCAAATCAGTGTACCTCCTGCCTAGCAGGTATAAGCCCATCTTCCAACATTCTGGAGCTGAGTGGGAGGAAGGAGCTGGAGAATTCCCTCTTCATTATGTAGGCTGCATTTCAAGCCCTGACTTTGGACCACACCTCAGATCTGCCTTTCTCTATGACTAGTTCCCAGCCAGAACCTTCTGGTCCAGCTGTTCACGAGATCTTCCTGCTTCCACTCAGAGTCTGTAGGAACTAGAGGCTGAAAAACTGTTTTCAGTTTTTTCCTATCTGTCCCTGCCCCCTCCCCAACACTCAGCTCTGCCTCCCAGGGGTGTCCAGCTTTCCAAGATTTGTAGCTGGAAGCAACTTGCTTCACACCAGCATCTCTTATTCAGACACTGGGCTGTGGCCTTCTTCCTCTAGTCTGCTAAGCCGTTTTCCCTTCCTCCATCCACTTTCCATCTTCATGGATTGTGATTTGGGCTTATAGAAGTCCTCTAGAGGTATCAAAGATGGACTTTGTGATTTTTGTTTCATAGTTTCCTTGATTTAAATGTGATTTCTTAGAGAAGAGGAGGCAGAGAGATCTTTACTCTGCCATCTAAAGATCTGTATTTTTAGCCACTATTTATTTGCTTCCCATTGAAAGATGCCTTTAACTACTGAGGCTTTTTGTTTTTCTATAAATTTGGTTGAATTTTCTTTTCTTTTCTCTTTGCCTACTTACTTTTATCATTCTAGTCAGAGCTCAGCTGCATGGAAGGCAGCTGCACATGTTCATTCCCCACCAGTGAACTGGAGAAAGTGCTTCCCCAGACCATCCTGTGTAAATACTATGAGCGAAAAGCCGAGGAAGAAGTTGCTGCAGCCTACGCAGATGAGCTTGTCAGGTTAGTTCTCAGAGTCAGAAGGTGTTACCTGTCACCTCATTCCCCATTGTGAAGACTGCCTCAGCACTTTCATCAGATGATGGAAACTTTGTAACAAAGCTGTATCTTCCAGATTTTTTGGGCATTGCTTGCTGAGAAATAAGATAGTCCATTAGTTTTACTAATGGAAAAATCTACAGCTCAAATTTTTATCTGCGTTCCTTGGCACCTCCTAATCTTCTGGCCCATAGGTATGATCATTGCAGGCTGGGTTGGAGGAAAATTGGCATGTGCAAGGAGTTCTCATTAAGGTTGGGAAGTGTCTATTGAATGGTTTGTTCTGAGTGAGGACCTAAAATGCTGCCTGTGTTTTCTGGTAAGAGCCAGCACAAAAAAGAGGCTCAATCCATGTGTTAATGAAAATGAAGGAGTAAAAAAGCAATGTGACTGTCCTGCTCAAAACTCCCATCTTAGTGTGAACCAGATCAGTCTTTAGTATTTCAAGTAATATTCCTTCTACTTTTTTGACTCTAGGTGCCCCTCCTGTAGCTTTCCCGCACTGTTGGACAGTGATGTGAAGAGGTTCAGTTGTCCTAATCCTCGCTGCCGAAAGGTAGGGTGGCAAATTTTTTTCTAGGTGTGTATTTGAATTATGGTATCGTGGGCTACTCTAATGGCCCAAATATCTGCTGTTTATCTACTTGCTGATACTTGAAAAGGATTTGAGTGCTCTCTTTTTTGAAAGCAAATGAAGATTGGTACTTTGTGAATGATGGTTGTGATCTCTGGTTACAGAGATGGGGACCACTTGTGAAATTCCAGTTACAAAGCTCTGCATTCCTGTTTTATGTCATATTCTTACAAGGACAGATGTTGTAATGTAAAATGTGAAAGGTTTTGTTTTCCTTCCACTGTATTAGCATTTTTCTTGCTTGCTCTTTCCCCCACTCTGTGCTCACTGTGTACCCCCCCACCCCTGACACACACACACATACACACACATACTTTTTGTCATTTTCAAAGTCCAAGCAAATGGACTTTGATTAAAGAACTGGGCATAATGGTGGCATCTCTGTCACATCTGGTAGGTTATGTATTTGACTGTTTGCCTCATAAGAACTGACTATATCAGGTGAAACCAGAGCTATCTAGGCACCTGAGTGCTGCAAATCTTTCTTCTCTTTAACTAGGCTCCTACTTTGTGAACTAAGAATGTCTTAAATTTTCTCAACTATTTATAAGTCACTTACAGTTTTTTAGTGAATCTTAACATCCACCTAGACAAATATATTTTAAGCCATTTTTCTAAAACTGTGTGATTAGAGTTGAACATTGCAATAGCTCTGCCTTGAGGAGAGTGAAGAAAGTAAGGTAGAGTTTGGAAAAGGAAGAAGAAACTAAACTAATGGACCAAAACGTTATTCCTTTGTTTTTAACTTTAATATTTCTATATGAAATCTGGATGTATTCTTAATACTGATATAGCCATTTAATAATTTGTCCATACCCAGGCTATTGCTATAACAATTGTCCCAACAGCCTCTAGCATCTTGGAACTAAGAAAGTAGAATAATAGACTGTCCCTTGTGTGCTTCCAGTGTGTCAGGTAGTGGAATGCTTGGGAAGGTAATGCCTGAGCTAAGATACAGAGAGGAAGGAGGAAGTAGCCAAGGGAAGGAAAGGGTAAGGGGTAGAGTGAAGATGGAGAAATGTTCTAAGCCCAAGAAGCAGCAGTAGCAGCCTAGACACTTACTGGTACCAAAAGTGGCAAGGAGGCTCATAAGCTGGGTAGGGGCACAGCCATGCAGCATTCTGAGGTGAGGGGAGAGATAAAATATGAGGAAGTTCTGTTTGGCTGTTGAGTAGTCCAGCTGAGGATTGTACATCACTGCCACCTCCTCTGGGGTCTCTATGAATTGCTAAAAAAGAGCTAGGAACTACATTTCCTGGTAAGGTTCCAAATTAAGTCTGCCAGTGAAAGTGTTAATGAAGAAAATGATGAGGTTCATAAATTTGGAAAAGAGAGCTTTTGTTCTAATAAAGGGTTGCACCCTGTGGGTGGCCATTCCAATAGACTGAGAAACAGAGCCTTGGCCAGAAGCCAGAACATGTGCTTCCATGCAGGGACAATGGGAACAGGAATTTACACTGAGCAGGATGGCCAAAAATACATATTTAACAAGCTACAGAAGGAGTCATGAATATTTATGAAAGGAGAAACATGTGCATGTGCAGTCAAGCTTTATGTGCTTTTATGGGGTCCATGTTCAGAAAATGGCAGCCCTCTTGTGTCAAAAGGTGAAGCAAGGACACAAAAACCTTCTCTGTGTATACTATATAGATTGTAGTGGTTAAAACCACTCCATGGTTAGTGGTCTGGATCACAAGATTGGTTACTGTTTAGCTCATAGGGAAAAAGCCTGATGGCCATTAGTAAGGTATAATGAGGCATGTCTGACCTCCCATCCCATCATGGCTGGGAACTCAGTTTTAAGTTTTCTCTGGGATCCCCTTGGCTAAGATGGGGTCAGTTTAGTCAGCAAGGGGCTTAGGATTTTATTTTAGTTCACAAGAGCCAAAGAGAAGGAGGGGCCATTGTTCTCTGAAGATATTTAGAAGCAGCCTAAGGGTACACATAAGTCTGAAACAGCGTCCAGTGAGTGTGTTGAGAACATCAACTTGGGATGTTAGCAGAAGCTTCCCAGAGGCTCTTAAGATCCCAGGCAGGAGCTTTGTGTCTGTGGGAGGAATATCGATTCCCTGCTGAACTTGGAGGTGGCCATGTAGCTTCTTTTGGCCAATGAAATGCAAGTGTGAGTAAGTAGGTTGCTTGCAGATAAAGCCATAAAGGCATATGGTTTCGGGTACTCTTAGCAAGATGGTGGAATAGGGAGCCCCAGCCCTCCTTCTCCCATGGCAACAAAAATTCAACAATATATGGACCATTTCTCTTTGTGAGAAATCCAGAAACCAGTTAAAAGGCTCCTGCACCCTATGTGAGCATAAAGCCAATAGGAGAACTAGTGATACTTGCACTTCAGAGCTGCTCCCCTGCCATAGCACAATGTGATTGGGAGGAAACTCCCAATTCCTGACATCTCCCTGGGAAGGGTAAAAGAAGACTGGAACATATATCTAACATTCATATTTTTCAGGGGGCTACCCAAGGGACTAGTTTCTGTCTTATCTGACAGGATAGGAGGCCACTGAGAACAAATGCCGTGGTGGAACTAGCACAAACTAACTCCCCATTTCCTTCCCCCAACTCAGAACAAACAGGAGAAAATTCCCGACTCTCTGCTTTTCCCCAGGGAGCGTGAGTCCAGCATTCTAGGTTTTCAGGAGCCTACCCAAGATTCTCGTTTCTGTTTTACCTGAGTCGGAGTGCGATGACACCTGGCATGTTCTAGATGCCTGGAGCTGCCAAGAACAAAAGAAAGCTGGGTGAATTGTGCTCCTTCAGAGGACCTATAGTACGGTAGATAGAGCCCAGTACACCTCAAAGGCTTCTCAGGTAGGGAGGAAGGGAAGATTAGAACATCTTTGCAGCATTTGGGCTTCTCAAGGGGCTGCATAAGGGACTTGTTTCTGTCTCACCCAACTCAGAATGCTGTCAGGACCCAATGTACTCTAGATGTCTGGGAGCTGCTGAGACCAAAAAAGAGCTGGAAGAGTTGCAGCAGCTCCAGAGAGCCTGCAGTACCTCAGACAGATGGTAGGAGAAGCAAGAGTTACAAGTTGCTAAAAAAGACAAAAAACAAAAGCTTTGCAAACCCTCTTTAATTCGGAATTTACACGTACAAATTCAGAGAGATACATACACAGAAAAGGTTTGAGAGGCCTCCAGAATCTCTCAGGCTGATTGGTAAAGGTCTTTCCCTGTACCAAACCAATCTGTAAAGACTGGGAATGGTGGGTATTTTTTCAAATGTACAGGTACCAACACAAAGTAACAAGGCACACACATAAAAAAACAAGGAAAATGGCCCAACCAAAGGAACAAAATAAATTTCCAGACACCTACTGTAAAGAAATGGAGATGTAGGAATTACCTGACAAGTTCAAAAGCAGCCGGGCATGATGGCTCATGCCTGTAATCCTAGCATTCTGGGAGGCCGAGGCGGGTGGATCGCTCAAGGTCAGGAGTTCGAGACAAGCCTGAGCAGGAGTGAGACCCCGTCTCTACTAAAAAATAGAAAGAAATGCTCTGGACAACTAAAAAATATATATATAAAAATTAGCCGGGCATGGTGGCACATGCCTGTAGTCCCAGCTACTCGGAAGGCTGAGGCAGAAGGATCGCTTGAGGTTGCTGTGAGCTAGGCTGACGCCACGGCACTCTAGCCCGGGCAACAGAGCAAGACTCTGTCTCAAAAAAAAAAAAAAAAAAAAAATTCAAAGGCACCTTCATAAAGATGTTCGTGGAGCTCAGGAATATGATGCATGAACAAGATGAGAACATCAACAGAGAGATAGAAAATATTTAGAAGAACCAAATTTTGGAATTGAAGATTAGAGTAACTTGAAAAACTCACTAGGATTCAACAGTAGACTTGATCAAGCAGAAGAAAGAACCAGCAAACTTGAAGACAGGTCATTTAAAATTATCCAGTTAGAGAAGCAAAAAGAAAGAATGAAGAGTGATTTTTTAAAAAACGTAGGAGACTTACTAGACCAATATATACATTATGACAGTGTCAGAAGGAGAAGAGAGAGAGAAGGGGGTAGAAAGATTATTTGAAGAAATAATGGCTATAAAATTCCCAAATCTGGGGAAGGAAATGAACATTCAGATTCAAGAAACCCAGCAGACTCCAACTAAAATGAACCCAAAGAAGACTACACCAAGACACATGATCAAATTGTCAAAAGTCAGAGACAGAATTTTGAAAGCAGCAAAAGAAAAATGACTTGTCACGTACAAGGGAGTTCGCATAAGATTATCAGCAGATTTCTCCACAGAAACCTTACACACCACAAGGGAGTGCAATGGTTTATTCAAAGTGCCAAAAGGAAAAAAAAAACCTGCCAACCAAAAACAATATATTTAGCAAAACTATTCTTCAGAAGTAAAGGAGAAATTAATATATTCCCAAATAAACAAAAGCTAAGGGAGTTCATCATCACTCTGTCTGCCTTACAAGAAATGCTAAAGAATGTCCTTCAAGTTGAGAGAAAAATATTCTAGATTAACAACATGAAAGCATGTAAAATTATAAAGCCTGTTGGTCAGTAACTACGTAAACAAATACGTAGAGGACTGTATATGTATCCAACATCAGTGTACTCAAATATGTGAAGCAAACATTGACGAAAATGAAGGGAGAAATAAATAGCAACAGAAAAATAGGAGATTTCAGTACTCTACTTTCAGTAGTGGATAGAACAACCAGACAGAAGATTAATAAGGAAATAGCTGACTTTAACAACGCTATAGACCAAATGGACCTAACAGACATATACAGAACATTCTACCCAACAGAAACAGAAGCACATTTTTCTCTAGTGCACATGAAAATATTTCAGGATAGAGAATAAGTCACAATATGTCTTAACAAATTTAAGATCAAAATCATACCAGTATCTTTTCTGACCATAAAGGAATGAAACTAGAAATCATAAACAGCAGGAAAACAGGAAAATTCACAAATATGTGAAAATTAAACACACTGAAAACCTTTTTTACTAAGATCAGGAACAAAGCAAGGCTACCCACTTTTACCACTTCTATTCTACATAGTACTAGAAGCCCTAGCTAGAGTAATTAGGCAAGAAAAAGAAATAAAAGTCATCCTTATCAAAAAGGAGTAAGTAGTTTACAGATGACATGATTTTAATGTAGGAAACTAAAATTTCCATTAAAAACCTGTTAGAACTAACAAACTCTGGCTATCACCTCTTCTGCTGATCTGTCTTGCTGCTGGGCTTGTCATCCTAAACCTTGTTTGGTGCAAGTATTCCTGTATATGATTTCTGAATTTGCAGAAGCCAGTCTCTTGGATCACCAAAAAGGGATGACTAATATCCCTGTGCTCAGAGGTCCCATGTTTCTTTCTTACCCAGCCATGTATTAGACATTATGTGCAAGGTGACAGGAAGGACCCACGGTCCTGCTGGTGTCTTCAATATTAATACCAAACGGGATAAAATCTCTCTTATCAGGTATATCCTCCATTTTGCCTTGTCAATCTCACTGTTCTAGTTATTGCTTGTGACTTTTTTTCCAGCTGGTATGCATTCTTTATTTTTGTAAATCCACTGCCAAAGCTTTACAGTGGCACAAATAAGTACAAATCTTCCATCTAAAACATCACCCCAATTCAGCAGGAAGCAGTTGGATGACTATGTCACCCCTCCTCCCATATATGTGGAAGGGTAAAATTGACAGTGGGGAATATGTAACAGAGGGAATGGCCTGGAAAAAGGGCAAAATGTATTACAAGCTGTCTCTTTAAAACCACCCCACTGTTCTTGAAAGTCGAAACCTACATCCCTGTCTCTGGCCAATGGTCAGGAGGGCGAGGGGAGTGTCCTTTTTTCTTCGTGCCACAGGAGATGGCTAAGCGGAACTGTCCCAGCTGAGGTCAGAGTGGGGGTCCTGAGATTGTCTTCACTGGAGATGGGAGAAATCAGAATCATGGACTATAGTTTAGCAATAGCCTGGAGCTGAAAACCCTCCCTTTAAAAGCTCCGTATTTCTGCTTATGATGAGGACCATGGCATTTGCCGGCAAATTAATAAACTCCCCTTTCCTTCCCCTCAAAAAAAAAAAAAAAAAAAAACCTAATAAACTAATCAGCAAAGTTGCAGAATGCAAAATCAACATACAAAAATCGTTTGTGTTTCTATACACCAACAATGAACAACCTATAAAAGGAAATTAAAAATAACTACATTAAACTAAGAAGCTGTCAACAAAGTGAAAAGGCAACCTGTGGAAAGGAATTGAAATCCATCGAGATCAGATCTCAAAAAACATGTTCCCATGTCCATTGTAGCATTATTCACAATAGCCATGAGATGGAAACAATTTAAATGTTCGTCAGTAGATCAGTGGTTAAAATGTGGCATCTATGTACGATAGGATATTATTCAGCCTTAAGAAAGGCAATTCTGTCATGCTGCAACACAGATGAACGTTGACGTTGTGATACGTGAAGGACAAATACTGCATGATTCCACTTACATGCAGTATCTAAAGTAGTCAAACTCATGGAAGCAGAAAGTAGAATGGTGGTTTCCAGGGATTGGGAGAAGAGGGAAATGGGGAGTTGCTGTGCAATGTGTAGTTTCAGTCATGCAAGATGAAAAGTTCTAGAGATCTGTACAACATTTTGCTTATGGGTTAACAATATTATACATTTGTTAATAAAATTTGTTTATAGGGTACATTTCACGTTACATGTTTTTACCACAATTATTTTTTTTAAAAGGGTTACAGGCCGGGCATGGTGGCTCACGCCTGTAATTCTAGCACTCTGGGAAGCTGAGGTGGGAGGATCGCTCAAGGTCAGGAATTCAAGACCAGCCTGAGCAAGAGTGAGACCCCATCTCTACTAAAAATAGAAAGAAATTAGCTGGACAACTAAAAATACATAGAAAAAAATTAGCCGGGCATGGTGGCGCATGCCTGTAGTCCCAGCTACTCGGGAGGCTGAGGCAGAAGGATCGCTTGAACCCAGGAGTTTGAGGTTGCTGTGAGCTAGGCTGACGCCACGGCACTCTAACCCAGGCAACAGAGTGAGACTGTCTCAAAAAAACAAACAAACAAAAAAAAGCGGGCATACAGTTCATTTTCTTTTCCCTCTGCTAAGGTGGACATGCAACATGAGTGAGAAATAAGTCTCTTTTGAGCTGCTGAGGTTTGAGTTTGTTCCAGCAGCATAACCCAGCACACTCTCACTGACTATGGAGGTGGAAAGAAGGAGCAGATCTGAAAGATACAGGATTAGAAGGCAATGAGCTGAGTGTGAAGATGGAGAGAAGTTCTGCCAGAAGCCTCATGGACTTCTCTGGTTTGGGCCACTATGTAGTTGATGATGCTGTTCATGAAATGGAAATAGAATCAAAAAGACATCAGGAGAGAAGAAAATTAATTTTGTTTTGGATGTGTTTTTAGGGTGGATGTATCCACTGTATGTGTGTTTTCCAAATGCCTGGCACATAGTGGGTGCTCAGTAAATATTTGTTCAGTAACTAGAGTCAGGAATACATGGAGAGATCAAGGCTGGAGAAAGATTTTAGGAGTCTGAACTAAGAAGCAGTGAAAGGAAGAAACAGGTGGAGGACAAGGTTCCCAGCAGGGAGATTATTACCTTAGAAATGCTGTGTCACACTAAGTTCAAAGTGTGTCTTTCCATTTACTCAGGTCTTTTTATGCCCCTCATCATCGTTTTGCAGTGAAAATGCATCACGAAGCATTATTTGATTACAGTGTGCTTCGGAAGTTGCCTTCACTTGCAGGTAATTAGCACTCACATTCTAGCCTCCTTTCTACTGTTAGCGTAAGGTCTGTAGGTGTTTGGCTCATGGTGGAAAATAAAGTGAAAACTGTCACATGGGGACCCGAGGCAGTGACAGCCTGGTAGAATTGGGCCAGCTAGCTGAGCACAATGCAAAAAAAGCCCCACCGTCCTTTGGATGAGAAAGTAGAATTTACGTTCAGTCCTTGTTTGTGAGCTGTGGAATGAGTTGCCACTAGGTGGCACTGATGCTCCATGAAGAAAGAATTTTCTCTCAGGTGTTTCAAAAGTATGTGTCAGCAGAACACTATCTTGTAATCAGAATTGACACAATTTTTTTAGGCTTAGTACTAAAGCAAACCACTACATACATTCATAATTTAACATCAAAGATGTCAGTGTATTAGGGCATATGCTTTTTTACCTTTTTCACTTGTGCAAATTCCCTGATGACCTTTCTCTTCAGCAAGATGGCTAAACCAACTGTTAATCCCAAGGGCTCCTAATGTTTAAGAAATGAGCCACAAGCTAATTTTGGCCTGTGTGAGACTAAGGGCATCTGCTTTCTCATTGCAGTGTCTTTGCCAGTAATATAAACTCCAGTTGGATTTCCAGGAACTTGTCGCTCTGAGATGAGACATTTATTTTAATGCATTATCTGGAGGAGGACTTGAATGCCTGGAATCATTCTTCTGGAATCCCTGAAGAATAAGACACTGTATCTTTGATGAAATGGAGAGAGTCTTTGTTTCATTGATATGATGGAATGCTTTTGTCAAGGCTCTGAGCTCCCTTGGGTGTTCTTAGATAAAGAATTCATCAGTTTGTTTTCAGCGGGCTGCTTTCAGGAATGAATTGCATGTATTTGGTGTGGGACTGAAGAGCGTTAGATAAAAAGAGATTTGAAAGTGATGCTTCTGGAATATTTATCCTTAGGGTCAGAAATTTCCCTGTTGAATCTCTTTCTGGCTTCCTAGAGCCATAACTTTGCTCTTTAATCTGAGAGGTATATAAGTAGAACTTTCTGGAAACTTAGCCAAGGCCACAATGTAGAGGTTTCGGAATACTCATTAAGCAAATGGTAAGGAAAAGAGACCATCAGGTGGAGAGAATTCTGTGAGAATAACTGAGGAACCATCTGGTTTGTAATCTTTTAGTGGAACCTGAGAATGTGAATGTGGTTGTATAACCCGTCCGTCTCTTCCGGATGTTTGTTTTATTTATCCTTTCTCACCCACCAGCTCTCTGTGCTGGTTATCTTACTCTACCCTGTCCAGGTCCCATCCTGTCCTTTGTAGCATTCAGTGTTGTTAACTTTACAGCAGTGAAATAGAATCAAAATTCACATCTGCAATGAACTGGTTTGTTGGTTAAAAAACAGGCATCTGCAGCCACCTACAGTAGCTGCATAGCTGCGTGAAGAGAATGTAAATGAGTGTGAACCAGCTATCAGTGCCAGGGCAGCTCCAGCTGTGATGGCGGATGGTTGGCACTTATTAACAGCACTCTAATTTGGGTCCCAGCCAGTCAGCTGACTCCTGTGCTGATCATAGGCCTTCACATTTATCTGGAGATGAATGAAGCTTGGGCCTCTTGTTCCTGCTATCAGGGAGGATCTTTATTCAGGAAGTAACGTTGACAAGAACCAAATATCTGGGTAACAAAAAGATTTTTTAAGCCCACAAATGAGGGCTCCTTTAGTGGAGTGGAAGTCCATGCTGCATAATACCAGTCAACAAAGAAGGAGGGTGGTATGAGAATTCCTCATATGGAATGTGGCCCGCCCCTGCTCCTGTCCAGGTGAATCACTTCCTTCCTTCAGAGCCCAGAGTAGGTCCTGCTGAAGAGCATCAGGCTTAGGCCACAGGAGTGGTGCTCCCTTGCAGATACATCGTGTAGGGTGACTGGGAGAGCTCTCACCTCATGTCCCCCCAGCAACCCCGTGAAATGAACACTGAGGCTTGAAGTCAGGTGATGGTAAATGGTAGAGCTGAGGACCCAAAGGAAAGCCTCCCTACCCCAAAACATGGTCCCAGAGTGGATCTCAATCACCGTCCCTGTGAGCCATCCTTCCATCAAGCACTGAGCGAAGTGGTGTTGTTGCAAGAAGGTTTCACAATTTTAACTCTATTTGCCTCTTAGTATTTTTGTCAGTTTCCACTTTTAAAACTCCCAGTGGTAAACAGCATAGTAAATCTGTTTATTACAGACTTCTTGATCCAGGAAAGGTTTTGGTTGATAATTACACACACAGGCACCTTCTCCTTTACCTGACATCTTAGCCCATTAAATAGGGGTAGAAAACCTGGCCATTTCAGCAGGTATGTGTTTGTGGATTTCTTTTTAAGAATAAAAATAATGTGAATGTTACTTGCCCCTCTTCCCACCCTGCCTTCCTGTTAAAAGTCAAGTAAATACCATATTTGCTGTTGTTTGCAGTGATTATTTAAAAGGGAGAGGGATAACCCAAAATAGAGATAGGTAAAAATGTGTTAAACTAAAACATCAATGTCAATGAAAATCTTACTTTTGTTTCCCCTTGGCCCTACAGAAGTAGTTTTTATTCCTGTGTTTCATCCATTTTATCCCTTGATATCAGACACTGAAAGGTAGCAGCAGCTGCCTCTCCCCCTTGGCCTGCCTTTAAGGAGGCCGGGGACTGTGAGTGGGCATGGACCGTGCTGCCATTCTGCTCCCTCTGCAGGGCTGCTGCAGCCCCTCAGATTTCTCCCCTCGAAAATCTCCCAGAAGTGGACTGCTGATTTCCGGCAGGTGGTGGAACATGCTTCAACCTGACCGAGATTCAGAGCCAAGGAAGCAGGAAGTCTAGACAGGCTCAGCGTCAGTGTGGACTCTAAGGACCTGGAGCCTGTGGTGTTGCCGACTTACTTCCCTGAGCCCCAGAAAATGGACTTTACTCTGCCTTGCCCCCCAGACAACACCCTGGTGCTTCTTTCTCACTCCATGTAGCTGCCGTAGATGGTTAGTGTTACCACCCCCTTGGGAAACAAATCGCAGAACTTCCTGTTCTGCTCAGAGGAAGAGGTGTTCTATTTCTCCCTTGTCAGCATTGCCCAGGCCAGGTCCTCTTGCCGGGCTTTCTTAGCTATCTGTTTTAAGAGTTCTTTTGAAGACCGTTACGTGAGGAGGGTTCACTGATGTGCAGCTCTGTGCCCAGGCTGTGCTGGTGCCATGAGGCTGTAACATCAGTGAGATGCATAGCTGGCACCTGCATGTAGCAAAGGAAGCGGTACAGCGCAGTGGTTAAGGCAAGGGATTTTGACGTGAAACCTGCTTGTGCTTTAGTTCCAGCTCCTCCACTTCCTGGCTTTGCGACCTAGAGTGGATACATCATTTTCCTGAGCCACATTTTCTTTATCCATAAGATGAGAACAGTTGTACCTACCTTATAGAGCTTTTGTGAAAAGAAAATGGCAGATTGTGGGTGAAGTGCCCAGTCCAAGCACCCAGTAGCCACTGTGTGAGGAAGGTGGGGACTGATGCTGCCATGGTGTGCAGGTGTGGTGCAGGCTCAGGTAATGAAAGGAAATCCTAGAAAGGAGGAACTTCTTCCAGTTGTGTGAAATCTGCCACACAGGAATATAGAGTTCCCATAAAGTAGGCAGGTGTAAATCCCATCAGGGAAGCAAAGGAGAACTCATTTACCTTAGTTTTTCAAATCATTTACACAAAGAGCTCATTTCTTTCTAGTTCCCCAATGTGCTTCAATGTAAAGGGATAGATTTTTTAAGTTAATTTTTTTTTTTTTTTTTTTTTTTTGAGACAGAATCTCACTGTGTTGCCCGGGGTAGAGTGCCAGCAACCTCAAACTCCTGGGCTCAAGCAGTCCTTCTGCCTCAGCCTCCCGGGTAGCTGGGACTACAGGCATACGCCACCATGCCTGGCTAATTTTTTCTATATATTTTTAGTTGTCCGATTAATTTCTTTGTATTTTTAGTAGAGACGGGGTCTCGCTCTTGCTCAGGCTGGTTTCGAACTCCTGAGCTCAAACAATCCGCCCACCTCGGCCTCCCAGAGAGCTAGGATTACAGGCGTGAGCCACCGCGCCCGGCATAAAGCTAATTTTTTGCTAATCAACACATTCTATACGAAATGACAGCTCTCAGGCGGGGCACAGTGGCCTGCTTCTATAATCCTAGCACTTTGGGAGGCTGAGGCAGGAGGATCACTTGAGCCCAGCAGTTCAAAACCAGCCTGAACAACATAGTAAGATCCGTCTCTACAAAAAATAGAAAAATTAACCAGGCATGGTGGCATGCACCTGTAGTCCCGGCTACTCAGGAGGCTGAGACAGTAGGATTGCTTGAGCCTAGGAGTTGGAGGTTGCAGTGAATTATGATCATGCCACTGTACTCCAGCCTGAGTGACAGAGCAAGACCCTGTCTAAGAGAAAAAAAAGAAAGAAAAGAAATGACAACTCTCCTTTAGCCCACATTGTTCAAGTTCAGAGAAGGGCCCTGTGTGACCCTGGAGAGAACTGTGTCCTAAAGAAGGCTGCTAGAGGCCTGCTAGCACTGCTGTTGCTGGGGCCTGTGTTCTTCTGTCCACAGCACTGCTGTGACCCTTCCTCTTGAGTTTTGCGTTGATTTCTTGTCCTTACCCAGAAGGATTGGAATCTCAAGGGACAACATTCAAGAGATGAATGTAGGAAGGGCGTAGAAACAAAGATGACAGTACAATTTGCTAGAGGGCTCAGAATTAGTCACAAAATAGAGATAAAAAATCCATGGTTTGTCTCCATTACTCATTCGTCATGGATTTGTTTTTGTTTTTGTTTTTTTTCTTTTTTTTTTTTTTTTTTTTTTTGAGACAGAGTCTCACTCTGTTGCCCGGGATAGAGTGCCGTGGCTTCAGCCTAGCTCACAGCAACCTCAGACTCCTGGGCTCAAGCGATCCTCCTGCCTCAGCCTCCCGAGTAGCTGGGACTACAGGCATGTGCCACCGTGCCCGGCTAATTTTTTCTATATATTTTTAGTTGTCCAATTAATTTCTTTATATTTTTAGTAGAGATGGGGTCTCGTTCTTGCTCAGGCTGGTCTCGAACTCCTGCCCTTGAGCGATCCACCCGCCTCGGCCTCCCAAAGTGCTAGGATTACAGGAGTGAGCCACCACGCCCGGCCTTGTTTTTTTTCTTATTGCGAGGGCACTGACCTTTACCCAGAGTCCTGGCCACCCCACCTAACCCCAGCAGCAGGCAGCCTGCAGGTCAGAGCTGCTCACCCTTTACTGTCCTTGTAGTCTAAGAACATAACTACTTGTCTTTTTTGTTGTTTTTGGTCTCTACTAAAGAACGCTGTCTGTAGTACTTATAGAAAAAGACTCTGTGGATTTTTAACAAGTTTGTATGGGCACTTTATTAAAATAGAAACTTTGACCTTTTTCATGGTTTTTGTGGCCACGTGTCAGCCATTGCATATCAGGCTTATCACAGCCTAATCCTATCTGCAAACCGTGTGGGGATCACAAGCTTCAAGTGGCTCTCTTTCTAGAAACCACACGCCATTTTAGTCCCTTTGTATGTTTTGCTAAAACAACGTCATGGCATTTTTCTGTGCCTGTGGCCTCATCAAAGGAGAGATGCATTTTGGAAATTTCACATTAAAAATCCCTCAAGAATCAGTACCAACAAAGTATCCTTTCTATAAAGAATGACTTGCCTCCTTCTTGTCTTTACGCTAATTGTGTTACCAGATGTCAGCAGCCTTATTTGTTTTAGCGATCTCATTGCAATGTCCTTGAGAAAGGGCTGTGCGTGTGTGGGTGTGAATGCAACTTGGTGTGTTGAAGTGCAGAGCGATGGTGTGTCCCTCTTTGCATTCTCAGCACAGAGCGCTGCAGGGTTTCCAGCCTTCCAGGTAGAAGAGAAATTGTTGCTATGGTAATACCACAAGCATGAAAACACCCTCTGTCCCCGTGGGTGTCTATGTCAGGGCAGAGGAATGTGGAGAAGGGAAATAGTAGCAAAGAGGAACGTTCAGCACATTGAGCAAAATGAGAGCCAACCCTAGGCTGAGGCTGCCATTTGGTGAAATTCCTTCTGCTGAATTCAAGGTCATTTTCCAAATGCAGTTTGGTAGCCGAGAAATGTAAATGGCCTTTTAGTCCTCGTGTCCTCCCTGACTTTGAGACACAGATACAGAGAATACAGAGGGTCTCTGTCACCTCCCTAGTCCCCAGAGGCCACATGGCCTTCCCACAGACCATAGTTAGAAAATGCATGTCTGTGTCTGTGGCCACTGCACCATTCCAACTGCAGTCAGCCACCCAGGCCCAGTGTAATTGGCTGAGACACCAGGCCCTGCCATCCCTTTCGAAACTAAATAACAGTTGTGTGCTCTGTGTCTGTACTCCATGCTAATGTCCCCTGAGATGATGGACTCCAAATAACCTTAGTAACGCACAGCAGTGATGAGGAACAAAGTCCATTCCGCTGAGGTCATGGGTGAGGAGCACACCAAAGGCTAGTGTGCACTGCTAGCAGATAATCAGAGTAACTATAGTGAGGGCTTTTTGAGTTGGGAGTTTGGCATCATATTATTAGTTAAAACAGGCTGAGGTCTAGGTACCTGCTACTGGGCCTTTATACTCCTTATCTGCTCAAAGTCACACAGCTAGCAGGTGACAGCATCAGGAGTCAAATCTAGGGCTTCTGGTTAGTTTTTAGAGCCCTTATCTTCTGGAGATACAAACCAAAATATTTATAAATGAAATGATGTGTAATCTGGGATTTGCTTCAAAATTATACTGGAGGAGGGGGTGGGAAAATTAGTAGGATATAGATAAGCTAGGATTGCCCATGAGTTGATAATTATTAAACATGAGTGATAGCTGCATGGGGTTCTTGTTTATTATCTACTTTTGTATACATTTAAAATCTTATAAAAAGTCAGTTTTAAAAAAACATCAAATAAAGAAAGCTAGGTCTGTCTGACTTTAGCTATATCTGTGCTCTTATCTGCTTTGCGTTGCTACTTTGAGGGTACATCACTCTTGGGAGCTGGAAAGACCCTTATTCAAATGTTCTATTTTGTGGCTTGGTCACTTTTTTAAGAGATGAGGAAAATTTGTAACCTAACAGGAAAATGTCAACAGCTATTTGTGAGAAGGTTAGAGACCCTTCATCCTGGAGGAGAGAACGCTGCGTGTACAGTAGTGTCTCTGTTTGTACAAGATTCTTCTGTATAAGTGGAGGGGAACTGGTGTTTTCCAGCTTCCCTGGGAAAACAGACCTAAACTACCTATCAAGAATCAAAGATATTAATAGCTCACTGGAAGCCCGGGGTCCTGCTCAGAGAGCCTCATCCTGTACCACCTACAACTGACTGTCCCTTCCCTAGGATGATATGCACACATGCAGTCCAGCCTCGGGCCAGAAGAGAGCTCATATGACCTTTTGAGTGTCCTTCCAGCCCAAAATCTATGATTTCTGGAAAACCAAAGGTTTTAAAATGGGAATGGATTTGTTTTTCAAGAAGAAACATACTGAGGGAGTTTCTCCCATCAGATCCCTGTGGCCTCATAAAAGCATTGTTTTTTTCCGTTTTATTTCCCAGCAGAGGTTCATATGAAAAGCATTTTAAGTTTCAAAAGCTGCCTATGTCTGAGAAGCTGGTCCAGATTCTATCCCAAAGAGAGTGAACTAGATCATGGTTTTTTCTTCTCTTGTCTTTGACTACAGCTTATCTTTTTGCCTTCCTCTCCCCTCCTCTGTCAGAGTTTGCTACTAAAAACATCTTCTGTTAGCACAGCCCTCTTAGCTCCAAGGCCTTCTCACCTCCCATGAAAACTTACTTTTCGTCTTCAAGGCCAGCACCCACTATGACCTGACCTCCTCTTCCTAACTTGTACCTTTTCTCCAGGTGAGCTTCCTGCACTCTGTCACTGTGGCTCTGACTGCTATGCAGATTCTTCCTCCCTCCCCCACATTCTCTCTTAGATTCACTTCATCAAAACCTTTGCCCTGGGGGGACCAAGGGCAACATACGTAACCTAAACATCTGTACCCCCATAATATGCTGAAATAAAAGAAAAAAAAAAAAAAAAACCTTTGCCCTTAGTCCCAGCTCCTCTGGAGGCTGAGGTGAGAGGATCGCTTGAGCCCAGGAACTAAAGGCCAGCCTGGGCAACTTAGTGAGACCCTGTCTCTAAAATATTAAAAATTTTTAAAAGCCTTTGCCCAGCCATAGTGGGGAAGAAACCAGTGAAAGTTTTGCCCCTCAGCCTCCCTGGCACTTTCCTCCCCTCTGAGCATGATCCTCAGCCACCCTAAACATCTTGTGCAGAGATAGGCTGGCTCCGCTTTGGTGGGAACATGCTCATTCATTCAGCAAATGTTTATTGAGCGTTGCTATGCCAGAAGGAATAAAAAGGGCAGCCACAGCCCTAACCTATGATCCAGGGGTAGGGGTAGGCGTTACTTCACCAAAAATTAGTTGGTGAGAGAGTGATATAGAGAATCTGAAGAGGAGAAGGTCACTTGGGTTTGGCATGATGAGGAAGTCCTTCATGAGTGAGATGGGTCTTGGCCTGACTGGCCCTAGTGGGATCGAAGGGGTGGAGACAGGGAGAATTTCACTACAGGGTCAAGAAATGACATGAGCAGAGCTGTCTGAAGGGTCACTCGGTAGATAGGTACGAACGGGGCAGAAGGAAGTGGGACTAGAAGGAAGATAAATAGGTGTGTAGAGGGCTTTGCAGTGCTGAACAAGGAGGGTGAATTGGATTCCAGACACCCCAGGGAGCTCTTGCAGGCTTAACCCTTTCATGCTGTTTGGGGAGGGTAAACCTTGAAGAGTCATGTAAGGGAGTGGGAGAGAGAGATCAGATAGAGAGGGTTAGGGGAGATGGAACACCTTGTCAATTGAGTTACCCTGGTGAGTCATTTGTGCTAACCTGGGGCCAATCCTCAGCTGACAAACCCTCCGGTCCCTTGGTATAAAACCACTTGGTATAATGCTGCAAGTACTTGCTGTGATTATTTCTCCCTATTTTCCACAAAGGCCTGGTGGAGGCAAGGAAGCGGGTAGAGGGGAGAAAGGGGCCAGTGTGAAGCCATTGGCGGCCTGTAGTCTCGGGCACATATCCAGGGGCTGCCCCCAGGCATTGCTCCTTCTGCCTGTGGTGTGGCTGTCCCTGGAGCAGATCATTTGGCATTAGCTGCTTTGCTACAATCCCACTGGCCAGCATATTTTTTCCCTAGTCTCTGGGTGCTTTAAATATGGAAGAAACCATGTAACCATCACACGTTTTTTTCCCACTCATTTTAAAAGGCTTGTTTTCCAGCTGAAGGCATGTTGGATAAGCTTAATTTCTCTCACTAAGATAAGCTTAATTTCCCTAACTGTGATGTGCATACAGAGAATTACTTAATTCGCCTTTTGCAACATGTTTTCCCAGCTGCTGGGAGGCCTGCTTTTTTTCCTTGGGCCTCCTGACAGAAATGCAAACAATTTACAGCCCTGTGGTACCAACTGCTGTTTATTACCACAAGGGCCATGGATGTTAGTGTGTTTTCTCAGGGGATGTATTTATCTGGAGTTGGTGGCTGCTTTCCTGTCCTTCCATACCTTTCAGGAGACAGGGGTCAAGGCTGTGCTGAGAAAGCCACAGCCCCTCGTTTATGTGGGGTCATCTCCCTGCCCAGCCCCAAGCCTACGTCCTTGTTGTATAAGGAATGAAGTCCGTTCCTTGGATGCCTTCTGATTGGAACTGTGTTTTCTGGGGCACCTCTGCTTAGGTCTTTCAGAGGCACACAAGTGGCCTTTTGATACCTTGTTTTGTAAAAAGTGCCTTTCCACGAAATAAGGCTTGACACTGTTCATAAATAAACACATCCGTTCACAGGCAAGGCGGTGGGGGAATGCATCTGGGAGCACTTTGGCTGGGGGTTTTGCTTTTCCCTCTGTGAATGCCTGGTGTGCACCGTCCATCCAAGGGTGGCTGAGGGGAGAACACTCTATTCTGTGGCTGCCAAAACCACAACAAATAACAACTTTCCGTTCTGTCATCTCTCTCAGCTCCACTGCTGGGCAAGCAATTCATTTTTCTACCATAAAAGGACAATGAAACTTGTCTATAGCTGTGGTGCCTTCTGCACTGCAGGGAGAAAGCTGAAGACGGGCAGGGAGAGACACTCTGCAGTAGGCGCGGCCGTGCCCACCCTGAGCCCACGGCCTTGCTTAGTCCAGGTTCTGGGGCAGCTTAGTCCAGGTTCTGGGGCAGCAGCAGCAGTAAGAACAGGAGAAGAAGGTGATGTGCCAAGCCCCCAGACTGGGAAATGTGAGGTCAGGACAGGCCGGGGTGTCATTTTCATCTCTGTGGCTAATGGGACACATGAATTTGTGGCTCAAGCCCTATTCCAAGGAGCTGCACTCAGTCTGCCCAGGTGGTTCTGTATTATTGGCATTTGGTTCTCTCACTTAGTAATTATAGATGTTAGATTTAAAAGGGGGACCTGGGAGATCATATAACCCAGACACTCTTGTTGTGCATATGAACAAAGATCTTGAAGAGGTTAAGTGCCAGGTTCCTGCAGCTCGAAGAAATCAAGCTTCTTTTGGTTATATATGGACTTTGGGTTCAGGGATAGCTCTCTAACCTCTATATGTCCCCAGTGATCCATTAGTGTACAATTTGGCTCAGTTAAAGGTGAGCCGCAGAAACCTTGGCTAATATAAATACAGTTCTTAATTGATAGGTTTGTATATCAGTCAACCAGGGTCTTTTGGAAAGTAGATCCTCTTTGTAAGTGTTATCTGTAAAATTCATGGGTCCTTTAGGTGATTGCAAATAAATGTTCAAAGTCAATACAGGAGTTGTTAGTAAGCAAACACTTAGCTATTTTGACAACATTTAGAGCACTTTGAGACACTGGCTGCAGAATTCCTGAACCACACAATGTGGCCTAGGGGCCAGGGTACCAACCCAACCCATCTGAGCCACAGAAAGAATACTGTTTCCACGACTGAAGGGCTTGGCCACCACGCAGATCCCTGCTCTGGGGAAGGAGGTCCTCACGCTGAGCCTCCGATCCTTTTGCCGGCTCCCTTGGAGGTTTTTCTGTAAAGAAGAACTGAGATTTGTTTTGTTGCTTAAATTTACCTTAACTCCAACTGCGCATCTCATTTCATAGTGGATGCTGGAACTGAACTGAGCACATTCCTGAGGGAATAAAAATTGTGTCCAAGAATGTAGCTGATCTGGAAATTTGGGAGGAAAGCAAGGATTTTCAAGGTTAAATGTTATTACCCAGATAGTGCTGGTGGTCAGAATAGATTCTGAGCTCATTGGCTCTTAAGAAGTCATTCCTAAAAGAAAATATCACTGAGTAGAAATGGCTGGGGCAGGCTCTGTGTGAATGATTCAAGCATTGCATACCTAGACCCTACTGGTTTTTTCTACCCAAGTAAAGAAGTTAGGTAGGCAGTCTTAAAACAGAAAGTTTACAGAACTCTTTTTTTAGTAAGGCCTTTATAGATTCTTTTTTTCTCAATAGTATAAAACCGAGTATCTTAATCTTATAAAGAGCTAATTGATCTAATTTCCCTGGTACTTCTCAAGACCTTCACTGCTCTTGGAATAAACAGACGATGCCCAGAAGCATTTGTCTCACTGCTTCTCACATGTTCTTTGCTTGCAGAAACCTTGGAAGCCCTTGGTTTTTTGTTAGCAACAGCAAGTGTTGTAGAACAATTAACTATAGAACAGCAAGTCTTATAGAACAATTACTAGTTTTCATTCAGTATAATTTTTAAGGCTCATTTTTCAAGCAAATAGCATTTCCTTCTTGGCCTGAGAGTCTCCCCTCCCCATCCATCACTGTCTGTGCATGCCTGGGCGTCCTGGCCATGCGGTGACCAGCTCAGAGACATCAGCCTGCTTGCTTCCTAATTTGGTCACAGTATGCTTCAGGCAGTCTTGCCTAACTTTAGAAAAACACAAACACAGGGAGTAGCTTAGATATAGCAAAGGGGAATTTCCTCTTATCAAAAGGCCTACAGTTCCCTTCTTACTTCCTCTAAAAAGAGGAAGTGACACTTGGGGAGGTTGTAGCTCCCTCCAAAGTTCCCCCTTCGAGCCTGGCTTCTTCCTGCCGACTTCTTCCTAGCTAGTTCCTGCTCTTTCCTTCTGCATCCATCTTAAGGCTTCTCAACACATAAGGAATTTAATTTTATTCCTAAGGATATCTATTTTCCTTGAATGTCCATCAACAAGGATCAGGTTAAATATATTCTGGTGCCTCCATACAGTGGCATACACCAGAATCAGCAAACTCTTTCTATAAAAGGTAAGATAGTAAATATTTTGAGCTTTGCAGACCACATGGTCTCTGTCCCAACTACCAACTGCCTTTGTAGCATGAAAGTAACTATAAACAATGTGTAAACAAGTGAACATGGCTGTGTCCCGGTATAATTATATTTACAAAAATCAGCAGTGGGCCAGATTTGGACCATGAGCTATAGTTTTCCAATCCCTGGCATACACCTCAGCATTAAAAAGAATGACATGAGGCTGGGCGTGGTGGCTCACGCCTGTAATCCTAGCACTCTGGGAGGCTGAGGCGGGTGGATCCTTTGAGCTCAGGAGTTCGAGACCAGCCTGAGCAAGAGCGAGACCTTGTCTCTACTAAAAATAGAAAGAAATTAGCCAGACAACTAAAAATATATAGAAAAAAAATTAGTCGGGCATGGTGGCGCATGCCTGTATTCCCAGCTACTCAGGAGACTGAGGCAGAAGGATCACTTGAGCCCAGGAGTTTGAGGTTGCTGTGAGCTAGGCTGAGCCATGGCACTCTAGCCCAGGCAAAAGAGCCAAACCCTGTCCCAAAAAAAAAAAAAGAATGACATGGATCCAGTTGTGCAGATATGGAGCCGTCTCCAGGATGTAGAGCAGTGGGTATAGTGTGCTCACATTTGGGTTTCAATGGCAAGAGGACGGTGTGTTTGCTGACGTAGACATAAAATTTCTTTGGAAGGATAGGTGAGAAGTCGGTAGCAGGGAATCACTTTTGGGGATGCTCACTGAGGGTTAGGGGAGGAGGGGTGTTGCAAGTATTAGCTTTTCAGTAAAAAAAGAATTACACCCATTTTCATTAACCCAGTCATATTTGAACTTTAAAGCAAAAGGATTTTGTTTCGTTTGTTTCAAGAGAATTTGGAAAATAGAAATGTAATTATTACAATATGCTTGTATATTTTCAAAGTCATAGCTAATTCTCCTGGTCCCTTATTTTACCACCTAAAAAGGAGAGTTTTGCCTCAGGTTGTAGGTGAGGTGATGGGGTTTTATGGTAAGTGGAAAAAGCTGGAACTCAGCAACTCTGCCTTGTTGCCTGCCTTTCTGCATGAGCCCTATTTCCAGCACAAGCTCAGGCACTGCTGGACAGGAAGCAACCAGTGAGAAAACCTTGGACCAGGAGTCAGAGCCCCACGGGAATAAATACAGCTTTTAGTAATTAGGATGCAAGACCACTTCCGACTACTTCTTTTTCCCACAGAGACCGTGTCTGACTAACAAGTATGGATAGGTTCTGATTCACCAAGTGTTGCTATGACCAGTTTTTAAAATGTCTGGTTTGAGTTGTGAAACCAACTGATAAAGTTGTTACTTTCCTGGTATGTAAAACAACTCACTTTTGGTATGTGAGGAACAAGTAAAAGGTTTCCTGACAAATCCTTCCCTGCTTAGGAGGCAGTACAGATACAAACAGCTAAAGAATTCACATTTGGCTTTCGGCCTAAATCATAGCCCCCTTCCATCTCCCAGGCAAATATTTTTCAAATAGCCCTACTGAGCCTTTTCCAGGCATAATCTGCAGGCTTATGTGCTGTTATTTCAGTTTTTCAGCAAAGCTCCATGTAGGAATGTTGGAAATTGTACCTTTTGAAATCCCTCCTTGAAAACATGGAGATTTGTAGAGATGTGGAGGCAGTTATAACAATATAAAGTCTTCTGTCTCTTCCACTTAAGAAGTGCCTGGCTGCCAGACCTGGAGTCTGTTCTGCATTGCTTCTCTTGACTTTCTCTGTAAGAGCATTAAGTGGAAAGTTGTGCTGAACAAGCAGGCATTGCCTTTTATAAGGGAAGTCATTTAAAACATCGAAAATATGTTTGAAAGATACTGGTGTAGTTTCCTCTGACCTCTTTTATACACTAGTAACTCTCTGGTGTCATAGAGTTAGTACTGATGTTCTGCCCTGCCAGGTGGCCAGGGATGTGTGTCCAGTCCAGATAGGGAGAAAGCTGTACTTTGCTTGATTGAGGACAGTAAGCTGTTCCTTGCCATACATATTGCCCCTAAAGGGAAGCTGGGCGTTTTAAAGAATAGTCTTAAATTCTCTCCCTTTCTCTCCCTTTCTCTCTCTCTCTCTCTCTCTCTCTCTCTCTCTCTCTCTCTCTCCCTCACACACACACACACACACACACACCATACACACACACTTCTCTTCTACCAACACCAGCACCACCTCCCCCCCGCCCCATCATAGCTCTCTCCATTACTGCTTTTAACCTTGAAACCTCTCTGTACACTTACGCATTCATCCTGCTCTGCACTTGCATTATTAATGGGCCTGCAGCAATCCAGCCAGAACACTGACATTGCTAATTACTGCTCACAACCGAGAAGTAAGAAACAGGGAGTAAAGTGAGTCACAAGGCAGTGTCCTAACAATAAAATACTGCTGTCGGGCAGAATGGCAAGTGTCTATCTTCTGTGCATTCAGGGTGCAGGTAGGGTGTCTCTCCATCACCACAGCCAGACCTAGCAGAGTACCATGTTGGCAGGAACGGAGGTGCTATTCCCATGGGTCACCCAGGCTTGCTGTTTACACACGTGGTTAGAGAAGTGGGTGTGCTTCTCTCAGAATTTAAAACATGGCAGAACAACCCCATGAGAACAGATCCCTTTGTAGCAAGCATTGTGAGCCAGGAGGAGACCAAGTGCAAGTGGCAGAAAGGCCACTTCAGCCTTCTCTCAGCTGTGTGCAGTTGGATGAGCCCTGAACCTCCAGGTCTGAGTTTACTCATACAGCCTCTTCCGCAATTCCTGAGGAATTGTACATCTTACATGTGTGCATATGTGTTGTTAAGAGACGTAAGGTTGGTGGGGCAGAGCTGTCCTGACAGAACATGTACATGCACATCCCCGATCAGGGCTATCAGGTAGTGTGGGTGGGAGCAGTGGCTGTGTTGAAGGAGCATCATCAGAGGAGAGTGCACATTTTAACTCTGCCTCTCACTAGTCCCGGGCACTTCCCACCACCTTTGTGAACCCTTGTTTCCTCTTCTGTAGAATGGGATAATAATACCAGCCCTGCTTACTTTGTAGGGTTGTGTGGTACTTGCAGATATACGGGGAAGGCACTCGGGTCAACATGTTGGTGGGAGCTGGGGAGATTTCTGGGGCAGATGAGGACAGCACCTCCTCCCACTGTCAAAGTGGTGTACGCTGCAGGAGGAGGAGAATTTCATTCTGCCGCAGCAACTGAAACATCCCAGGCTTTTAATACTACCTGGGAAACCTTAACAAAGTGATCAATAATCAAAACTTACTCAGGGCCGGGCGCGGTGGCTCACGCCTGTAATCCTAGCGCCCTGGGAGGCTGAGGCAGGTGGATTGTTTGAGCTCAGGAGTTCGAAACCAGCCTGAGCAAGAGCGAGACCCCATCTCTACTTAAAATAGAAAGAAATTAATCGGACAACTAAAAATATATAGAAAAAACTACCCGGGCATGGTGGCGCATGCCTGTAGTCCCACCTACTCGGGAGGCTGAGGCAGAAGGATTGCTTGAGCCCAGGAGTGTGAGGTTGCTGTGAGCTAGGCTGACACCACGGCACTCACTCTAGCCAGGGCAAAAGAGTGAGACTCTGTCTCAAAAAAAAAAAAAAAACTTAGTTTCTGAGGAACACTGACCGTGTCTTTTAGAGGAACAAAAAATAAAAGAGAATTTTTAAAGATGTAAGTAAAATATAATACAGTTGGACTCTGCAAATGACAGGGGTTACCTGCCCACTCTGTACTTTTTTTTTTTTTTTTTTTTTTTTTTTTTTTTTTTTTTAGAGACAGGGTCTGTTTCTGTTTCCCAGGCTGGAGTGCAGTGGTGAGATCATAGCTCACTATAGCCTCAAGCGATCCTCCTGCCTCAGCCTCCCAAGTAGCTGGGACTGCAGGTGTGCACCACCACTCCTGGACACTCTGTATCATTTCTTAAACTTTGCATATCTAAATTATCTTACCCAAGTTTACTGTCTTGGAATTACAACCCTGAAACTAGATTGCTTATGCTTTAAATACTTATAGGAAGTGCAAGAGAAAAGCAAAACTACATTGAAGTGATATTTTTAAATGTTGAAAAGCAGGAACTACCATTTTGAAAGGACACAAACCTAGGTTTTTCTTTAAAAGAAAACAGCTTCAGGCCAGGCGTGGTGGCTCACGCCTACAATCCTAGCACTCTGGGAGGCCAAGGCAGGAGGATTGCTTGAGCTCAGTTCGAGACCAGCCTGAGCAAGAGCGAGACCCCGTCTCTACTAAAACTAGAAAAAATTAGCTGGGCATGGTTGCGCGTGCCTATAGTCCCAGCTACTCGGGAGGCTGAGGCAGGAGGATCGCTGTGAGCTAGGCTGATGCCACGACACTCTAGCCCGGGCAATAGAGCAAGACTCTTGTCTCAAAAAAAAGAAAACAACTTCAAGAAAGTGAGAAATTACCGATCACTTGACAGCACAAAGGATATGGGTTCCAGGTGCCCTGCCTCCGAGTCTTGTGATGTTCTTCTGCCTTCCTCTTTTCTTTTTCTTTTTCATACTATAAATATGGCCATAGTTGAGAGAGTCTTGAGGTGAGTCATGGTTATCAAAATTGAAAGTAAATTCTCACTTTTCCCATATCTCACACACGAGCAAAATGCTGCTACAGGCTGTGGGGACAGGGCACGAGCCCTGCAGCAGGGTGGCCCAGCTGGTGCTGATGGTGGGCTGCATGGCAGGAGATTGGTTTGTGTCCTACTGTTGACAGCCTGTTCTTCCATGAGGGAGGGAGCCACAGCAGCACTAAATAATATCCCAAGCTTCCCAGATCCACTTGAGCAAAAAGGGGTATTTCCTTTAT
Organism: Propithecus coquereli; assembly: GCF_000956105.1. Classification (NCBI taxonomy): domain Eukaryota; kingdom Metazoa; phylum Chordata; class Mammalia; order Primates; family Indriidae; genus Propithecus; species Propithecus coquereli. Next base: position 3,577,151 of record NW_012137969.1, read on the forward strand.
TCAGTTATTTTGAACACTTCTTTTTTTGCTGTTCCCTCATTCAGTCAACATTTGAGTTCAGAGTCTTAAATTTGATATTAAAGAGCACAATGTTCTACATAGTAATGTTAGCTGTTATCATCATTTGGGAGTCTATGTCATACTTTATTAAAAGCAACCCTTTTATTAATAAGAAAGTGAAATAAACTGAGAATCGCCCAGTGCTAGAGAGAGTTACCAACAAAGTTTTGCATAACCCATTCCCTAAAAAAATAGACCTACATGTACTAATATGGAAGTCTTTCCAGGAAATACACTGTCAAGTGAAAAAAGCAAGGTAAAGTGTGTGCAGGATGAGCCTTTTACATAAATGTGAAGGATATATGTGTTAAATACATGCATAACTTTCCTGGAAGGAAACACAAACTCTAAAAGGAAAGCTTTGAGGCAAGAAAGGAAGCTTTCACTTTTTGTTTATACCTTTCTGTATTTCTTAGCACATACAGCACCTGTATTTTTTTCACCAGTGTCAACCAAAGTTTGAAATTTTTTAATTTTTTAAAACTTTTGGATATAAATCCAGGTTTAGCTTAACACTTCCCCCCAACTTTTGGTCTGTCTGGAATGAACCAGCTTCTCCTTTATAGTTTCCAGATATGTGAATCTGTTGTGTTCTGTATAGTCTTCTTGGCTTAATTTACTATCTACTTATATTTTTATAGCTTTTTACTCTACTTTTTCTATCAATATAAAAATCATTGAAAGAAGACTATTCATTGCTGGAAGTACTTTCAGTTTTACACAGTTCTGTGCTTTTAACAGCAAAATGAAAGCCTGGCGTTCCCACCAGCCAGCCGTAGGAATCCCGGACTTGGCACAGTAATGTCCCATGTTTATTTACCGCTCATCACCTCTTCAGTTTCATTTCCAAAAGGTAGTACCTTCTGTGAAGCAAAGTAAAATTGGCAGAACAGCTGTTTTTTCGTGCTAGAAAACAGAAGAAAGAGTGTGGTAGGATGTTAATGGTGGTGTGGCAGTAAGAATTCTGGGCATAACCTACATAATCTAGGCAAGTCCTCCAATCTCTCAGGAAATTGGTTTCCTCACCTGTAAAATGGTGAGGAGATGATACCTACCTCACTCCGGGTTTAAAGGAAGGGATGTTTGCAAAATTCTTAGCACCTTTGACATTTAGGTCCTTGGAAATATGAGTGGATTCATTTATCTTCTCCCTCCTCCGAGGCCTGGAAAGTAAACAAAAACTAGTATTTTTATTGTCCTTGATTTCCTCATTATGTGGAGGCACTTAATTTCTCTGTGTTGGTTTTCTCCTGTATAATGAGATCTGCTTACCTCAGAATCTTGCAAGGGGCAGAGGAGCTTATCACAGGCTTTTGGACCTAGAAGAAATTTAAGATTCATCTAGGTCCATGAGTCTTTCTGTAGTATCTCTGTCCCAGAGTTAGATGTGAGTGGACTCTTTCTTTGGTTTCTAAAAATTCTACATGTTCCTTTAATTTCCAGGTTTTGATCTCGAACTCAATGTTTCTGATAGATACATTCAATTGGCCATGGTAATGAATCCAATTACAATAATCAGGGCTTCTGCTTTTATTTTTTAAGATCTTCTGTAGGCAATATTCCATTGCCACAAATAGCACTACCATTGAAAGCTTCTTTGACAAGTTTTCCAAACCCAGCTCACATATTTTTAAAGAAATAGTTGATGGCTACAGTTCTAACAGCACCAGACAGGTTAGACAAATCACTGGAGCACATCGTGGGTGACTTGGCGTACCTTGTGTCAGCCTTTTCTAAAGACATTGGTGGTTTGGACCAGCAGCACTTAATCAGATAACGTTCAGACTCTCAACTAGTTACTGTGTAACTCTCAGCAAATCATTTACTCTGACTTTCTACATCAGAGAATGGGGATGTTCATTTCTGTTCCAGCCCCCTTCAAGTAGTTGTGAGAAGCAAGTGAGGCTGCATGAGTTGCGGGCTCTTTGACAAAGACATTGAGAGCCCCACAGAGACCACGTGGCAGCAGCAGTGTTCCTTGAGAGTTCTGAGAAGCACACCCGACTTAGAGAAGCCTGGGTACCTTCCCTGTGGGACACACAATATGTTGACTAGTCTCTTTAATGGTTGCTCATCAAAGAGAAGGTTGTCCCTGGAAGATTGATGTGGAGCCGTGTGTTTTGACAAGGAACTAAATAGAAGAAAGAACCCCAGTGCAGCAGAAGGTGTGTGTGGGGCTGTCTGTCCCTCAGCCCCTGAGGACAGAGATCAGAAGGAGTTAAAAAGTAAGCAGAGATCATCACTGGTTAAATTGTCTGGAGCCTTAAAAGTGAAGATGTTTATCCAGACACATTTTTTAAAGCTCAATATGGGCTAAGATTGTATCTGCATTCTTTCTGCCATGTTTTCACAGTGTGTGCTTCGTGGAATTTTTTACATAGTTTTCTACAAGGTCAGTATTTAGAAATGCATTATATTGCTCTGGATGTAAAGAATTCACATTTTGGAAATGTTCTGCTTTTGTCTAAGCCTTAACATACATATTTAATTACAAGGCATAAGAATTAATGGGGCTTTGAATATTTAAAGCTCTTTTCCCAAGATTAATTTGATTTAATTACTCCTGAGATAGACGCTTGCAACCTTGGTGACTTGCCATTTGGATGTGAGTGTGAGAGGAGAGGGGGCGAAACTGTGACTTCTGTCAGGTTCAGCTTTTGGCCTTTTACTTCCTTCTCCACTACGCCCCCTCCCCTCTCACTTTTAGCTCATCACTTTGTCTTTTCAGTTTGGGGAAGAAAAAGGAAAAGGTAATAGAATTAATTCCTTGTCAAAACGCCTTTATGAAGTTCACCTTGCAGCTTGCTGTGTGTTCAAAGTAGTAATGGTTAGTGTACATCCCTTAGCGTCCAGGAAAATAAGGTAACAGAATGAGTTCTATAGCCCTGCTCTCCCAAAGACTCAAAAATGCTCTCTTTCATCCTGGCTTTGATCCAGTGGCTGTGTGGAGAGGCGGAATGGGCACAGGCTCACAGAGCCCAGACCCAGGAGGGGCCTCCTAACATTAATCACGGAGATCAAGGAGCCCATGGTGCAAAGAGCAGATGACTTTGTTCAAGCTCACTATGTTCCTTTCCATCTCTGGCCACCACAGCCAGTGAGTGGAACTGCTTCCATGTGCACCCATCTGCAGGAACGATGACCATGGACAGCCCTGTAGCTGAAGGCTTAACGCTCCTGCCATGGTCTGGCTCCTGTAAGAAACAGAATGTGGGATGAGCAGCCATGAGCAACAACGTGGGGTTGAGGGGAGGCAGGAGCTGGCTGCATCCGGAGTGCGGCTCTCCATTACCAGTAATCCCCAGGCACCTCCTCAGCACCAGACCAGACCAGACCAGTTCTTCGCAGAAACAGGGTTCTGGATTGTTGAAGGATTGCACTGCTCAAATCTGATGCCCTCCTGCAACCTGAAGCCGCTGACCCACCCCCCCGCCGGAGCTCCCAATCACCCTTTTCCTTCTTGGGGGAATAAAGTATTTCACTGACCTCTCTCTCATCCACTTCAAAAACATGAGGCAGAAACCTCATCATTTGGTTTGCTAGAGGAGGGAACCTTATAAAAGTAAAAGAAAATTTAATTTTTCCTTCTCATTTGTGAGGTGCCTTGAAAAGACACTGCTCGGGCGCCCAATGGGGATGGCTGTTAATTCACTGTTAAGATAGCGGTAAAGTCCCTTTTCCTCAGCAGCAAGGTGCCAGGCACTATAGCCTGAGTGGAATTGGAGCTTTATGACTACATGGGTTGGACTGTGCTACCCCTAACACCAGCCAGGCCTGATTTACAGGAAGCCTCGAACTGTGCAGGCTAGGCCCAGTAAGAGCAGTGGCTGGTGCTTCCTGGAGTAGGTCATGGCTAACAAACTGAGAGGAATGTGAACCTCGAGTTTTCTTTGTTTTATTGCAGAGGCTTAGCTTAGAAAGCCAGCTTATGGAAACACATTCCACCATCACAGCACCAGACACTAGCCAGCCAAATCGATTGCCTGCTGTCTTGTTCACATGTCCCATCTACTTTTGATCTTGTCCTTAACTCAGCTGTTAACTGGTCATAGAATGTTACGTTTTGCTTCAAACACAAGTGATGCCCATCCCCATCTAGTGTGCAAGCTGGAAAACACATTTCTTTCTGTCTCTGCTCTGTGATGACAGCCACAGTAACTAGGCCATAAACTGTGCTGAGCTTATCTTGAGCTTTTTGTGGATTTTATCCAAAGACACTGATTGACTACCACCACCCCGTTTCCCCAGTGATAATTGTATTATCTGCTGCTGTGCTGAGCACTTTAAAAATGATTCCTAATCCTCATGGTAACTGGGGCAGATGAGGGGGGCCTGGCAGTGGCATCGTCCTCCTCCTACTCAATGGCAACACTGATCGAGGTTAAGTGTGCATTTGGAGTGGCAGGGCCAGAATTGAGGCCGGCACCTCTCTCCTGTCACCGAACTTAGAGAATGTGTTGTCTGTGCAAGTTATGGTGAAGTGGTTAAGTTGCCATGCTATATACCTATGGCCTGGGTCTCTCAACACAGAGGGTGGAGGTGATGCAGGACCCACCTCAGGGTATGTTGAACAGTCTGTACTGCTGGCACCTCCATAGACACCTGTGGGCACTTGTTGAAGAAAAATAACAGCCTTCATTTATTGAGTGCATACATTTTCTCATTTAATTGTTATAAAAATCTGGCAAGGTCTTTGTTGTGTTTTTTTTTTTTTTTTTTAATGAAGAAGCAGGGAGGCCAGGACCTGCTCAGGGTCACATATATTCCTCTGGTCCTTGTCCCTCCTTCTGCCATGTGATGCTATACCTCTAACTTGTGATCTGGCATTGGTTTTTTACCAATGCTAAAAATTGGTTACAACTGTATGGTTATAATCATTCCATACATACAGTGTTGTGTACTGCTTTTTTTTTTCTTTTTAAACTTAGCATGACATAAGCACTTTCTGCCTTCTTAAAGAGTTTGTGAGCCTGTCGTGGGTGTGGCTGTCATTCCATCAAACAGGTGTACATTGGTGTGCTTATACTTGCCCCTGAGTTGGAAATGTAGGGTGTTTTCAATTTTTGCTATTGCAGTTAATGCAGTACAAAGCTTTATACATAAAACCTTTTCTTTTTCAGAATCATTCCTTAGGATAGAGCCCTAGATCTAACTGAAAGGCCGCAAACCAGACAGAAACTGCTCCAAGCTAAGGAATGGGACTCACCATTGACACTTCCTGAGCAAAAAAAATATTAAAAGCTTCTTGATGTCAGTGTGGGGGTTAATGAAGGATGGAAGAGTGGAGGATAATACTGTCCTTGGTGCCGAGGGTCCTACCTGACTCCTGAGGCTTTGAGAAAACCCCTTGGATAAACTGGAGAGGGAGGTGCACTGGGTCAGGGCTAGAGGATTTCCTCCCAGAAGTGTAGACGCAGCTGGAGACCTGGTAATTCAAAGTTGTTTTCACATAGCTATAAAATGTGACACGTGTTTGAAGCCAGGGATGACTTTTCTCTTTCAAAATAAAGCTAATAGTAGTTTGCATTTTTTCCTAAAATACTCTAGGTAAATGATGGAAGATAAAACAAGATTAGAATTCAGATTCTGGCCTCAGATAACTACATAGATTTCCTAAGGTAGGAAAGGTAGTTTACTACGTTAGTAACAAGAAACATTTAAGGGCTGGGCGCGGTGGCTCACACCTGTAATCCTAGCACTCTGGGAGGCCTAGGCAGGAGGATCGCTTGAGCTCAGGAGTTTGAGACTAGCAAGAGCAAGACCCTGTCTCTAGTAAAAAAAAATTTTAAAAAATTTTCCAAGAAATTAAAATAGAAAAACTTAGCTGGGTGTGGTGGGGCACACCTGTAGTCCTAACTACTCAGGAGGCTGAGGCAAAAGAATTGCTTGAGCCCAGGAGTTTGAGGTTGCTGTAAGCTATGCTAACGCCACGGCACTCTATCCCAGGCAACAGAGCAAAAAATAAATAAATTTTAAAAAACAATAAATAAATAAAAGACACATTTAGGGTACTGGTAATGGCCAAGCTGGCTCTTCACTGCCTCTGAATAATCAACACGCAATTCAATTCCAGGCCAAGTTATATAGCAAGACATTAGCCATGCAGGAGCCAGGGACAAGCCGTTCAGGTGAGGAGAACAGCAGGAGCAAAGACCCCCAGTGAGACGGAGAATCTGGCGTATTTGCAGGCAGGCAGCAGAGGGGGCAGGAAGGCTGAAATCTAAGCTCTGTATCTCGGTCCAGTCCAGAGGTGAGCTGAGCTGAGTTCTGGACCCAGACAGGAATGGGTGAGCTGGAGGTGTATTTTGGAGGTAGAACTGAAAGGACAATAGGAACACAGAGGAAGGAGAAATTAGGGTTCTGTGGCTTGAGCAACTAGAGGGTGGTTGTGTCCTTCAGTGATGCAGGAGAGGCTGGGAACAGCTGTATAGAGATTATTGTGGCAGGAGTTTGAACAAGGGGCTGAGGTGAGACGAGATCGGAGGCAGGGCCACCTGTAGGAAGTTGGCAATAATGATCCTGGCAAGAGACAGCTGGGACCTGCGCAGGCCTCACCTCCACTGAAGACAGTGTCTTTACCGTAGTTCTTAGGCTGCAGCACGGAGCCGCCTTGCTTGCCTGCCCTGGGACTCTGGCAGCTTAGCAGAAAAGCGGATACGAGGGGCACGGCCTGGCCCTGTCAATCCAAGCTGTCCTACCAAGGGCAATTCTAAAGACACTCTTACGCCCATGAGACCAGTTAAAAATGCCAGCACTCACAGATCGCTCATTCTCTCACTTGTGTTCTTTCCTTCTTTTTTTAATTGCTCCCTATAAGAGCACATTCCTCTGACAGATTCTATGACAGGGACATTCTCTCGCTTGATTTTTGTAGTCTGTTGCCATCGGGCCTGCAGCTAAGGCCTTAACAAATAATTGCGTATCTGGTGACTACTTAGGTTCCCAGCAATGTGAGGCAAGGCCTCTGCAGGAGCTCTCTGGTCAGCTCTCCTGCCACTGACAGGCTTTGCCCAGGTGCTCCTGGACTCACCAGCAGCCTTGATACACTTCACCAGTCTCCTCGGTGCGTTCTTACCGCCTGCGTGCCTCCTAACCATCTAGCCCCTTGTGAGCTTGGCCAGGCCACAGTTTCCTTCTTCTGCACCACCCTGAGGCTAATGGATTTGCCCAGAGTCACATCACTAGATGGCAGCAGAGCAGGCCTGGCTGGAGCTGCGCCACCCAGGTCAGATGCTCATCCCACCACTTGTCAGCTGTGTGGACACCCCTACCCACACCACAGTTCCTCACTGTGACGTGGGGAGGTGCTCGTGCCCTCCTGAAGGGTTTGTTAGGAGAACTGAACAACTCGGTAAGTAAAGGGTTTAGTCCATAAGCACTCAGTAAGTGATAGCTGCTGTTGTTACTCATCCAACTATATCTAATCTCCCTACGCGTACATTTTACAACTTTAATCTTTAAAATAACCTCCATCTGTGGCTTCCGTAAATTTCCTTATTGCTCTGCTCATGGCCATTCCCAGTCCCTGGGAGGTCAGGGCTTTTGGAGGGCACCTGATAAACTAACCCTGTCCCCCGCTTCTCCAGGGGCTCGGCCTCCTGGTTTCAGTCCTTTCTTGCCTAGTGCTCTCTCAGGTCTCTCCCTTTCCATTTTCCTCTTAAATTGCCGAATCCAGTTTTCACTGTCTTCCCTGGTGAGCTGGTGTCCAGAAATACACTCTGCCACCTTCTGTGTGAGGAGCAGCCTCTCCAGCTCGTCTTCCTGCTGCACATCCCATGGGGCAGGGTTTCCTGGAACTGTGTTTGGAGGGCGGGAGGCACAGTCGTGATGGCAGCCGTGGCGGGGCAGCGGCTGACATGTACTAGTCACCACTGTGTGCCAGCCTCCTCAGAAATGCTCCTTTTGTAGACAGTGAAACTGAAGAGGTGGGGTCATTTCCCCAAGTTCACACCGTTCAGTAGGTGGCCATGGTGGACTACCCAGACCTGAGCCCGCAGAGCCAGTCTCCTGACCACCAGGTTATGTGGCAGTGCCAGGTGACATGAATCTCTCTGAATCTCTTTTTTCTCTTTTGTGGGGGGGAGGTGGTGATGTCGTTCTGTCCTTGAAGATTGTTAGTTCCCTTCCTAGGGCCTGCCACAGGCCTTAATGTTCTGCAGATCCTATTTATGAAATGTGGATAAAATATTTACATTGCAGGAGCTCAGAAACCATAAAGCTGTATTGAGTATTTCTGTGCACTTGCATGTTTAAAATAAATTGAAAGTCTGTAGATGGCGGTAAAATGGGAAGACTTCTCAGAGGAGTTTTGTCTGTCTGGTGAGGAGCTAACAGTTACAGCAGGCAGTCAGCAGAGGGACCCAGAGCCTCATGAGTAAACCTAGATTCAGGCCCATGCCTGGCTGTTTGCAGATTCTGGTAGAGCTGTGCTTTGGCTGCACAAGGAGGGCGGCAGGCAAGCCAGAGTGGGAGTGCTCCTCCGCCACCAGCGTGAAGATAGACATACGGGAGAAGGTAGAACACCAAGAACAGTTGCACAATCTGGTCACCTGATAATGTTCCAGCGAAGGGTATAGGTGTGTGAGGACGGGGCTGGGAACTGTGTATACAAACAGGGAACCAGGAGGAGAGCAAGAAGCTACTTTTCTAGCTCTTTCATGTTCGGTATCCCCCTTCCCCTGGTGTTTGCTAGGCTCCAGTTAGGTTACTCTGATGGCCTCTGTACATACAGCCCTCCCTCTGGGCATCCTCTGCTTCCTGGGCTTTCCTGGGCAGCACTCCCAGGACTCTCCATAGCCAGTGAGGAATGAGCTCAGGCCGTGACTGGAGGGGGACACATCTGACTGGCTCTTGGCCTGCTCTGCCTGCAAGCAAATGGCAAGTTCTAGACCTGAGCTTACTAGCTCCTTTTCCAGTCTGAGGATCCTGACATATATGTAAAAGACAGTCAAATACTTATGTGGAAAATGCTTAGAATAGTACCTTCATAAGTGATTGCGATTATTAAAATCTACCAAAAGCTATATATGTGGCCTTTAAATCATGGCCACAATATTATGTTTCATTCCTTTTTCTTCTTTTCTTTATTTCTATTTTTTTTTTTTCCTCCTTTACAGAGGAAAGCCTGGGAAAATGGCCAGAAAGCCAAAAGAATATGGTTGTATGACTAGTGGTCCTGTCCCACAATGGGTCAGACTTACCTTGTGCCTACCTTTAGTGAATCTAAGTGCATTGCCCAGACCACCCATTCAGCAGAACATATGATGTCCAGAAATAAGACAACCACAAGCAGTGGTTCCTTGGCCGATTTCACAGAAGCACATGCCAAGCAATCTCTAAGTCATGCATTTGCTCTGAAATGAACACCTTGACAGTTTAGAAATAATGCCAGTAGAAAATAAGATTGTTTCTGCTTTCCACCCCATATAAGCCATACATCAGAGTGCCCTAAAAACATTAGTGGAGTGTGCGAGGTCTGTAGTGGTATTTTACTTGGGTTAGGCCAGTAGGTAGGCTTCTTAAGAAGGTCATTTCACATGGTTGGTTTGGTTTGGTTTTTAAGGCACAATAACCCCTGCCCACAGGAAATAATATACCTCTAATGAGGTTACATCCGGCATTCACTGGTCCCATTTTGAAGCACTGCAGCTGGACTCACACCTGCTCATAGATCCAGGGTCAGCCTTGAATACTAGCGAGGGACAGTGGCCATAGGGGAAGTGCTTGGAACCTGAGGCCAGTGGCTTTTCTCTATGTCATGGCTCAGATTGTACTGTGTGTTTGTGAGTCTTTTTCTCCCAGTTGTTAGGCCTGAAATGCCATCATTCCATAAGAATGGGTGGGACCAGCTTTTTGGGCCAGCAGCTGCTTTTCCCAATTGTGCACATATCCCCCCTCTTGTCCCCTCTCCCAGTGTGCAGGTGTCATTTGGGTGCCAGGAGCCCCATGGGAGGCTTTGGGGAAGCAGAAGGTACCAGCTCAGCCTGAGCACTTGCTGCAAGGGCTGCTGGCAGGAAAGCCCAGCGGCTCTTCCGGCAGGTAGGGCTCGCTTTGATTCCGGGGAGTCATACTTGCTTTTTGCACCTGCTATCAGCGCTTTTACTGCTAGCTGTGTTTTATGTTAAAAGTTTGCATAAAAATGTAAGGTGTGTAACTGGGGAGAAAGGAATCTCTTTAGAATGAAAAGAGCTGAATGGAGGTAGCACTATGAGCTTCATGATCTCTCCTCCAGAGCTGCAAATTTTTGTCTGTGCTAGAACCCAGAGTCTTTCTGTGCAGGGGTTTAAGAATTGGATGAGCTGATGGCTGTAAAGCACTGGGCACAGTAACTAGCATACACCAAACACATAGTCAGTGGTACCTTGCACTACTACTTTCCATGTCACCGTTTTAAAATAAAAAATTAACCTTTTAAATTGTGGGAGTTCTGCTGTAGGTACGTTTGAGGCTGCTTTTTCCAGCAATTTTGACAGTAACTATTCTGCATCTGTATTGGCTTTAAGGAGTTCCCGGTTTGCGCACCTACAAATGAGTAAGCATCACTTCCTCTTTGGGCAATTTCCCCAAGAATTCCTTGCCCAGCTGACTTTTCTTACAGGCTGTGATGACATGGGGGTTTTTTCTCTGAATCCAACCAACTGGAGGAATTTCTTCAGACCTTCGTTTCAGACCATGACCTTGGCCTCCTGCACTTCTCTCTCCTCCCTCTAGACTGCCCCAGGACAAGTCAGCCTCGCCCTGCCTTCACATCACCCCATTAGAGCCTGCAGTGGCTTTTAGAGCTCCGGGCTTTTGTCACTCTTGCTAGTCTGGCCCCTTCCTCCTGATTTTTTCACAAAGCAGGCCAGCCTCCCATCTGTCTGCCTCTGTTCCCACAGGTGCTGTCACCCATCCTCCCCTACACTCTCCATCTCTTGTCTTACCCTACTGTCTCCACAGAGCCATCCCCAGCCCACACCTCTTAGTTGAGCCTGTCTCTGGACAGCAGCTGCACTGGTAGGGCCACACTAATTACCATGGGCAGGCAGGACAGTGGACAGGCAGGTAGGCAGAGGCCATGTTTTACACTTTAGGGCTTCATAGAAGAATCTCATTAACCAATGAGCTATTAAACCTACTTTCCCTGCTCCAAGTGGTGCTGCTGAACAAATGCAGTACTGCTCACAGGTGGGGCGTTTGGTGTCATGAAGGACACATTGGTCTCAGGGGTCCAGATAGAGTGGTGGGATACCAATACCGTGCCTGTGTGTCCCCATCCCAACCTGAGTGGGTGGAGAGAGAGACACTACACCAAGTCTCTTGTTAACACACAACACACCTATAAATCACAGCTTCTGGGGCTGCAGCCCAGGAAATCTCAGCACTTTTGTACATTTTCTGACTCAAGGGATTCCCCATGGTCAAGCAATAGAACCCAGAGTGAAACTCAAGCACCTCTGGCCAGTGGGGCCCTTTAGCTGTGCCCTAGGAGCATGCCCCTTGTGCCCCAAAGGGCCTTGGCTTCTGGCCTCCCACTTCCCCACAGCATTCTGTTGCAAATCTCAAATCCTCCCTCACATTCATCCTCCACCTTGCACTGCCTGCCTGGATGACAATAGCCTCCTAACTGGACTTCTCTCTTCCTGTCCCGTGCTGCATACTGGCACTGACGTGATCTTCCTAAAGGACAAACTGGACTGGATGATCTCCTGTTTCGGACCCTATAGCAGCTTGCCTTTGCTCTCAGGGCACTCTGTAGGATGCCGTGTACATCTGGCCCAGCTGCAGTCAGCCTCAGCAGGCTCCTCTACTTCACATCTTCCTCCTCCCCTCAGCTTGTTCCAGCTGCACATGACCTGCACTTGTGCACTAGCCGGGCTTTCTCACTTCTCCATGCCCTGCTTGTTACACCTCCACCCTCTCCTGGGTGACTTTCCTCACCCTTCAAGACTCAGCCAGCACTGTTCTGCATGCAGCCTTCCCTGATTTCACCCCACCCCTGCCTTGAGCACCCAGAGGACTGTGGGGCCTGACTTCTTCCTTGTCTTCGCACTGCACTGGCCGGTCCCTGAGCAGAAACCACCTCTGCTAACTGCCTGCCCAGGACCTGGCACACACATTTGTTCAAATGAACAAGTGCATGTGTCATGAGGAGTGGACACTACTGCTCCCTGTGGAAATCTGGTTTGTGAGAGGATAGCCCTCTTCAGAAAGGCCTTTTCTAAGCAATAGTAGCCGGGAAATCTTGTCCATACCTTTTTGGGAGAGTCTGAGGGCAGGGAGGCAGGGATGGAGCATTCTCTTAATGGCACAGGAACACTGCATAAGATACTTGTTCCAGGACAGTGGAAGGTGAGGATGACAGGGAACCAGCGTGGAGGGTGGTAGCTCCCTGGATGAATGTGCAAACACATCTCAGAGCCCAGGGTGCAGATTGCTTCCTCAATGCCAGCTGTGCCTAGTCTTAAACCTGATCTGTAATGTGCAGGCCCAGAAGTTGTAAACTGGTCACCCTAATGCACACATACACAGCTCATAGCCAGGTTTGCTTGATCCTCACCAACATTATAAACAACCTTTTAGTTAGCTACCTATACATAAAATCAGATTTGTTATAAAATTCCTGATTTCTGGCATCTCATAAATCAAAAGCTCTGTCAAACTGCATCACATTTCTGCCTGGTAAACTGTTGATCACCATACTTGGCTGTTACATTTCCTAAGCTTGTTATCTGCCTCCCATGTGGGCATTTTGAGTTTGCAGCTCTTGGTCTAAACTGTAATCTTCAGAAAGTCAGGGACAGGGTCCCATTCATGGTTTTATTTCCACTTCCTAACACAGTGTCTGGCTTGCTTGGTAAGTATGTGTTGAAATAGATTTAATCAGCCACACCTAGGTATTATAATTTTGTTGGATATCAGCAAGAGAACGTAGGTAGATAGATAAAAACTTTATTCAACATGTTTTGTGAACCCTGGAAACCTCTTTATTCCCAGATAATCAATTGAGAGTCCAGCTCCTGTTGAAATTTATCAATAAACTATATCTTCATACTCCAAGCACTACATCATGTGTGTGGTTTTATTCTAAAGGCTGGTTGCTTTGCTCCTTTTTATTAAGTTTAACAAACGTAACTCTCCAAATTGGTGTTTTTATAGAGTGGGATCATTTGATATAAACATTAGTAAAGACCAACGCAACTGGTAAAACTACAAGATTGTCATTTCCCCAAAATAAGTGTGTGTATAAGAGGCAGCTTCTTCCAGGAAGCCATGTGCTCTTTTGGATGGAAAATAGATCAGTGGCACTCTGGTTTTCTGGGACTTGTTCCCAGTCTTTACAGCCTGTTTTCCATCTGTTCCCCAGAATCATGACTTAGTGTCTCCAATGGATGATAACGATCAGAGGACTCCCTGTGTGCACAAAGGGGTCAGGGCTCCTCCAGATCCACTACCATCTACTGCTTGATCATCAGTGAAGGACACTGTGTTAGCTCGGGCTGCCATAGCAAAATACCACAGCCAGGGGGCTTAAACAACAGAATTTCCTGTTCTCACAGCTCTGGAGGCTGGAAGTCTGAGATCAAGTTGTCAGCAGGGTTGATCTCTTATGAGCCTTCTCTCCTTGGCTTGCAGATGGCTGTCTTCCTGCTGTGTCCTCACATGGTCTTCTCTCTGTGTGTACCTCCCTAGTGTTTCTCCGTGTTCAAATTTCCTCTTCTTGTAAGGACATCTGATTGTATTAGGGTCCACCCTCCTGGCCTCATTTTAGCTGAATCGCCTCTTTAAAGGCTCTGTCTCCAAATACAGTCACTTTCTAAGGTGCTAGAGTTCAGAGCTTCAGCATATGAATTTTAGGGGGACCCAATAACAGCCACAAATGTTGTGTCTTTTTTAGCATGTGTGATCAGTTGGGAAAGCAATATAAAGCAGGAACCATTATAACCGGGCTTACAGTCGAGCCAAAGACAAATCTATTAGTGTCTTAGCAGATGAGTCCCTAAGTGTTTCTCAGGCTATCCAGCCATCATACAGCACGTAGAGCAGCGCTGCTGAGCCCAAGTAGAGCACAGCTTGGATCCTGGCAAGAGGCATGTTGCTTCTGGTGAAGTTTTATCCTTTTGACCATCTGTGTTATTTTGAGCAGTTGCTGTAATGAAAAAATTAAGAATGAAAACAAAGATACTAACAAATACCAGAGCAGGCTGCCACTCCAGCAGCTCTCCATGGGGCCAAGTAGTTCATGGAATCCCCAGGCCTTTTAGGGGAGGAGGGCATGGTGGTTCCTGTTGGGCTCATCTTCGGTCCTACCTTCCTAGGCTGGACGTCACCCCCAAGAAGGCTACAGACAACCCCTTATATGGCCAACACCAGTTCCCCCTGGTGGGTAGGCCCCATCTCTAGAACTAAGAATTTGGACTATGAATTAAAGCTGAAAATACAGCTTGAAAAAGATGAGGGAAATCACATGTGCAATGTATGTTACAAGACCCAGTTACGTCACCTTAGTTGTACTTTTGGTTCCAAAGGTCACCTTAGGTTGTTGGACATGAAGAAACTAATGAACCAGTGTGGGTGGGGATTAAGCATTCTTTGGGGTCAGAGTGATGAGGGGATACCATTGATAAATTTCTTCCTCATAAACACTGTGAGACAATGGAATCTCCTAAGGTTTGTTTTATGCTCGAGTAACTTAGCAAAAATTTAAATCCAAGAATAAGCAAAAAGAGAAAATAAGGGACGATCTGTCTTCACCAGACAATCGGTGCAGCACTCTCCTCTGGTTCTGAATGTCTCCTTGGCAGCTTCCCAGCCTGGCATTGGAGAAGTCTGCCTCCTGCATGGCTGGGTTGTCCTATGCCATTGGGAAGCAGTCACTGTGGTCAGGCATAGTGTGTGCTCACTGTAAGCAGTTTACATACACAGGATCCTGAAGTTCCTGTGTCTGTGTTATTTACGAGAGTGTTTTCTAAGATGCACTGTCCGCTCTTCATTTTCAACACCAGTATTTGGCAGATTTGATACAAAGTTAGATCTTGATTGACAAGCATTGAACAGCCCTGTCACCTTGCTCACCAGCACCCTTTTGGTCTCTTACTGCTAACTCTGTTGATAATGTTTCACTTAAAACGTCATGGCGTGATGGTTCCATGAGCATTGAGTAAACTCCACCAGTCCTTTTAGCCACATTGAAAAAAATGAATACATCAGCTTCCCTATGATTGCCAGTAGCAAAAATTGGTCTTCTAAAGACCTGACCTTTTCTTTTTTGAATAGAGGAGTCAAAGGATCAGCAAAATCAAGACCTGGATAAAAAGAGGTCAGGGCTTCTCAAACTTTACTGTGTGTCAGAATCACTTAGGGATCTTGTCAAAATGCAGTTCCGATTAGTAGGTCTGGCATGGAGCTGGGTAGTCTGCATTCCTGACAAGCTCCCAGGTGCAGCTCCCCATCTGGGAGGACTTCAACGCCAAGGCCACAGAGCTGCATTCCCAGCTGAGGACCACTGTGCTGGCTGCTGTGGCCGCCTTGGATGCCTTCCAGAAAGTGGCTGACATGGCAACCAGCACCCAAAAGGCCACTCAGGACATCAGCTCAGCGCTCACGCACATGCGCCACCGCAGCATTGAGACCAAGCTGCAGTAGTTCACCAACGCACTGCTGGAGAGCCTCATCAACCCGCTGCAGGAGCGCATCGAGGACTGGAAGAAGTCGGCCAACCAGCTGGACAAGGACTGCGCGAAAGAGTACAAGCGGGCCCGGCACAAGATCAAGAAGAAGTCCTCGGAAACGCTGAAGCTGCAGAAGAAGGCGCGCAAAGAGCTACTTGGGAAAGGAGACCTGCAGACCCAGCTGGACAGCGCCCTGCAGGACGTCAACAACATGTACCTGCTGCTGGAGGAGATGGAGAAGCAGGCAGAGCGCCAGGTGCAGATCAAGAAGCGGAGACGCTTCTGCACCTTCATCACCTTCCTGCAGCCTGTGGTGAACAGAGAGCTGACCATGCTGGGAGAGAGCACCCACCTGCAGGACATCATCGACGACCTGGTCGTGCTGACCGTGGAGCCCCACAAGCTGCCACCCGCCAGCGAGCGGGTGATCAAAGACCTGAAGGGCTCGGACTACAGCTGGTCCTGCCAGACCCCACCCTCGTCACCCAGCAGCTCCAACTCCTGGAAGTCCAGCGTGTGCAGTGCCCCCGGTAACAGTAACAGTGCCAAGGGTGGTGGAGCCCTGTGGCCAGGGGGTGCCCAAACCCAGGGAGTGCTGCTCGTCTTGTGTGTAGCAAGGGGCCAGGTCATGACCACTTTCCCCCGAGGGAGCAGTCTGTAGCCACCTGCCTGTGTTGAAATATCCTCTGACGTTCTCTATAGTATTATGTCCCACAGAACTAAAAATCACTTATTAAACTGCTCATGTTCCTGAGGGAGAAGAATAAATTTCAACTGGCTGAATAGCTGTGTGGCAGTGTGAGCAGGAGTGTGAGAGTGATGGTGTCTGGGGGCGTTAGATAGGCAGCGTGCTAACCAAGGAGTGTTTTACTATTCCCATAGCAAAAATGTGGGAAAGACACTTAGACCACAATTGGAATTGCCAGAGCATGCGAGCTGGGAGAATGAGGGGACTCAGATTGGAAGGATAGTAACACGCCCCAGCTGCTGAGAATGGTGTTGGAATTGGGACCGGTATCCCTGGCCTGTTTCTGTGCCTTCCAAGCTGAGAACCTCCACCTGCGTTTCTGATTATTCCACTTTTGTCAGGTCCACACTTTTTTCCTCCCTTCTCGGACTCTTATCCTCAGTTCGTATTTCCTGTCCTCAACAGAGGCTTCCTTTTATGTCACATTTCACTAACAGGGTAGGGGAAGATTAAAAACCCACCTTTGCTGTTTACTCTGAAGAGGGAGACATTCTGTTCTAGCTGGCATCTGTCAAGGCATATTGTCAACCCCAAGTTCAGACAGCTCTGCATCCTCCTGTCCTTGGGTACATGAACTACCGTGCCAGCTTTACAGAATGTGCTAAAATATTGAAGCGAAATTACCTGCTAAAGCTGAAACTGCACTTGTACCCTGGAACCAACACTTCTGCTAAATGACCTGTGAAGTCTCGACTTCCTCCTTCCTACCCTGTGCTCAGACCTGAGTGGCTCCTTCCACACACCTGGTGCAGTCTGCTCTATGCCCGGCTGTTGTCAGCTTTTGCGTGGGGAGGAGTGTCAGCCTTCATCCCTGCTAGCTGCAGCCTCTCTTCCAGGTCTTGGTGACAGTGGAGTTGGAGCAGGAAAAAGCTGGTTTTGCTGGCTGCTCCTGCCCGGCCAAGAGTCTGAGAGAAGCCCCAGTGAACACACGTGTAACCTGGGCCATGAGCAAAGACAGATGTGCCTGGGTGTTTCCGCCCAGGTTACAGCTGTGTTCATCTTTGGCAGTTTGAAGTGGTCTGTTATAGACCCACCACTTGCTAATGCCTTGCTCCAGGGCCAGGAAGGCTGCTGTTCTGCCTGAGGCTTATGCTCTGTTCTCGCTAACAGCATCACCTCTGGGGGAACCGAGATGGGGCCATTTTTCAGTTTCTAGCAGTGATCCCTGGGAGTTGCTCTTGTGAGAAAGAGCTTTCTGATAATTTTTTAAAGAAACTTTTTGATTTTGAATGGATGAATGAATCTTAATGGTTTTTGAACTTTTTTGCCTGTGACCTATAGTAATAAATATAAATTACCGTAAACCCAATCCAAACATATAAATACATGTATTTTTTTGTTTGTTTCTGAGACAGAGTCTTGCTCTGTTACCCTGGCTAGAGATGCCATGATGTCAGCCTAGCTCACTGCAACCTCAAACTCCTGGGCTCAAGGAATCCTCCTGCCTCAGCCTCCTGAGTAGCTGGCACTACAGGCGTGGGCCACCATGCCCGGCTAATTTTTTCTATTTTTAGTAGAGATGGCGTCTTGCTCTTGCTCAGGCTGATCTCAAACTCCTAACCTCAAGCAATCCTCCCACCTTGGCGTCCCAGAGTGCTAGGATTACAGGTATCAGCTACCACGCCCGGCCTAAATGTATGTATGTATTTCTAATGGAAACAGTAGTTTTACAAAACAAATATTTGACATGTGGGATGCACTCTAGTATTTTCTTTTCTGTTCTAGCTTTGGGGAAAAAAAAAACCACTGGTCATAGTCTACTAAGATGATTTTAGAACCCACCAAAGAGTTGCAGTTCATGGTTTATTTTGTCCAGTCTGCAGTCTTCCACTCTACCAGCTGAGCTATCAAAGGGTGCACGGAGTTCATAGTTTATAAAATCATGGTTGTAGCCAGGTACAGTGGCATGTGCCTATAGTCCCAGCTACTGGGAAGGCTAAAGTGGGAGGATCACTTGAGCCCTGGAATTCAAATCCAGCCTGGGCAGCATAGCAGACCCTGTCTCTGAAAAAATGAAATCATGGCTATAGTTAACTTCAGTTCCACACACCTGTATTGTTGTATGGAGCATCCAGAATGAGCAAACCCTTGGGATGGAGCTTAGACAGCCTCTGCCCTCCTGCCCTTTCAAGGTTGGGAGAAGGAACCACCTGTGCATGGACCCAGGAGAGGCCCAGCCTGTCAGAGGCGGGGCTCAGGCTTGAGAGCTTCTCTTGGAAGGGATGTTAGCAGACAGGTGTTCTTTGGGAATTACCTCATGCAAAGCCATTGTAGAGATTCTTCTTAAACATCTGTTTACACTGGGTACAAGCCAAAGTCCTTATCATATCTCCCAGGTACCAGGCAGACTGTACACCCTGCCCCCTGCTCCTGCCCTGCTCACCTCACTCTTCCCTGTTCTCCTTGCCTGGGACTCTCTCCCCCAGAGAACACTCCTCACCTCTTTTACCTCTTCACTTACATACACCTCAGAGAGGCCTTCCCAGACCACCCACTGTGAGCTATTTCCCCCTTTCCACCCCAGCACAGACACTCTTGATGCCTGTGTTTTCTCCTAGGCACTTGTAATCATGTCTTACTATGTATTTTACTTATGTAACACACCATGCCCCCAACCTCAGTGTAACTTTCTAGGAAGGAGGGGCTTGGTTTTGTTCACTTTATTCCCCAGTGCCCAGAGCAGGACTCAAGAGTCCTTAGTAGGAACGCACATATTTGCCTTGGAATTTTTACATAAATGTCCACATCCTAGCATTGTCCTAGGTGTTGCTGATATAGTCCCAGTGATTCTGTTCAACGGGCATTCCAGAGAAACAGTTGTCAGTATCTAAGTAACTACAAAGGAATTGGTATTTTTGTTTATAGTTATGCTGATAAAGGTAAAACTGAACTTTGATTTGTTCCAGAAAGCCTTTACCTCCCACTTAGAAGTCCTCGTCCCCATAGTATAGTAAAAAGTAGGCAGCTGTGGTCATGATGTACCTTGCTTTTCCAGCTAGTATTTCTCAGCATGGCCCTCTGCTAGAGCAGGGTTAAGCTGACGTCTCGGTGCCTTTATAACTTTCTATCCCTAGGGGGCAGCATTGGCACAGAAACCAAATGTGAAAGTCCACCTATTCTAACTTGTCACCTAATCCTGGTGGCTCTGCAGGAAAGAAGTGCTTGGCTTCTTTCTTATCTGCAGGAGTAAGACTAAGAGATTTCTTTCTTCAAAGCCTGCTTCTGTACATAGAAATGGTAGGTAAGGTATATATGCACACATTTTTTATAATGTATTTAGTGTATATGTGTATGAAAATTTTAAAATATTTAAGAACAGTAATGAAAACTTACCCAAACAAGCCCTTTCCTCACGACTAGGGGGTGTAGGTGGTCTTTGTAATGTTTCCCAGAGCTTTTGCCTGGCCGTGCCCAAATTTGAATTTCTGCATGTAGAAGTGTAAAAGTTCTCCTTCCTCTAAAAGATGATTTACTGTACTTTGAGGGAAAGAGAAATCTCCTGCATGGAGAGATTGGCTTCTTGGAGAGATGTGACATAATCAGATGATGATAAAATACCATTAAAACAATTCTTGTTAGAATTTTTCTGTACTTTAAGAACTGGACCCAGGCAAGCTGGACTGTCTTGTTCCTAGGCATGCAGAGGAGAATGGGGGCTGGTAGGGAAACCTGCAACCTGTCCTCGACAATAGCTGCCTTCCACAGCTCCTGGGAGGTGCTGGGGAGAGACAGGCTGTGGCCCAGCCAGACGGCCTATGCCAGTTTTCCATCCCAGCCCCTCTAAAACTAGAGGTTCTCTCGAACACACATTTGCAGGGGCTACCATTTGTGAAGCTCCTTTCATCATGAATGAAGAGGTCAATTTCCACATCTTGAAACTATAGGAGAAAATCAACAAAGAACATCTTAATTGAAATATATGTAGTACTTTCTTGTACCATCTGCAAGCATTTGGTTATTGACCACTGAGTAATCACTGCTGTTTGCATTTAAACTCATCAGATCGGGAAAAGGTCTTGGGGAGCAGAGAAAACCACAGTGATACACATAACCCATATCCTCAAGGCCGATAGGGAGGAAAGAATGTTCTTTGGGGGAGGAGGTAGGTGTACTAAAAGGTTCCGTATACTTCCTCCCCACCATGTAAATTGTAAAAGTCCCAGGAGTAAGGTAGGGCTATATTTATAAGTCTTGGCATGGAGAGGACGTGCTTCATCCTGCCAGCCTTCATCTCTGTGATTGTTCAGATATTTGGCACCTTGTGTGGGTCAAACCTAGTACTAGGCACTAGAAATCCAAAGATAACTGAGACATAGTATGGTGATTATAAGCTTCTGGAGGCCAGGAATGCTGCCGGCCTATTCACCAGTTCATCCCCATGTGGCATAAAGTAGGCATTCAATGATACATTTTTTTTGAATTGATGAATTGAACCCTCCATGCCAAGCCTGTCTGTAGTGATGAGCAGGGCATACTATTTGCCACAAGGAGAGCTTGGCTTCTGGGAGAGATGTGATGCAATCAGATAATCACAAGACACCATTAAATGTGCAGTAATCCAGTGTAAGCCAGATGCTTTAGGAGCCCAAGGAAAGAGTGCCAACTTTTGCCCAGGTCTTTTGGTTATCCCATAGCCCCTGGTATTTGAGAGGAGAATGGTGAGTAGGTGTTGCCAGAAGGAGAAAGGACAGTCTAGGCAGAGTGTTGCACATTTGAGGATACAGGGGGTTGTGAGTGCTGGCAAGAGGCATCCGTGTTGGCCCTAGGCACTGGCTCGGGCCCAACTGCAAAGCCCATGGCGAGCTGATTTTCTGAGCTCTCTTTCTCCTGTCCTGGCTCACTCCGCTATCCTGCTTGCGTTCCCCCTGCCTGGAATGCTCCTTTACCAGATACCTTCAGCCAACTCTTCACAAGACCTTCCTTGGCAAACCCGTGTCAAATGGCACCCCTCCCTGCCCACATTCCCCACCCCTTACCTGGTTTTATTCCCTCCGGACACTCATTGCCTCCTCAGAGCATGCAGATATCTGTGGGTGGGCTCCAAGAGGGCAGGGACTTCATTTTATGCTCTGATCCCTCCACTGAGAGCAGAGCTTGGTGAGCCATTGAAGGCTTTCAGTAGCCTTGGCAGGACAGGGGGCAGAAAAGAGAATGTTTTCATTCCTTTCAATGCAGAAAGTGTCTCCATTACCTGCCTCACTCCAAACATAACTGACCCAGAGCAGTTTTGGTGATGGTGATAATCTCAAGCTATGTCATTAGCAAATCTTACTGTATTATAGTCTTGGCCACCTTTGAGGAGATAAGTGGCATGTATTTACAAGTAAGGGTTCAGAGGCTAGTAGAGTGACAAAGTAAATGATATTTGGCTCTGGTGTGGAACACGTACATTGAGCCTATTTCTGTTTATACATGTAATGGAAATCTAAAAATAGGCTTCCTTCTGCTATGCCGCCAGACATGCAACTGGCTGGAGGTGGCAGGAACAGCTACTTCCTCGCATGTGTCCAGTCTAAGGTCACTCTGTGATCTTAGCAGGTTCCTGTCATCTTCAGCAGGAAAGGGCGTCCTTGGTCTAATCCCACTCCATCCTGCCTCTTACAGGGTCCTTCCCAGCTCTGCATGCAGCACAGGAAAGCAAGCATCCTGCACGGCCGCAGCTGGGCATCCTTGCATTGGCCACCCTGACACCCACACGCCACCTGGCTGGTTGTTCGTCTGTGGTCTTCTTATACAAGATGCCATTGTTACCTCAGGGTTTGTCTCACACCATCGTGCCCTTGGGTTTTCCAGGAAACAGTGCCCTGTTCTTGCTAGCACATAGCATGCCGGCATGCAGTGGGAATAGAATAGAAAGAGCAAATGGATTTGGAATGAGGCAGACTCGTGTCCATAGCTCCATGGCTTTGACCAAGTTAATTTGACTTGACTCTCTGAGCCTTCCTTTTCTCATTTACTTTAAAAAAAACAGGGAAAATGGTCCTTTATTTTCTCTTAGAGTTGCCGTGAAGACTGAATGAGGTGTGTATACAAAGCACCCTTTGTGAAGATGTATATGTTTTCAGTACCTAGCAACTCTCTGTTGTCCAGGCTAGAGTGCAGTGGCGTCGTCATAGCTCACAGCAACCTCAAACTCCTGGGCTCAAGCAATCCTCCTGCCTCAGCCTCCCAAGTAACTGGGACTACAGGTGTGCACCACCACGCACAGCTAATTTTTCTATTTTTTGTAGAGATAGGATCTTGCTCTTGCTCAGGCTGGTCTCGAACTCCTGAGCTCAAGTGACCCTCCCACCTCGGCCTCCCAGTGTGCTAGGATTACAGGCTTGAGCCACAGCACCTCGCCTTCCCCTTCTTAAAACTGATGTCTTTCTGGACCTTTGGCTGGCATGCGTATGTCATTTGGGCCTGGGATTGGGAGGACGCATGACTTTACAAGGAAGACACGAGTGGCCTGGAAGCCACAACCCTGTGGTCTCTGTCTGAGCGTCCATGAACAGTCAGCTGCCCAGGCCTCATCTTTTACCTCGAGCTCTGGGGATCTATAGTCTCACTGTTTTTCAAAGTGACAAAGCAGAGAGCTGGAATTTCCGAGGTTAGATTTGGATTGGCCACAGCCTTATGCCCCATAGCAAAGTCAGCAACTTCTCTCCTCGAGAGTGAGTTTAGGTTTCACTGGAGGAGCAATTCAAAAATAGGGGAGCAGTTTCTGGTATGTTCTGCTTCTGAGACAAGGCTGGAAATCAACATGTGAAATCTAGAGTGTGCAGGGACCGAGGAGCTTCCGGGTGGGCTTGCAGGGTTGGGGAGGAAGCGAAAGCAGAATCTGGTGGCTTGGACCGTGGCTGCAGATCTTCTCTTGGGTTCTTTGCCAGCCAACCCAGGGGCCTCGAGATCAGCGTAATCTGCTGGGCCTGGGTGAGGTGATAGCCAGACACATTTGTCTGCTGGTTTTTGAGGAAGCTATGTTTATATGAAGAAATTTCAGCTTCTCGATAGTCATCTGTAGTTGAATTTTATCTTCTGCTTTGTCCATGAAACATTATTTAGGCAGCAAAGAATGGATAAAGGGAGACTAGAGAGTTTTCTTTATATTACAAAGTGAAGACCTAATGAACAATCAGAACACCCTCATGAATTCCGAGAACGAAAGGACGTCGTAAAACTTAACCAACAGTCTCACTGGTGTCATGAAGAGCATAGACTGGCTGCTGCTCCTTAGTGAGTCCCCCAGTATGCGTGCCACGTCCTCACTGAGAAGGGAGCAGTTGGCTTTGTTGTCGTATTTGGGATGATAATGAATTCTGCTGTTTTCCTCCTGGTCTGAAAACACACAAGGTGATGGAAAGCATGGTCTCTGGTCTCCAGTTAGATTTGGTAGCCAGGATATGCTGCCCATTGTGTTCTGAAGTTACTTGTCAAAGTGTGCTCTGCCTTCCAGAATGGTCCTTTGGGACTTTCTTATTAACCTCAATTTGAAGAACATGGTTATCTTCATGTTAAAGAAACATTCAAGAGCATTTCTTCTGTTTTATATTGTTTAAGCACTAGTTGAATTTAGGAATAAAGCCTAGCTGTGCCTGAGAGGAGAGAATTACAATTTAGTAAAATACATATTGTATTTAGAAAAGAGGGTAGATTTTAAAGAAATAACACAGAGAGTGCTCCAAATGTCGAGCTTACCTGGCCTGCACATGCCTTATTTCAGTTGTGGGTTTCAGTATCTAGCTGCATAGTCTCTCAAAAGATGTTTCAGGTTTGTTCTCTGGGACCCCTGGGCCCTTCATTGAGGAGTGCCCTGGCTGAAAACCCACATGGTGACCTACAGCAGACCCACTGTGGTGTCAAGAGGAGCAGAAGGCTCCACGGTGACCCCTCACACACAACGGACTCCAGAATGGCTGGGTCATTTTGCTCTCATGGGCCCGTGCCTCACCTCAAAAATGAGATTTCTTCCCTTACGAGGAAGGTCTGTGAATTAATAACTGAATCACCAGGAATGCTGAAAAGCACTGTCTAAATGCTGTGTTTTGTTTTCAAGCTGTTACTCCTGGAGGGTGGCTAGGTTGGCATTGTTTTCAAGGTTAGGATCCAAATACCAACTTATCTATTCTCCAGCTGTTGTTTATCCTCAGTTTCCTGGAATAGTCAAGCGCAAGGTCTTATGAAAACAGGTTTGTGCTGCTATACATTTTGGTGGTAATAATTAAGTGCACTACTGATTTAGCCTCTGTTTACTGAACGAGATGTAGGTAGAGACCTAGACATATCATACCCCTCAGAAGCCATGCCTTTAAATATTGTATTTTCATCAGCTCGTTTCTCCCCCACCCCATCCCATTCATTGGAGACTTTTCACAACATCCTACCAAAGGGTTGTTCAGGTTCTCAGCTCCCTAAACAGTCCATTTCATTTCTCTCTCTTTTTAAATTTTTTAAAATTAGATAGTACATATATATAGCATAAAATTCCAAAGGTAGGGCAGGGCGCGGTGGCTCACGCCTGTAATCCTAGCACTCTGGGAGGCCAAGGCGGGCGGATTGTTTGAGCTCAGGAGTTCGAAACCAGCCTGAGCAAGAGCGAGACCCCATCTCTACTAAAAGTAGAAAGAAATTAATCGGACAACTAAAAATATATATAGAAAAAATTAGCCGGGCATGGTGGCGCATGCCTGTAGTCCCAGCTACTCGGGAGGCTGAGGCAGGAGGATCGCTTGAGCCCAGGAGTTTGAGGTTGCTGTGAGCTAGACTAACGCCACAGCACTCACTCTAGCCAGGGCAACACAGTGAGACTCTGTCTCAAAAAAAAAAAAAATTCCAAAGGTAGAAAAGACCTACAGTGAAAAAGTCCTACCTCTGCCTTTAAGACACCAGGGCTATTTGTGTTACCAATTTCGTGTATATACTTTCAGGTTGATTTTACATATCGCTGTATTCTGCCTCCACTACCACCTATTTTAATACAGAAATGGTGGCATCTATATTATATGTACCATTCTGTGCCCTGTTAGAGTCATGTTAGCACATATTAAAGAAAGTTCAGTAACTAGTGGGGAGTACAGCTGTAGGAGATGTTTCTAGAATTAATGTGAAGATATGATCTAGTACATTTGGAGTAGCCTCTCGCCTGACCCTCTTAAGTGCTAAACGTTTACCCCCAACTCTCTACCTCACCTCTCCAGTGAGTGTCCCCAGGCCCTCTGTGTCAGCACTGCCCAGGTCAGCTCAGGATCTTCATGCCTGCCTCCCACCACCCAACACTCATCTCACCATTGTCACTGTTGTCTCTGATTGCACAAACCAGAACCCGGGTCATCACCCCGACCCCTCCCCACTCCCAAAGCTGAGCCCCACCAAGCCTGCCAGTCTGACTTCCTCCATTTCTCCCAAATCAGCCAACTTTTCTTCACGTCCTCACCACTGCCCTTGTCTGGGCCTCCTTAGCCCCTCTCCTGATGACTTTATTAGCTCTTAACTATCTTTTGCATTTCTGCTCTTTCCTCCCTCCAATCTGTTAATATTTTCCCACCCAGAATGATCTTTTAAAATCCTAAACCTGACCATGTTACTTCCATGCTTGACACCTTTGGTGGCTTCCTAGTGTTCTTAGTTAGAATAAAGAGCAAACTGAAATCACGCCCTCCTGGGCCCTGCACAGTGCAGCCTGCAGGCCTCACCAGGTGTGTTTTCACTGTCTGCAATCCAACTGCAGGAACCAAACTCTCTCGGCCTTGTCTGCCAGAGTCTTCTCTTGTTGTTCCTCTGTCTGGAGTGCTGATCTCTTTGCTACCCCATCCAGTTATTGTTAACTCATCTTTCAGATCTCAGGCTTCACTTCCTCAAGCCTTCACTGTCTCCCCAATCTAGGTCAGGCCCCCAGTCAAAGCTGACAACACCCTTTCCTCCATTGTACTTACTAGCATTGTAATACCATTTATGTCTGTGACCATTGGATTAATGTTTCTTTAAATTATTATTACTGATGTGGGATAGTTTCTGGCACATATGAAAGTATCTTATAAACTATGAAGGATCTTAGAATAAAAGATGGTGATTTTTTTAAATTCTTGTTTGAAAATGAAGTTAAACTATAAAGGGTGACATCCGTGTTATGAGTGATTGATAGCTCGCATAAGTCTCCCGAGGGACCTCTGGTGAGCCTAATCTAGGCCATTCTTCAGTTCAGTAGCAGTATCTCCTGCATGCCAGAGTACTGAGCGTCAGGACTGCAGACGTTACTAAGATCCAGACAGACCCTACCCTCAAGCAGCTCATGGTGTTTTATTTTTAAAAACCCAAGATCTGCCTCCTGTGGTTTTTTTCAGGTGTCCTGTGGCATTTTAGAAAGCCTTATACAAACTGGGTGATAGGAGCAACACTTTCTCTTGATCAAAGGAGAGAAAATTTTCCTTGTGCTTTCTTCTAACAATTCCTACCTCTTCTATTGAAAGATATCTTTAGAAATATCCCTGCTGAACAGGAGAGAGATCCTCTGAGAAAATTCAAGTCAAGTAAAGCCCTTTTGTTGAACAGGAACTTTTATGGTATCTACTCACAAGGAGGTATCTTTGTGTCTGGTCTTTATCCCCAGGAAACCTGTAGGAAGTGTCAGGGACTCTGGAAAGAACACAATGGCCTCACCTGTGAGGAGCTGGCTGAAAAAGATGACATCAAGTACCGCACCTCTATGTGAGTAACATGATTCCAAGGGGCTTATGGACTAATTCTCCATTCCTCCGTTAACCTGCTTTTGGGGGGGGGGGGCGGCCCAGAGTATATTGTGGGAAGAATGCGCCCAAGCCACCCCAGTCTAGAGCGATCTTGGGGAATTGACCCAACCTCTGAGCCTCTGTCTCCTCATCTCTGCAGCTTCATGGAGCTATTTCAGAGACAAACATAACATATGAAATGCCTGGCACATATGAATTCAATAAATGATTGTCCCCTTTCTCCTTATTGTCTAAATAAATAAGCAAGTAATACATCTTAATTAGCTGAGACTGAACTAATGTTGCTTATGTCTGTGTTATAGGATACTGGTGGCCTGAGACATTAAGTAGAATTGGCAGTGTCCAGAATGCAAAATGATACATCTGTCATAATAATAACCATTACTTGTATAATACTCCCTCTGTGGCTGAACACTTTACAAACATTAACTTATTAAAATGCAGTGACTCAAGTAGACAGAAGTCAATTTCGTTCTCATATAACAGTCCAGCTTTGCCAGGCGGCTGATGGGTCAGGTCTGTCCCCTGAGGTCATTCAGACATCCAGGTTCCCTGGTGTGACTCCACCACTGTGAGGGTGGTGGTCTCAATCTGCATGATTATAACTGGGTTGTGGCCATATTTATACTCCAACCTATAGGAAATGAAAAAGAGACAAGTTGCCAGGTAGGCAGCTTTTCTCCAAGTTGTAAATAATGCAGAAATTGTATATATGTATCACTTCTACTCACACCCCATTGGTCTAGACTGAGTCATGTGGGCACAACCTGGCTTCAAGGCAGGTGTCTCATATATACATATATATATAGATAGATAGATAGATATAGCCTGTAGCTGGGTGAGTTTATACCTTACATGTGGAGGGTAAGGAAGGGGTTTTGTTGCTCAGAAAATGAAATGGGGAATGGCGATTCGGGACAGTTAGCAGTCTCCAAGTCTTCAGCACAGCAAGGTACTATTATCCTGTTTTACAAATAAGGCCACTGAGCCAGCCTGAGCAAGAGCGAGACCCCGTCTCTACCAAAAAATGGAAAGAAATTAATTGGACAGCTAAAAATATATGTAGAAAAAATTAGCCGGGCATGGTGGCACATGCCTGTAGTCCCAGCTACTCGGGAGGCTGAGACAGGAGGATCACTTGAGTCCAGGAGTTTGAGGTTGCTGTGAGCTATGCTGATGCCACGGCACTCGCCCCAGGCAAGAGAGTGAGACTCCGTCTCAAAAAAAAAAAAAAAAAAAACAAATAAGGCCACTGAGGCCCAAATAACTTGCCTGTGATCACACAGGTAGTAAGTGGCATAGCAGGGACTTGAACCCAGGCACATGGCTTCCTGGCTGTGCTCTATACCACAACTTTGGTAGGCAGAATAATGGCTCCCAAAGATGTCCACATCCTAATCCCCAAGACCTGTGAGTACGTTACTTTATGTGACAGAAGGGACTTTCCAGATGTCATTAAGGTTAAGAACCTTGAGGTGGGAAGGTTATCCAGATATCTTTTCAGAGAAGACCCAGCCTAATCACATGAGTCCTTAAAAGCAGAATCTTTCCCAGCTATGGTCAAATAGAGATGCAGTGATGGATGGACAAAGAGTCAGACAGGTGTGAGAAGGACATGACCTCCCATTGCTGACTTTGAATATGGAGGAAGGGGGCCATGTGCCAGGGAACGAGGCAGCCTCTGGAAGCTTGGAACAACCTTCAGCTGATGGCCACCAAGAAAATAGGGACCTTGTCCTACAAACTCAAGGAACTGAATTCTGCCAACAACCCAGATGAGCAGCAGACAAGATTCTCTCCTAGGGCCTCCAGTAAGGAATGCAGCCCCATGGTCAGGCATTTGTACTGCTCCAGGACTCAGTAGCAGGCCATAAGATGTTTCTTAGAGGGAGAATTGTTGGTTACTTTTCAAAGCGCGGCTTCCATTCTGATTCTCCTGTCAGTTGGCTCCACTCAACATCTTGGTCAGCCATAGACACTTGGTCCTGTTAAACCTAGCAGCCTTTTAGATCAGCAGTAAATGGATCCAAGCAGACCATCCAAATGTGATACATGTTGATTGTACAATCAAAAAAAAGCCTCCCAAATTTTGAGCTGCTGCTTTAGTGGTAGGGGATGCAAGACACAGCAACATGAGCCTAACTTTGGAAAGGATATCCTAATACCCCTGACCTCCAGACTACCAGGATGTCACTTTCCTGTATTTTCTAGGCACTCATATAGCATATTAGTGCATTTAAAGTACCTGCTACTTCCTGTTCACTAGGTTCTATGTGCTTGTCATTCAAATAGTAGACCAGCTTGTTGTCCTGTTGGATGACAGATGGTTGAGGTCCTGACCAACTGCTGGTGTTCTCTGCTTATTGGACAGAGAATAAAAGCATTTTCCAGATCAATAGCTGCATTCCAGTAGCCAGAGGCTATGTTTATTTGCTCTGGTAAGAAATGACATGTGGAACGACACCTGATTAGGTTTACGGTACTGTTCTCCAAGACTCAATCTTCCAGCATGCCAAACGGAGAAGTGAAAAGATGATGTGTGGAGAGTGAGCACCTCTGTATTTTGAAGTCTTGGATGGTGGTGCCAATCTCACAGATGCCCACAAGAATCTGGTTTTTTTTTTTTTTTTGGATTGGGAGTTGCTCCGAGGACTTTTGCTTGCCTTTCCATTTCGTATAACCAGAGAGCCGAAGAATCCTGCCAAGTTTCAGGGTACACACAGGGAATTGTAGGCATAATTGCCATGAGATGAAGCTCAATTTTGGCATCTTGAATGAAGTATTAAGAAACCTTCACCCGTCAATGGTAAAGGCCATGACAGCTTTTTTGTTTTACTTTTTCTCATGAAAATTTTCAAGCATTCACAATAGACATAATAGTATAGTAAACCCTTGACTATTTATAAACATTTTACCACACTTGCTTCATGTATCCTATCTTTCATTCTTTTTTATTTTTAAACTGCTATAGTGTCTCAAGCAGCCCCAAATCCCTTGACAGCATGTCATTTCACTCAAAAATACTTTTTTCCTTACATAACACCATTATCACTGTTAACAAAATTGACAGTCTTTGATAATATCATACCAATTTCATAGTTCTTCCAGTTGTCTCAAATTAGCTTTACATGTGTACTCCAGCTAGTTTGTTCGGGTCAGGATGCAAACAAGGTTCACTGGTTGCATTTGATAATTATTTCTCTTAAGTCTCTTTTCATGAGGATATTCTCTCTCCCCTAACACACTTTTTGTTATGCCACTGACTTACCGAAAAAACGAGGACACTTGACCTGCAGAATATCTTCTGGAGTTGACTGCTTTCTGTTACTATCATTAATTTGTTCTTCTATCTCATGTATTTCCTATAAACTGAAATTTAGATCTAAAGACTTGATTAGGTTCACATCCAAATTATTTTGGTGAGACTGTTTCACAGGTAGTGCTGTGCATGTCACATTGCATCACATCCAGAGCCACAGTGTCTGCTTGGCCTACTGTCAAACACTTCTAAGCAAATGAATGAC
The DNA here is from genome assembly GCF_000956105.1 of Propithecus coquereli. Taxonomy (NCBI): domain Eukaryota; kingdom Metazoa; phylum Chordata; class Mammalia; order Primates; family Indriidae; genus Propithecus; species Propithecus coquereli. Next base: position 3,607,860 of record NW_012137969.1, read on the forward strand.
ATGGCCTACATGGTTTTGATGGATTCATGGCAAGTAGCTTTAAGGAAAGCAAGACTTGGATTAGGGAGAGCAGCCACGATGGCAGCCTGAGCCACTCTGTTACAGGGCTCCAAACTAGGGTTGTGGTATTGTGGATGGAGAGGAGGGGATGGATTTAAGAAATATATATATGTATATTTTTTTATGAAGGGATGGGGAGTTGTGAGGAAGGCGGTGTTCAGTTGCCTTGTTTGTTTGTTTGTTTGTTTTTAGTTTTTTGTTTTCTGAAACAGAGTCTCACTCTGCTGCCCTGGGTAGAGTGCAGTGATGCCATTGTAGCTCACTGCAAGCAACCTCCAACTCCTGGGCTCTGAGCAATCCTTCTGCCTCAGCCTCCCAGGTATCTAGGACTACAGGAGTGAGCCGCAGGGCCTGGCTGGGGGTTTTGTTTGTTTGTTTTTTGGTTTTTTTTTCCTTTCTTTTTGGTGAGACGGGGTCTCACTTTTCCTCAGGCTTAGTCTCAAATTCCTGAGCTCAAGCAATCCTCCTGCCTCAGCCTCCCAGCGTGCTAGGATTACAGGCATGAGCCACCTCGCCTGGCCTTAAGAAATATTTAAGATGTAAAATAGGCAGGTCTTGGTGGCTGCTTGATATGAAAGGTAGGAGTAGAAGGAGTCCAGAAAGATTCTCAGGTTTCTAGCTTGGGCAACTAAACTGCCCTCACTAACCCAGAGAATCAGGAAAGGGAGAGACGTAGTGGAGGGAAATGAAGCCAGTTGACTTTAAATGCTTTCAGTGAAATCTACTTGGGAGTCTGTTCCAGCCTTGAGAAAGTTAGAAATGACCTGGGTGAGTTGACTGAGTGCCCCTGCTCAGAGCCATCCTGCAAAGATCAGGACAGGGGGATTTGTTCTTTTATTTTTTTTTCTTCTAGCACTGGCCATTAAGCTAATAGAATAGGGACTTCAGTGACCACACATGACAAAGAATACAATTTTTACAAAAATAGCTTAGAAAAGTCACAAAACAAACAATTGCATACCATGTAAGAAGTAATCCAATTTCCAGATTTTCCACATTATAATACTTAAAATATCCAGTTTTCAACAATAATTTACAAAACATACAAAGAAATACGAAAGTATGGCCCATTCTGAGGGAAACAAGCAATTGACAGAAACCATCTCTGAGGACTTATTGGGCATACTAGACAAATGCTTTAAATCAGCTGTCTTAAATATGCTCAAAAAGCCCAGGGAAACCATGGACAAAGAACTAAAGGAAACCAGGAACATAGTATATGAACTAGTGGAGAATATCAGTAAAGAGAAATTTTCAAAAGAAACCAATAGGAATACTGTACCCCAAAATTACAATGGCTGAAATGAAAAAAATACACGAGAAGATTGCAGTAGCAGATTTGAGCAGGCGGAAGAAAGAATCAAGGCCAGGCGTGGTGGCTCACGCCTATAATCCTAGCACTCTGGGAGGCCGAGGCCGGTGGATCGCTCAAGGTCAGGAGTTCGAGACCAGCCTGAGCAAGAGCAAGACCCCGTCTCTACTAAAAAATAGAAAGAAATGATCTGGACAACTAA
>NW_012137969.1:3610323-3618294 GCF_000956105.1 Propithecus coquereli
CTCAAAAAAAAAAAAAAAAGGAACAGAGCTTAAGGGACTTGGTACATGGGGTATGCCAGCATTCACATTAAAGGAGTACCAAAACAGAGTAGAGCGCACAAGGAACAGAAAGAATATTTGAAGAAATAATGACTGAAAACTTCCCAAATTTGATGAAGCTCACATCCAAAAAGCTAAACGGATTCCAAGTAGGTAAACTCAAGGATAAACTAAAAGAGGTCCAACCCAAGACACATCAGAGTCAAACTGTTGAAGGCCAGACAAATGGAGAAGATCTTGAAAGCAGTAAGAGAGTACAACCCAATCAAAAAATGAGCAACATATTTGAGAAGATGTACAAATGACCAACAAGTACATGAAAGCATGCTCAATATCATTAGTCACTAGGGAAATGCAAATTAAAACCACAGCAAGATACCACTTCACACCTATTAAGGATGGCTATTATCAAAACAATGGAAAATAACAATTAACAAGGATATAGATAAATTGGCACCTGCATACATTGCAGGTGGGAATGTAAACTAGTGTAGCCACTGTGGTAAACAGTTTGGTGGTTCCTCAATAAGTTAAATGTTAAATTACCATGTGACCCAGCAATTCCATTCCCAGGTACATACCCCAAAGAATTGGAAACAGGTGTTCAAACCAAAACTTGTACAAGAATGCTCATTTAAGTACAATTTGCAATAGCCAAAAGGTGGAAATAACCCAGATGTCCATCAACTGATGAATAAACAAAATGTGATGTAGCCATACAATGGAATATTATTCAACCATAGAAAGGATTTAAGCACTGATAACGTGCTACAGCATGGATGAACGTCGAAAACTGTATGCTAAGTGTAAGAAGCCAGACACAAAAGGCACAAGTTGTATGATTTCCATTTATATGCGGTATCCATAGGTAATTGGATATTTGCCTATCCACAGAATAGGCAGTCCATAGAGACAAAACACAGATTAGTGGTTGCAGGGGTTGGGGAGTTGGGGGGATGGGGAATGCCTACTTAATGGGTACAAGGTTTCCTTTTTTGGGGTTATGAAAATCTAGAACTAGATTGTGATATGGGTTGTATAACATTGAGAATATACTAAATACCCCTGAATTTCATACTTCAGAATAGTTTAGTCAATTGTATGTGCATTTTACCACAATTTTAAAAAAAATACATAACATGTATGTATACACACACTCACAAAGGAGGTCCATAAGATTTTGCATAGTTTATGCCACAAGATCTGAAGACACATCCCAGAAAGGAGTTTCTAACATACTTGGCCAGTGGCAAGGACAAATAACCATGGGGTTATAGGGTGTCGACTGGTTGCATAGAGGAGGCCCTGAGCCTTCCTGTGTGAACACAAGGTCAGCATACACAACCACAGTACAGGCCACTCTTCCTGTCCTGCCCCTAGGAGCACATCCTGCAGCATATTTGTTTCCTGCCTAGTTGAGAATCTAGTTGCCAGACCACCCTCCTCCCAAAAGAATCAACCATGATTTTTCTCCAGTCCCGTTTTTCACTTTTTTGTTACCAGATAGATGGTCACCGCATCCCATAATAGCAATCCTTTTTTGGTACAGGGCCATTCTGGCCCTATCTAGTACTGTTCTTGTGAATGCAGAAGCAAAGGACTTGAATTAGACGTTCATGCAGTATCAAATAGCTATTTGAACATTTATAGCAATGTTGAATTGTAGGCACTCTGTATTTTTTCTATCCATTTTAGAAGTGCCTTTTCTTCTTCCACGCCCATTATTATTTCATGTTGGTGACAGCTTGGTTGAGCAAGCAAGTATATACCCTTTTTCTGACCCTTCGGAAAAGGACTATGTAACTTTAATTCTTTTCAGCCTCTGTTCACACACTGCAGTCTGAGCAGCTGCCCAGGGAAAAAGTCAGCCAGCCCCAGGCAAGTAGAGAGCACCTCAATCTCTGCAGAGAAGGATTGTGCTGTGGAAAATTAGAGGGATCCCAAGGTGGGAGGATCGCTTGAGGCCAAGAGTTGGAAACCAGCCTGAGCAACATAGCAAGACCCAATCTCTACAAAAAGTGAAAAAAATGAGCCACACACCTGCAATCCCAGCTGCTCCGGAGGCTGAGGTGGGAAGATCACTGGAGCCTAGGAGTTTGTGCACCACTGCACTCTAGCCTGGGTGACAGAGCGAGATGCCATCTATAAAAAAAAAAAATAGAAAGAAAAGAAAATTACAGTTGCGTTTGGACACAGCTTTTCAAATTGGAATCTTTTTCATCAGAACTTTGAGTTCTTGAAGCATTGAGCAATGTTGTCACAGTTGCTGAGTAATTAAAATCATGAACATATATACTCTGTTATTAAGCTGGCAATAATAAATTCACTTTAAACTTTGTCTCCTTGATGATGTTTTCTATTCAATAAAACTTAGAACTCATTTGTTCTATAACTCGAATTGGGTTTAAATTATTTTCAAGCCAGGTTGTGCCTTCCTTCATTTTATACCACTCACAAATTAGATGTAAGTAAATAGCAGCCAGTTTTCTAATGTGTTTTTCTGTTTTTAAACACATGATCTGGTTTCTACAACAGTCTTCTAAATATCGGTAATGAAAAGCCCTTGCCCGCCCCAGACTCAACCTGGCTACGCTCACTTAACAGAACTGGCAGTAGTGGGAAGAAGCTGCGTGTCCCAGCCTCAGGCAAGAGTCTGCAGCTCAGAATTCACTCCTAGACTGTTACTATCTTAAGGCTGGAGCAGTTCTTCTGGTCACCATTCTTTGAGTTCCTAATTGGAGGGATGAGAAGTGCTTAGAGCCATTGAGGACAGTCGCAGTTTTCAACCATCCATCATTTGGGTCCTTTGTGCTCTGCCCGGGTGTCAGTAGCATACTTCTTGACCGACCCCTGTCAAGACTACACGTACTCAAACAGGCTAGTTCAGCCGCACAGCCCCTGCCCTCTGCCTGCAAGGCACTCAGCTTAGTCGAGGAGGACACATAAACAATTACAGGCCAAGGTGGTAAGTGTTATTTTGTAGTTACAGAGTGCCACAGAAGCACCTAATTCAGCAGTGCGGCTCTAGACAAAGAGCAGTCCGTCATTTTTACTCTAGTCATTTGTCTTTCCATATCAGTTCAAATGATTCTGGAAACAAGTAACTTCCCGTTAGCCAGGATGCAGTCATATGCTTGCCCATGCTCTAGCTACAAGGGATTCTGGGAGTGTGGAACTCTGACATAGGAGGTAGGCTCTGCCAACAAAGAAGGCCAAGTATTCAAAACTGCAGGATGTATAACTAAGGCTTAGGCTTACTGGCTTTCAGTTATCCAACTTTGCATATATAAAACACATACTTTAGGAAGACCCTGAGACTTTTCTCTCTATTTTAAGCCATGGATTCCTTCCTATAACAAATACGGCAGTCATTTTTTTCTAAAGGCTAAGTGCCAGGCACTGTGCCAGGGTGCTTTATATTTTATCTATAGTCCTCACAACACTGTGAGAAAACTGTGTTTTCCCAGTTTAAAATGAGGAAACTGAGTCTCCAGGCAGTTGAGTAATTTACCCAATGACGTACAATTGATAAACTTTGAACCCAGTTTCCAGGCTCCAAAACATGGACTTTTTTCATGCTTTGAATGTCACCAAAAGCCATAGGCAATCATTATATGTGGGAAGAAATAAATACTTCGTGACTGTAATATTTTTCTTTCCTCATTGTCACTGCCAGCTCCAATTATGTTTTCTTATTTCAGTGAAGAAAAAATGACTGCTGCCCGCATTAGAAAATGCCACAAATGTGGGACCGGTCTCATCAAATCTGAAGGCTGCAACCGCATGTCATGCCGCTGTGGCGCCCAAATGTGCTACCTCTGTCGCGTGTCTATCAATGGGTATGACCATTTCTGCCAGCATCCCCGCTCACCAGGAGCCCCTTGTCAAGAGTGTTCAAGATGCTCTCTCTGGACCGACCCCACTGTGAGTAGATACATGGCTGCCATTGCATTATGGGGGAAAATGTCAATAAATTTCTATAATGAAAACATATTTTGTATATACGTAACAAATTTTGACTCAACGAGAAGATACAGGAAGTTACATAGACCGATCATAAAAGAAAAAAATTTGAGAAAGTAATTAAAAGCTACTCTTCAGAAAGCAGCATGCCCAGTTTATGGGCAAATTCTTTCAGTAACCTTTAGGGAATAAAATTTTTCTATGCTGTCTGAAATATTCCAGAGCATAGGAAAGTAAGTAAAGTTATACATAGATTTGTATAAAGTCAGCATAATGCTGATACCAAAGCCTGACAGAGCCCAAAAAAAGAAAACTACATTTTTTGTTAAAATCTGACATACAAATACAGGTTTTAAATTCTCTAAATATTAGCAAATAGAAAGCATGGCCAAGTAAGTTTGTTCCAGAAATTGTTTAATATTAACTCTATTGATAGAATTCACCACATGGTATCTTTAGATGATAAAAAGACATTTAATAAAATCAATATTCTTGATTTAAGCTCCAAAAAAAATAGTATTAGATGCTTCCTTGATATGATTTTTTTAAACCCCAGATTTCAAAACTCTTGTCAGCATGTATTTAGTAGTAAATATGTAGAAGCATTCCCAGTGAAGTCAGGTGTAAGACTGTCACCACTATTTTGTTCTGAAACTGGTAGCCAATGCAGTTAGCTAAGAGAATAAAATAAAAAGTATAGATGCTAGAAATGGTCATAGCGCCATGTGTCAAACACTGTTCTAAAGCACTTTTGTATGTAAAGAAAGGCAAATTTACCATTTTAAACCTGAAAAAGGACAAAATAATGAACTGGAAAGTTATCAGAAGCAGTAGAAAGATGGCTAGATACAAAATATATGTAATGCCATTTGCAATAGCAATAGAAATGATAAGATACCTTAGAATAAGCCAGGCACGGTGGCATGTGCCTGTAATGCCAGCTACTTGGAAGGCTGAGGCAAGAGGATCACTTGAGCCCAGGAGTTCAAGGCCAGCCTGGGAAACATAGCAAGACCTGTCTCAAAAAAAAAAAAAAAAACCCTAGAAATGAACTTTAACAAGAAATGTATAGAGGTTGGTTGCAGTGGCTCATGCCTATAATGCTAGCACTCTGGGTGACCGAGGCAGGAGGATCCCTTGAGCTCAGGAGTTTGAAACCAACCTGAGTAAGAGTGAGACCCCATCTCTACTAAAAATATTAATAGAAAAAATTGACTGGGCATGGTGGCACACAACTGTAATCCCAGCTACTCAGGAGGCTGAGGCAGGAAGATCATTTGAGGCCAGGAGTTTGAAGTTGCAGTGAGCTATGATGACACCACTGCACTCTAGCCAGGGCGACAGAGTGTGACTCTGTCTCAAAAAAAAAGAAAGAAAGAAATGTATAGAAATATGAAGAAAACCACAAAACTATATTTAAGGACGTAAAAAGACACAAACATATGCAGAAATATGCTCTGTTCTTAAATAAATTTTAAAATTTAAAAGGGATCAATTCTTCTTAAAATGATTTTTAAACTAAAAAATGAGCAGAGCCAGTTCTAAGCTAATCTGTAAGAATAACCATAGCATAATGTGAGGAGACTTGTTCTACCAAAAGGTGATGCTGTGTGAGAGCGAGTTCCCTGCTGACATAGAGCAAGTGTGCCAAGACCCACTAGGAGGCAGGCCTGGTGACAGACCAGCCCTTCTCAGCTTCCACTGGGGAAAATTAAGGGGGCCCAGGCAGTGGAGAAAAAAGCCTGTCCTCACAGGGGACATGTGGCATTACAGAGAGATCACCGCTCTCTAAAATCACCTAGAAATTTAATGTAATTCACATCTAAATTCAGTAGGATTTTTTTTAATTGACTGTAATTTTGAAAGTGAGACTAATTTTTACTATAAAGCTACAATAATCAAAACCATATGGACTAATACAAGAATAGGCAAATAGATCCAAGGGACAAAATGGAGACCAGAAACAGACCTATAAGAAATTAGGTATAACAAAAAATACTGTTTCAAATCGCTGGAGAAATGATAGATTTATTCATTTGTTCTTTCTTAACTATGCAATGTTGCTAGAACTGGTCTGAACAGAAAAGCCCAGGCGTGGAGTAAACTTCATGGAGTTTACAGTCTAATGCAGTCTAAAGCATGACTCTGTCGTGTATTTAATGCTGCTTCTGAATAACAAAAGTGCTGCACTAGAGAACGGCAGGCCAGGTGCAGGAGGGAGGCCCACTGTGGATGGTGGTATGGGCCAGAGTCGTTTGTAATGAGACCTGGAGGAGCAGCCAGGCCTACCAGGAAATCAGACTTCTGGCCTGTTTGAGGAGGGGCTGGCCAAGAGCTAGGACAGGGTCTTGAGTACAGTGGGAGCCACTGCAGGGTGTCACCAGGGATTACGTTGCTCTCAAGATCACACTGGCTACTATATGGAGAAAGGGGACAAAACGAAGATACTCGGATAATCTTGGAGAAGAGAAGGTGGTTCTTAGCATTTCAAAGCCAGACTAAAAAAAAACATAAATACTCTTTAGCAGAAGACACCATAAACAAGGATGAAGATAAGAGAAAAACTGGGGAAAATAGTTGTAACATATATATGATTCAGATAAATGTTCTTGATTTGTAAAGAGTACTATGTGACTCATTCAGAAATCAATAAGTAAGTAATCCTTACTATATTAGTAAAGATTGATTGGCTGCAAACAACAGAAAGTCAAAAAATACTACCATAAACAAGGTAGAAGTTTATTTCTCCCTCGTGTGTTAGTACAGCGGTGGACAGCCCGGCAATGGGCTGGCAGCTCTTCCCAGGATCCAATTGATTCCAGCATTCTGGTCTGCCACCTCCAGAATATAGCCGAGGATCCCATATGGTCATGGTCTGAAAAGGAGCTCTGCTGACAAACCCACGTTCCAAGCAGCAGAAGGGGCCAGAAGGGACAGAGAGCCTCCCAGCTATCTCTTAAGGAATGTTGTTTCCATGAGCTGGAGCTACTTCAGTCCCCTTAGCTAGAACTTACTCACATGTCCACGAGAGAGACTGAGAAAGCCGTCTTGATTTTAGGCCTTCGTGGGCCCACCTAAGACTTCTGTGGAAGGAGGAGGGTGTTATACTGGAGACCACTCACAGTCTGTTCACTCGAGTGGAAAAAAATAGACAGGAGCAATAAAAAGAGAAGAATTGCCAGGAGACCAAAAAGCTTGTGGAAAGCTGCTTACTTTCCTACCTAGCACAATGTGGTAGCATTGGGTGACAGCACTTCTAATATCAGTGGAAATGCAAATAGCACCTATTGGATTGTCAGGTATTTTTCAGATTGGTTGGGCATCTCATACACCGTTTGTTTTTTGTTTGTTGTTTTTAAGACAAGGTCTTGCTCTGTTGCCCAGGCTGGAGTGCAGTGGCGCGATCATAGCTCACTGCAGCCTTGAACTCCTGGGCTCAAGCAATCCTCCTGCCTCAGCCTCCCAAGTAGCTAGGACTACAGGCATGTGACACCATGCCCGGCTAATTTTTAAATTTTTTTTTTTTTAAGAGATGGCGGTCTTGCTGTGTTGCCTAGGCTGGTCTTGAGCTTCTGGCCTAAAGTGATCCTCCTGCCTCAGCCTCCGAAAGTGTTGGATTACAGGCATGAGCCAACACACCCAGCCTCACAGATTATTGATGGAATATAATTGGGCATAGTGGACATTGGGGTGTACAAATCAGAAATTTTAATACGTATACCCTTGACCTAACAGTTCCACTTAACTGGGAAAAGATCCTAAGGAGACAATTGGCCAAGTTCACAAAGTTCTGTCTACAAAACTTGTCACTAAATGATTTAAACTAGTGTAAATTTAGAAACCACATTTAAATATCCCAAAAAATAGATATGTCAAATTGTATATATGCTTATGTTAGAATAGCACAAAAAGTAATGCGCTCTCTCGCTCTCTCTCTTTCTCTCTCTCTCTCTCTCTCTCTCTCTCTCT